>NW_026571404.1:426027-441027 GCF_026225935.1 Boleophthalmus pectinirostris | reverse complement strand
CTGGTGTCCTGGTCTCCTGGTGTCCTGGTGTCCTGGTGTCCTGGTCTCCTGGTCTCCTGGTCTCCTGAAGAGCTTTGCTGGGCACTTGGCCCAGATACTTCAGGTCGCTCAGTCATGAAAATACGGGCAAATAATTGAGATACAGATTGAAGTGAATCAGTAAAATAACGACACATTTTTCCTTTCAGTGGCTTCAAACACGACTGTCCCACCAGCCACGAGCTGCACGAGCAGAGCAGGATCACAGTCGACTCTGAAACTCCTAATTACGAGTTTTAAACTCATAAATCTGACTTTCTGTGAAGCTTTTATTTTATATTTTACTGGTGTAAATTCCAGACATTAATAATTTCAATTAAGTCATTTAAAAACACAGCGACGTCGGCTCCACTGGACTCCACACTTTTCTAACGCTCAAGTCAGAACTTTTGTTTCTTTATGAAATCGTTTTAGATCAATACTGAGATTTAAATGTCACAGTTATATCATAGTGATCCAAAGGTGAACCAGGTCTAAACCAGGTCTAAACCAGGTCTAAACCAGGACTAAACCAGGACTAAACCAGGTCTAAACCAGGACTAAACCAGGTCTAAACCAGGACTAAACCAGGTCTAAACCAGGACTAAACCAGGTCTAAACCAGGACTAAACCAGGTCTAAACCAGGACTAAACCAGGACTAAACCAGGTCTAAACCAGGACTAAACCAGGACTAAACCAGGTCTAAACCAGGTCTAAACCAAATCTAAACCAGGTCTAAACCAGGTCTAAACCAGGTCTAAACCAGTACCTTCTCGTGGTTCCTGACGATGCAGTAGACCTGGGCCAGTACTGAAGGTTGTCCTCTGGAGTCCAGGACCTCCAGACCCTGGACTCTGCTGATCCGAGGAGGACAGGAGAGAGCGGAGAAGAACTCTGCCTGAGGAACAACACAACACTGAGATCAGATTTGAGATGGAATCAGAATTCAGTTTAAAGTTCACATTTTAAACACGTCCAGAAGAATCGACAAAAAGACTGAACTCTGAACTGACAAACTAAAACAAGAATCACATTTCGTGTTGGGAAACTTCCTCCAAAGGTTGTGGAGATCGACCGAGCCAAGATCCTGTGGGACTTCAGATACAGATGGACAGGATGGAGATGGACCAACCAGACATAGTGGAGCTGGAGAAGAACAGAGCAGAGCCGTGGTGGAACATCACAACACCATGAGATGGAACATCAGGAAAAAGAAACACGAGAAACTAGCAGGAGAAGGTCTGGAAGGTGAAGGCATCAGTGGAGCCTGTGGTGATCGGACACTTGGGGCTGTGACCTCCAAACTGTAGGAGGCTCCAGCAGATCCAGGAAAAACAACAAACATCTCAGTCCAGAAAAGAACAGAACAGGAACAACAAAGATACTGGAGAACTGTCAGACTCCAGACGTCTGGTAGAGGAGCCGAGCTGGAGGAGGGAGAACAACCACCGTGGAAGGTGAGGAGCACTTTTTAAAAAAAATAAATTGTGAACTAGCGCCATCTTCTGGTGCCCACTGTACCTGCACCGACTAAACCTGCACAAACTCTGAGTCTCCAGTGATGGAAAACTTCAGATGAAGAACACGGCGTGAAACTGTGGACAAAAACATGACTTCACTCACATGGAGCTGTTTTAATGTCGTGTGTTGTTCTGGACGTATTTTCTGTTTGTTTGGTCCTGATCTGCTCCAGTCACTTTGTATTTGAGTTTAGTTTTGTGGTTCACAGATGAGACACGTGGAGAAAGTTCACAACAAACCAACTACAACAACTGTGTTTTATGACCATGAAAACTGATGTTTCCATGAGTCACAGATATTAAATGAGCAGCACATCAGTATTTATATACATTTAGATTAAAAACATTTGATTCAAACATGGATTAAAACACAATGAAACATTCACAAATTAATTTTCATATAATAAAAACATTCTCTCTTTGGTGGGCGAAAAGTTTTGGGTTTGAAATGTGTTTAGATTGTTTTTGTTGTTTTTTCTGTTTGTTTTTTTACGTTATAATTAAAAGTATTAAATGTAAAACCCTTAAACATCAGAATAATTGCGTGTAAAACCCTCTCCCCCCCGGCCCCCGGGCCTCTCCCCCCTGCCCCCGGGCCTCTCCCCCCCCGGCCCCGGGCCTCCCCGGCCCCGGCCTCTCCCCCCGGCGGCCCCCCCGGTCCGGGGCCTCTCCCCCCCCGGCCCCGGGGCCTCTCCCCCCCGGCCCCGGGCCTCTCCCCCCCGGCCCCGGGCCTCTCCCCCCCGGTCCGGCCTCTCCCCCGGCCCGCCTCTCCCCCCGTCCCCGGCCCCGGCCTCTCCCCTCCCGGCCCCGGTCCCGGGCCTCTCCCCCCGGCCCCGGGCCTCTCTCACCAGGTATCCGTGCAGGTCGCTCGGTCTGCGGGTGAGCAGTTCGTTCAGGGCCCGCTCCAGATGCTCCGGGACGCGGTTCACTCGGTAAAAGTCCGCGGCGGTTTGTCTCAGCTCCGTCAGCTCCTCCGGGTTTTTAAAAACAAAACTGTGACCGAGAAACTCCGACATTTTCACCTCAGTTTCACTTTGTGTTTGTGTTTGTGCCGTTAGCCGTTAGCCGTTAGCCGAGCACGCGCTGTTGTCTGTTTCCATGGAGACCGCTTCACTGAAGGTTTTTTTGTTTTTTTTGTTTTTTTTTTTTCCTCGTTAGATTTTCCTTTAACATCTTATTTTTATTATTTATTTATAACATCATATCACAATTCAATTTAATATTTAGCAAAATAAACAAAATAAAATGGAGTCATGAGCTGGAGCTGATTCTGATCAGAGGGAAAAAAAAAATTAAAAATAAAAAACTATAAGATGTGTTTTTGCTTGAGCTGAACCTTTGACATTTCTCCTGGATCCTCGTCTGTGGTTTTATAATTGTTCAGTCGATTAATCTGTGATTGTTTTTCGATGAATCGATTCGTCACACGGTTTTATTCTGTTGTAAAACTCAAACTTTTGATGTTAAATTCCAAGTAAAAGCTGGAATCTGGAGACTTGAGGCTGAAACAGAAAATATTATGAATAAAATGTGTAAATGAAAATCTGAAACAGCCTCATTTATTCTGGAATTTTGAAGTTTGTTTTAAAACTGATCCTCTGTGTGTTTACTCTGTGTGCAGGGGGCCGTGTGCAGGGGGCCGTGTGCAGGGGGGTGTGTCCTCCTCTTCTACTCCTCCTCTCTCTCCATCTCTCTCTCCTCTCTCATCATCTCCTCTTCTCATTCTCTCTCTGTCTCTCTGCTTCCCTCCTCCACCCTGTTCTCTCCATTTCTCTTTCCTCTCTCTCTTCTCTCCATCACCTGTCCTTCTCTCTCTCTCCACTCCTCTCTATCCTTTCTTTCATCTCTCTTCTCTTCTCCTCTCTCTCTCTTCTCTCTCTTCTCTCTCTCTCTCTTCTCTCTTCTCTTCTCTTCTCTTCTCTCTTCTCTCTCTCTTCTCTCTTCTCTCTCTCTCTCTCTCTCTCTCTCCTCTCCTCTCTCTCCTCTCTTCTCCTCTCTCTCTCTCTCTCTCTCTCTCTCTCTCTCTCTCTCTCTCTTCTTCTCTCTCTCTCTCTTCTCCTCTCTCTTCTCTTCTCTTCTCTCTCTTCTCCTCTCTTCTCCTCTCTTCTCTCTCTCTCTCTCTTCTCCTCTCTTCTCTCTCTCTCTCTTCTCTCTCTCTCCTCTCTCTCTTCTCTTTCTCCTCTCTCTTCTCCTCTCTCTCTCTCTCTCTCTCCTCTCTCTCCTCTCTCTCTCTTCTCCTCTCTCTCTCTCTCTCTCTCTCCTCTCTCTCTCTTCTCTCTCTCTTCTCTCTTCTCTCTCTTCTCTCTTCTCTCTCTCTCTCTTCTCTCTCTCTTCTCTTCTCTTCTCTCTCTTCTCTTCTCTCTCTCTCTCTCTCTCTTCTCTCTTCTCTTCTCTCTCTTCCTCTCTCTCTTCTCTCTCTCTTCTCTCTCTCTTCTCTTCTCTTCTCTTCTCTTCTCTTCCTCTCTTCTCTTCTCTTCTCTCTCTTCTCTCTCTCTTCTCTTCTCTTCTCTCTTCTCTTCTCTTCTCTTTCTCTCTCTCTTCTCTTCTCTCTCTTCTCTCTCTCTCTCTCTCTCTCCACTCTCTCTCTCTATTCCTTTCTTTCATCTCTGCTCTCTTCTCTCCATCACCTCTCCTCTCTCCCCCCTCCCTCGGTGAGCAGCTCTTTATCGTTCTGTGGTGGAGAGTCTCTCGACCCGCGGGCCAAGGCCTGGGCGTGTGCGGCGTGGGGGGGGGGGGGCGTTGTGGGGGGCGTGGGGGTGTGGGGGGGGGGGCGGGGTCGGCGTGGAGAGGGGCCGTTGCCATGGGACGCGCCTCTCTCCGATGCGCCGCTTGAGAGGCGGGCTCCGGAGAGAGCCTACCGACCAATCAGAGCGCGGCGAGGTCACCACAAACTTGACCCCCACAGAAAGAGAAAAATGAACACGCTCGAGTATTTGTGTAACCTCACGGAAAGAGGAGAGGAGAGAGGGAGGAGAGAGGAGGAGAGAGAGAGGAGAGAGAGAGAGAGAGGGAGAGAGAGAGAGAGGGAGGAGAGGAGAGAGGAGGAGAGAGAGAGAGGGGAGGAGGAGAGGAGAGAGAGAGGGGAGAGAGGAGGAGAGGGAGGAGGAGAGGAGAGAGAGAAGAGAGAAGAGAGGGAGGAGAGGTGGAGAGAGGAGGAGAGAGGAGAGAGAGAGAGGGAGGAGAGAGGAGAGAGAGAAGAGAAGGAGGAGAGAGAGGAGGAGAGAGGAGAGAAAGGAGAGAGAAGAGGAGGAGAGAGGAGGGAGGAGAGAGAGGAGGAGGAGAGAGGGAGGAGAGAGGAGAGAGGGAGGAGAGAGGGAGGAGAGAGAGGGAGGGAGAGAGGAGAGAGGGAGGAGAGAAGGAGAGAGGAGAGGAGGGGGAGAGGAGGTGGAGAGGGGTGGAGAGAGAGAACGGAGAAGAGGAGAAAAATGAACGTGCTGGAGTATTTGTGTAACCTCACGGAAAGAGGAGAGGAGAGAGGGAGGAGAGAGAAGGAAAGAGAGGAAGGGAGAGAGAGGAGGAAAACAGGAGGAGGAGAGGAGAGAGAGGAGGGGGGGAGAGAAGGTGTTGGAGGTGTAGAGAATCGAGGGAGGAGGTGGAGGAGTGGAGAGGATGATAGAGGGGGGTGATGGAGAGAGGAGAGGAGGAGGAGGAGGTGGAGGAGTGGAGGAGGAGGAGGAGGAGGAGGAGGAGTGGAGGAGGAGGAGGAGTGGAGGAGGAGGGAGGAGGAGGTGGAGGAGGAGGAGGAGGAGGTGGAGGAGGAGGAGGAAGTGGAGGAGGAGGTGGAGGAGGAGGAGGAGGTGGAGGAGGAGGGAGGTGGAGGAGGAGGGAGGGAGGAGGAGGAGGAGGAGGAGTGGAGGAGGAGGAGGAGGAGGAGGAGGAGGTGGAGGAGGAGGTGGAGGAGGAGGAGGAGGAGGAGGAGGAGGTGGAGGAGGAGGAGGTGGAGGAGGAGGTGGAGGAGGAGGTGGAGGAGGAGGAGGAGGAGGAGGTGGAGGAGAATGAGGAGCAAGAGGAGGAGGAGGAGGTGGAGGAGGAGGTGGAGGAGGAGGTGGAGGAGGAGTGGAGGAGGAGGAGGAGGTGGAGGAGGAGGAGGAGGAGGAGGAGGAGGAGGTGGAGGAGGAGGAGGAGGAGGAGGAGGAGTGGAGGAGGAGGAGGTGGAGGAGGAGGAGGAGGAGGAGGAGGTGGAGGAGGAGGAGGAGGGGGACACAGTCTCTTGAGAAACGTTGAGGTTCTTCACACAAATGTCATCATCACATCCACACAGAAACACTCTGAGGGGCGGAGCCAAGGGCAGAGGGGCGGAGCCAGGTGCTTTGTGTATTTACAGGTTCCTCAGAGGTTTGTTTTTTTCCCAAATATTTGTATTAATTTTCAGACAAAAATTTTCTAAATCAAACGTGTCAAAGTGATTTTGATCCAAAGATCATAAAAAACTCACGTCACATAAACCCCAAAAATAACAATAAGTTCAAATATTTGTTTAATATAATTGATGAACTTTTTCTTTGACTAAATATTATAATATTATAATATATAATATTATAATATTATAATATTATAATATTATGAACAACCTGAACCTGCTGAAGATGTGACCTTTGACCTTTAAGTTTGCTTCTGATTGGTTGAGAAGATTAGAAGAAGGAGCAGATGATCGTGTGTCACAGGTTCGTGTGTCGTTCCTCTTCGTTTACATGGATGAGATCAGATGAATGAAGATGAATTGGTTCTGACATAAGCTGAAGACACAAGGTCACGTGAAGGTCACAGGAAGGTCACGTGAAGGTCACATGAAGGTCACGTGAAGGTCACAGGAAGGTCATGTGAAGGTCACATGACACTCTGAAGCCTGGATGAGGTCGACCTCACGTGAGGAAGACGATTTACAACAACAAATGAAACTAAATCATGTAAATGTGGAAACTTTACAGAACAAAACAGAATCATGTAAAATCTCTGAGTCGTTCAGACAAAATCTACAGGAAAAGAAAAACTGGACAAAAGTTTATTTTGGTCAAATATGTTTCTGAGCTTCACTTTGAACTATTACAGATCTGTAAAAGACCCACGTTACAGTTCGACAATAAAACTTCTTCATCTCACAGAGACGTTTGAAACGTTCATGCAGGAAGAAAAAGAACAGAACCTAGAACAAACTCAGGCCCGGGGGCCAAATTTGGTCCATGATATAATTATATTTGGCCCATGAGATCAAATTAAATCTGTATCAGAGCTGCTGCTGCCGACACAGAGATTATACAGACATTTTTATTTCAAATACTGTTATTATTATTTTATTTTCTGTTTGTTCTGGATTCAGTCTTTAAATAAAAATTTTATTAAACTTTTATTTGAAAAAGAAAAGTTTTAATATTACATCTTAAAGAAAAGAAAACTGCAGATGATGTGGAAATGTTTCAGTAAATATTTAGTTTGACTCACAACTTTGTCCCAGTTTTTTTCATTTTGTTCTCTGAGTTTGACCTGGTCACATGATC
The DNA here is from genome assembly GCF_026225935.1 of Boleophthalmus pectinirostris. Classification (NCBI taxonomy): domain Eukaryota; kingdom Metazoa; phylum Chordata; class Actinopteri; order Gobiiformes; family Gobiidae; genus Boleophthalmus; species Boleophthalmus pectinirostris. The sequence goes on along the minus strand of NW_026571404.1, from coordinate 433,993 downwards.
AATAATCATAAATATGAATAAATAAATAAACTGATCGTGTCGTTTCTGTTTGTGTTTGTGTTTGTTTGTGTTTGTGTTAGGGTTAGAACCAGGACTAAACCAGGACTAAACCAGGTCTAAACCAGGACTAAACCAGGACTAAACCAGGACTAAACCAGGTCTAAACCAGGACTAAACCAGGACTAAACCAGGTCTAAACCAGGACTAAACCAGGACTAAACCACTAAACCAGGACTAAACCAGGACTAAACCAGGACTAAACCAGGTCTAAACCAGGACTAAACCAGGACTAAACCAGGACTAGACTCGGTCTAAACTCGTCCTTGTCTTTGGAGACGTTTTTCTTTGAGCGTCTGAGTTTAAAGGAGGAGGACAGAAAAGTGACGCTAAAATGAACCAACGCTCAAACAAATCACACACCTCCTGCTTCCCGTGTGTCAGATGCCCTCCCGTCCTCCTGTGTGTCAGATGCCCTCCCGTCCTCCTGTGTGTCAGATGCCCTCCCGTCCTCCCGTGTGTCAGATGCCCTCCCGTCCTCCTGTGTGTCAGATGCCCTCCCGTCCTCCTGTGTGTCAGATGCCCTCCCGTCCTCCCGTGTGTCAGATGCCCTCCCGTCCTCCCGTGTGTCAGATGCCCTCCCGTCCTCCTGTGTGTCAGATGCCCTCCCGTCCTCCCGTGTGTCAGATGCCCTCCCGTCCTCCCGTGTGTCAGATGCCCTCCCGTCCTCCCGTGTGTCAGATGCCCTCCCGTCCTCCCGTGTGTCAGATGCCCTCCCGTCCTCCTCGTCTTTTGTTTTTGACGCTGTGACTAAATAAAAGTGTTAAACTCTTTAAACCAGAGTCGTGATAAAAATATGTTTCTGATCAAAACAGTGAAAATGTCAAATGTGTCGCATAAACCAGTTTCCTTCGTCTGAACAAACAACACCCAGGTTCCCACGGTCATGGAAATCCTGGAAAAGTCACTGAAATTGAACATGTCATTTTTGAGACCTGGAACAGTCCTGGAGTTTTCGTGTGTTTCCCTCGGCTCCAGTGTTTGTTCAGTTTTCATGAGTTTGTTCTGATTCTTTGTGAACGTCTGAGTTTTTAGTTTAAAACAGAAAAATAAAAACACCGACAGGATTTAAATTGTTCAAAAACTAGAATCTCAAACCAGCAGGTGAGAGGAAAGAGTTCATGTTTCAGATTTCCACTAAAACTATGATCAGTTCTACACATGAAGGTGCTGGAAAGTCCTGGAAAATTCACTTTAGTCATGGAAAAGTCATGGAAAAGTTTGGAAATGATGTGAGTGAAAAAATGTCTGAACCTGAACAAAACTGGAAGTGTAAGAAAATCATTTTGTAAATAATTATGTATATATATTTTTTTATTTATTTATGCTCCTGTGGCTCTTTGTGGCTCCCTGTGGCTCTTTGTGGCTCTCTGTGACTCTCTGTGGCTCTTTGTGACTCTCTGTGGCTCTTTGTGGCTCCCTGTGGCTCTTTGTGGCTCTTTGTGGCTCTCTGTGGCTCTTTGTGGCTCTTTGTGGCTCTCTGTGACTCTCTGTGGCTCTTTGTGACTCTCTGTGGCTCTTTGTGGCTCCCTGTGGCTCTTTGTGGCTCTTTGTGGCTCTCTGTGACTCTCTGTGGCTCTTTGTGACTCTCTGTGGCTCTTTGTGGCTCCCTGTGGCTCTTTGTGGCTCTTTGTGGCTCTCTGTGACTCTCTGTGGCTCTTTGTGGCTCCCTGTGGCTCTTTGTGGCTCCCTGTGGCTCTTTGTGGCTCTTTGTGGCTCCCTGTGGCTCTTTGTGGCTCCCTGTGGCTCTTTGTGGCTCTTTGTGGCTCTCTGTGACTCTCTGTGGCTCCTCAGTCGTGTGGCTCTCATTTCTTGACTTTGTCGTCTCCACAGAGTTTGGCTCCAGTCAAATGAAGCTCATGGAGGCTGCGGTTACAGGAGAATCTGGAGCCGAGTTTCAGATTTGGAAATAAAACTGTAAAGTATCACAGCGACTCAAGAGCCAATCAGGAGCCACGATGTTGAAGGTAACGCCTCTTCCCCCGTCGTGTTTTGGCAGGAAACTCGTACAAATCAAAAAACAGAATCGATCGTCTTCACGAGTAAAAACACGACGACGAACAAAACACAAACTTTTCTTTAACATCAACATTTTTTCATTCTCACTGTGGTTTATTTTGTACGAACATAAACGATAAACTTTGTGCCTTCGGTAACATTATTATTTTATTTTATATTATTACTTTGTACAAACATAAACAGAAAACAAAAAACGCATCTTTAAAAAAATGAAGCTAAGATCGAAGAAAATAAAAGTGTTTGTGTTTGTGTGGAAAAACCTGACTGATGAGGGTTTTTTTAAAAATCTGACACTGTAGAAGCTTTAAAAAAAAGAGTAAAAAAGTGTTTTTGTTTGTTTAAACCTCTGGAGTTCAGACTGAAGCTGCAGGAGACGAGCTCTGAGCTCTGGTCCTGTGCTGCCCCCTGGTGGACGAACCACCACACGCCTCCTCCTGTTTTTACACATTTTATCACAGAAAACATTTACTCCAGGAGAGTTAAACTCAACACAACAAACTCTGACCCAAAGTGTCTGGATCAGAAGAATAAACCCCAAAAACAACAATAAGTTTAAATATTTATTTAATTTAACTGATGAACTCTTTATTTTACTAAATATTATAATATTATGAACAACCTGAAACTTGAAGAAAAATACAATTTCAACACAAAGTTTGAACATGAACTTGTCTGTAAACAGAATAAGTTCATTTTTGTTGTAAAATTCTGCACTCGGCTCCACTTTTCTCATGTTGGACATTTTTCTGATGAGGGTCACGGTCAACAGTCAAAACCATCGTCCTTTAAGACGTTTGGAAAGAGACAAGTCTTCATTTGTGCTGCTCTGGTGGGAGGGGCCACGTACAGAGGCTCTGCTCTGGTGGGAGGGGCCACGTACAGAGACTCTAGTGGGAGGGGCAACGTACAGAGACTCTGGTGGGAGGGGCCACGTACAGAGGCTCTGCTCTGGTGGGAGGGGCCACGTACAGAGACTCTGGTGGGAGGGGCCACGTACAGAGACTCTGGAGACGCTGCTGTGATAAACACCACAGAAAATTAACAAGATTTTAATAGAAAATATCATTAAATATTTGAGTAGAAAATCATCTGAGGGCCAGATTAAAGGTGTTGGAGGGCCGGATCTGGCCCCCGGGCCGTGTGTTTGACACTCTGGTCTAGTGTCTACACCTGTTCACACCCTAGTGTTAGAACAGGTGTTCACACCTTAGTGCAGTGTTTCTCAAACTGTGGTGTCGTTTCTTCAGGGACTTGAAGTTCTTCACTTTGTGTTTGTCTCATTTATATTTGACCCAGTTTAGTCTTTAAAACTACACGAGAAATGAACTCAGCCACTTTTAGTCCTGGTTTAGTCCTGGTTCAGTCCTGGTTTAGTCCTGGTTTAGTCCTGGTTTAGTCCTGGTTTAGTCCTGGTTTAGTCCTGGTTTAGTCCTGGTTTAGTCCTGGTTTAGTTCTGGTTTAGTCCTGGTTCAGACCTGGTTTAGTCCTGGTTTAGTCCTGGTTTAGTCCTGGTTTAGTCCTGGTTTTAGTCCTGGTTTAGTTTAGTCCTGGTTTAGTCCTGGTTTAGTCCTGGTTTAGTCCTGGTTTAGTCCTGGTTTAGTCCTGGTTTAATCCTGGTTTAGTCCTGGTCCTGGTTTAGTCCTGGTTTAGTTCTGGTTTAGTCCTGGTTCCCTGGTTTAGTCCTGGTTTAGTCCTGGTTTAGTCCTGGTTTAGTCCTGGTTTAGTTCCTGGTTTAGTCCTGGTTTAGTCCTCCTGGTTTAGTCCTGGTTTAGTCCTGGTTTAGTCCTGGTTTAGTCCTGGTTTAGTCCTGGTTTAGTCCTGGTTTAGTTTTCAGTCCTGGTTTAGAGTCCTGGTTTAGTCCTGGTTTAGTCCTGTTCCTGGTTTAGTCCTGGTTTAGTCCTGGTTTAGTCCTGGTTTAGTCCTGGTTTAGTCCTGGTTCAGTTTAGTCCTGGTTTAGTCCTGGTTTAGTCCTGGTTCAGACCTGGTTTAGTCTGGTTTAGTCCTGGTTTAGTCCTGGTTTAGTCCTGGTTTAGTTAGTCCTGGTTTAGTCCTGGTTTAGTCCTGGTTTAGTCCTGGTTTAGTCCTGGTTTAGTCTGGTTTAGTCCTGGTTTAGTCCTGGTTTAGTCCTGGTTTTAGTCCTGGTTTAGTCCTGGTTTTAGTCCTGGTTTAGTCCTGGTTTAGTCCTGGTTTAGTCCTGGTTCAGACCTGGTTTAGTCCTGGTTTAGTCCTGGTTTAGTCCTGGTTTAGTCCTGGTTTAGTCCTGGTTTAGTCCTGGTTTGGTTTAGTCCTGGTTTAGACCTGGTTTAGTCCTGGTTTAGTCCTGGTTTAGTCCTGGTTTAGTTTAGTCCTGGTTTTAGTCTGGTTTAGTCCTGGTTTTTAACAGTGGTTTTGTGACAAATTTTGTTAAATTGGACAAATGTTAAATAAAGGTTAAAGGTGAAACACGTTGGGACAGACTCCACCACCCTGCTCCATCTGGACCTGGTGGACCTGGTGGACCTGGTGTCGGGTCTGTCCACCTGGTGGACCTGGTGTCCTGGTGTGGTCCTGGTCCAGATCCTGAGATCCAACACAGATCGATAATGGTAATGCCCAGGCTCATGGTCCCTAATCATGGTCAGTCCTGCTCCAGGCACACATGGGTAATGTACCAGACCAACACCAGGGTCCAGGACAAGAGACCGGGTCCAAGGACCAAGACGGAGACCAGGAGTTCAGCTGGAGGTTCGGAACAGACCAGACACTAAACCGAGGTGACCTGGACAAGAAATCCCACTAGGGTCCAGAACTAACCAGGACCAGGTAACCAGGAAACGGACAACTAACCAGGAAAACGGACTAAAACTAAACCAGGTCTAAACTAAACCACTAAACAGGTCTAAACCAGGACTAAAACCAGGACTAAACCAGGTCTTAAACCAGGACTAAACCAGGACTAAACCAGGTAAAACCAGGTCTAAACCAGGACTAAACCAGGACTAAACCAGGTCTAAACCAGGACTAAACTAAACCAGGACTAAACCAGGACCAGGACTCTAAACCAGGACTAAACCAGGAACCAGGACTAAACCAGGTCTAAACCAGGACTAAACCAGGACTAAACCAGGACTAAACCAGGACTGAACCAGGACTAAATTTATAGTAAGTTAATAAGTTTTTGTCTGATTTCAGTTTTTTGTTGTTGGTCTCTGTGGTCAGAGGGCGAGTGCTCTTCTGCAGGAGAACACCCTGCCTGCACCTGCCTGCACCTGCCTGCACCTGCCTGCACCTGCCTGCACCTGTCTGCTGCACTGTCTGCACCTGTCTGCACCTGCTGCACCTGTGCACCTGCACCCTGCCTGCACCTGCCTGCACCTGCCTGCACCTGCCTGCACCTGCTGCACCTGCTGCTGCTGCCTGCACCTGCCTGCACCTGCCTGCACCTGTCTGCACCTGTCTGCACCTGCCTGCTGCCACCTGTCTGCACCTGCCTGCACCTGCCTGCCCCTGCTGCACTGTACCTGTCTGCCCTCTCTCTCTCTCTCTTTTCTCTTTTCTCTTGTGTCTGGTTTGTTTCAGGGCGACAGGTGAAACTTTTATATTTAGATCAGAACCACAAACCTCCTGCTCTCTCACCAGCCAACCCCCCCTCCAGAGCACAGACCCCTCCCCTCCCCCCCTCCTCCCCCTCTCTCCTCACCCCATCACCCCCCAACCCCACAGAGACACACCTCAGTTTAGTCCTGGTTCAGTCCTGGTTTAGTCCTGGTTTAGTCCTGGTTTAGACCTGGTTTAGACCTTTAGTGCTTCCTGTGGTTTTGCTGATGGACTTCACTCAGACTAATAGACTCAAATCTCTTGAGACTAAACCAGGTCTAAACCAGGACTAAACCAGGACTAAACCAGGACTAAACCAGGACTAAACCAGAACTACACCAGGACTACACCAGGACTAAACCAGAGAGGAGGAGAGATGGGAGGAGTGAGTGAGGAGAGAGGGAGAGGGGAGAGAGGGAGAGAGGGAGTGAGGGAGTGAGCGGAGGACAGGGACACACCTCACAGACTCAGACCCGGTTCAGGACCAGACCAGGATCCCGACTCAGATCTGGGATTTAAAAATGGACCAATGAGGATTTAAGAGACTCCAGCTGGATTTTACGACGACACATTTCACTTCTTCAATTTTTTACGTTTTCTTTTTTTTTCTTCTTCTTTTGTAGAAGTGATTTTAAAAAAAGGAACCAAATCAACAAGAAATGAGTTTAGTCCTGGTTTAGTTCTGGTTTAGTCCTGGACTAGTCCTGGTTTAGTCCTGGTTTAGTTCTGCTTTAGTTCTGCTTTAGTCCTGGTTTAGACCTGATTTAGTCCTGGTTTAGTTCTGCTTTAGTTCTGCTTTAGTTCTGGTTTAGTCCTGGTTTAGTCCTGGTTTAGTCCTGGTTTAGTCTGCTTTAGTTCTGCTTTAGTCCTGGTTTAGTCCTGATTTAGTTCTGCTTTAGTTCTGGTTTAGTCCTGGTTTAGTCCTGGTTTAGTCCTGGTTAAGTCCTGCTTTAGTCCTGATTTAGTCCTGGTTTAGTCCTGATTTAGTCCTGTTTAGTCCTGCTTTAGTCCTGATTTAGTCCTGGTTTAGTCCTGGTTTAGTCCTGGTTTAGTCCTGCTTTAGTCCTGCTTTAGTCCTGCTTTAGTCCTGCTTTAGTCCTGAGTTTAGTCCTGATTTAGTCCTGATTTAGTCCTGGTTTAGTCCTGATTTAGTCCTGATTTAGTCCTGGTTTAGTCCTGGTTTAGTCCTGCTTTAGTCCTGATTTAGTCCTGATTTAGTCCTGATTTAGTCCTGGTTTAGTCCTGGTTTAGTCCTTTTAGTCCTGCTTTAGTCCTGGTTTAGTCCTGATTTAGTCCTGATTTAGTCCTGATTTAGTCCTGATTTAGTCCTGGTTTAGTCCTGGTTTAGTCCTGATGTCCTCCCCCGTGTCTTCAGATCACTCTTATTGGCCCAAGTCTTGGTGTAGTCCCAAGTCTAGTCCCTGTTCTAGCCCCGGGTCGGGCCCCGGGTCCGGTCCCCTGTGTGGGTGTGGTTCTGGGGGGGTCCCGTCTCTGGCCCGGTCCCGGCGGGTCTGGCGGTTGGTCCCTCACCTGGTCCTGGTCCTGTCCCTGGTTCTGTACGCGGCGCTGGGAGCCGTCGTCTTCTGGCTCATCGAAGGAAGAGCCGAGTCCAACCCGACCGAGCCCCAGTACCAGAACTTCCTCCGAGACCTGGTCCGGACCGTCCAGAACCGCTCAGGTCCGGACTCTGTGAGGAGCATGTTCTGTTTTACACCTCCGACACTTTACGGCTCCGTTCTGAGTTCTGTGAGGACGCGATGCTAACGGGAGGCACCGCTCCGTCTGCGACTGTAGGTGGAGCTTTGGTGTTTGATTCAGACGCCGCGGTGGCGGTGAGTCTCGGCGCCGCGGGCCAACGGACAAAAAGTCACGTCCAAAACACGTCCGTCCGGAGCGTCGCCGCGGAGACAGAGCGACTTTTATCACATAAAACACATTTATTACACAAAACACATACAACATTTATTTTCTTACTTAAATTCATCTTGAAGGTGAACGGCGGCGGCGGCGGCGGCGGCGGCGGCGGCGGCGGCGGCGGCGGCGGCGGCGGCGAATGGCGGCGGCAGCGGCAAACGGCGGCGGGGTGTTTATATTTATTCTCCGCTAATGTCGCCGTAGAGTTTCGTGTTCTGGGTTTTTCTCTTTCTTCTGGTTAATAACGTCTCTGGATACTCGTCTCTGATTGGTTGACGCCCGTCCAGAGCGTAGACGCCTAAAAGCTCAAAACGAGACACATCGACGACAGATTCTCGCCGCGCCGACGCCTGAAGACGCGACGCAAAAACACAGAACGCTGTAAACGTGCGTGAACTCG
>NW_026571404.1:388527-421027 GCF_026225935.1 Boleophthalmus pectinirostris | reverse complement strand
CCCCTCCCCCTCCTCCCCCCTCCCTCCCCCCCTCCTCCCTCCTCCTCCTCCCCCTCCTCTCCTCCTCTCCTCCCTCCCTCCCTCCTCCCCTCCTCCCTTCCCCCCCTCCTCCCTCTCTTTTCTCTTTTCTCTTTTCTCTTTTCTCTTTTCTCTCTCTCTCCTCTTCCTCCCTCCTCTGTTGTCCTCCCTTTAACCTCTCGTCCTCCTCTCTCTCTCTCTCTTTCTCCTCTTTTGGACATATCGTCTCTGCGTCTCTTCTCGTCTCTTGTGTCTTTAGTTCATTCGTTTATAATCTTTTCACGTTATCTGAGTTTTGTCTCGTTGTTGCCGTAGCGACCGGAGCAAAGCGACTCCTGAAAACCCGGACAATGACACCAACGGTTTTATTTTTAGACGTTTATTTTGGTCAGGACTTTGGCAAAAGGAAAAATTCAACTGGACAAATATTTATTTTAGTCGAAAACGTTTCTCAGCTCCTCCAGGACACTGTTGAAATCTGCCTGAAGGGGGCGCTCACCTCAAACTCCTCTGACACGCAGGAAACACGTGACTTAAAATGAAGAATTAAAATGGATTAAACTCTAAAAAGGAGGATAAGTAGAAATGATTTGATTTATTCTATAAAAAGGAGGCAGGTGGATTGTTAAAATAATCAAATGGCCAAGATGTATAAAATAAACTAAAATAAGGATAAAATCTTGCAGCCCCAGAGCAGAAGAACCAAATCTGCAGCAACAGAAATAAATATTACAAATAAACCAAACGAGGACGACATGAGAAGAGCAGCTCCACCAGAACAAAACAGAAAGTGCTGAAACCACATCTAAATAAAATCACTTAAACCCAAAGTGCAAAAGAAAAAGGTTCAGGTGAAACGACCCGGGAACTTAAACTAGAACTAAACTAAAAACTAAAAGTCCAGAGACGCCAACGATAAAAACACAGGTTTATTAAAAAGGTGCAATAGAGTAAAATACAAACATTTCTAAACAAAACAGTTAAGTAAAAAAAAAAAACACTAAACAGTCGCAGACCAAACTCCTACGATAAAAAGAACAGATTAAATTTAAAAAGACACATGTCCCACCTTCAGAACGTAACTACTCGGGGGGAAGGTTTGCCTCCGGTAAAATCTGAGATCTTCAACATAAAAAACAACAACAACAACAAAAAAAGATGAAAACCAATTTTGAAAAAGCTGAAGTAATTAAAAAGGGAGAGTGGTTAAAACCTGACACCAACAGAAGTCGGGACTGAACCTTTGCCGCGTGGACCCGACCTGCGCTGCCACAGGAAGGTGGTGCCAGGCAAGTCTTAAAAAACAAAGTGCGCCCCCTGCTGTTCGCCACATGGAGACGGATCGTGTGAAAAAGTGATGATCAAACCTCCATGTTTGTTTTTCCAGTGGGACGTGTCTATTGTCAAAGTCGATCTTTTCAAGTCTTTTGAACCATTTCACTTTTGTTTCTGCTTCTGATATTGTTATATTTTAGTTTCGGGATTGGGACGTCGTCATTGTTGTGGTTGTTGGATCCAAACAGCGGAAAACGACTCGAGAAACAGACTTCAGAAGTTTGTGAACTTCATAAATGTAAAAGTGAATCAGATGTGTGTGACTCAAACCTCTGTTCAAACTGTTTCTCTTGCCAACGGAATTGAAAAATAGTGAAAGGTGAAGGTGATGGGCAGGATTGATCCACAGGAAGAACCAAAAAGGAAACATTTGTCTGACTAAATCATCCTGAGTTTACATTTGTATGTACATTTTGTCTGTGGAGCCACGACAAAACAGAATCGGGTTTGTTAATGTAGAGGAGCAGAAGACAAACAGACTGAGCTGCACTTTCTTGTTCTTGTGGTTTTACACAAACATCACGTCTTGGTCTTTGCAGTGGAAGGTGTTTCTTGGTGAACAGTTGGAGACTTTCACTTTGGTGTTTTTGACTTTTTAAATTCATAACCGAGTTTGAACGAAGGATCAGGATTTTGTTTATGATTTTGTTATTGTGTGTTGTGTTATTGTGCATCACTTTGATTGATGAGAAAACAAAAAAGCTCAAACTTGTTGAAAGTCGCCCAAATGTGAACTTCTCCTCCCCGACCAACAGAACACTGGTCCAGTCCTGGTCCAGTCCTGGTTTAGTCCTGGTTTAGTCCTGGTTTAGTCCTGGTTTAGTCCTGGTTTAGTCCTGGTTTAGTCCTGGTCCAGTCCTGGTTTAGTCCTGGTCCAGTCCTGGTTTAGTCCTGGTCCAGTCCTGGTTTAGTCCTGGTCCAGTCCTGGTTTAGTCCTGGTTTAGTCCTGGTTTATTTTTTTTTCATTCACTTTTTATTGGAGTTTCATCTTGGACACACATTAAAACTAAACAACATTCAAATAGAACAAAACAAAAGCAGACGGTGGGTGGATGTACAGACACGACTACTTCACACAGAGTCGAGTCTTTTTGTCGTTACCTGAACCTTTTTGACCAGTGGGTTTCAAATATTTCACTCTGTAGCTTCAGTTTAAATGTAATTTTCTTTCCATTTTGAATATATGATATAAATATATCAAGTCAGTCCTTTGGTTTATTGGAGGTGTTTCTTGTCTGAGCCGTTTTCCAGTTATGATCTTGTATCTTCCTTTTAAAGACGACCTCCAGTGTCTCATGAACTCGTCTCCAAACTGGAGCCACAGAGGAAAAACTCCAGAAACATGAACATGGTTGGAGTTTGTACTTGACCACATCACCTCCAGCTGCTGCTCTGATCACAGTATTTAGATGTTTGAGCTGGTGAACAGAAATATAGAGTTACATTTCTCCAACAGAACCTCCTCCAGCAGGGGGCGCTGGTTATCGACCGCTGCGGTGGACAGATTCTGTCCCAGTCGTCAGTTGTTAGAATCATGTTTCTCTCGGCTTCTGTCGTCTTTATATAAAGAGGATCATAGATCTCTACATTCTGAAGACTCGTGTATAACTTTGAAATTATTTTTTGATGGGGAGCGTCTTCATGTGCATTTTGAAAAATTTCAAGAATATCACTTTTAGTAAAATTATTTTTTTGAGGGAACTTTTTTGTAACAAAATCTGTAATTTCCAGGCATCTGAAATGATGCTGATTTGTCCAAACTTGTCCCTGAGCTTCTCATTACTCCAACCTTAATTAAAGTGTCATATGTTCTAAGATCTTTATTACTCCACAGCTTAAATCTTGAGTCAGGAAAAAAATCAGCATCATAAGCAAACCACTTCAAAAGTCCAGCTTTTTCACCTAATTTAAACTTTTTTAGTGTTTCGGTCCATGTCGTTATGGAACTTTTGAGTAACAGATCGTCCAGCGGTGACGGGTCCTGTTCTTCCACATTCTACGTCCGTCCAGTTTGAAGTGGAACTCGGTTTGCATCAGCCCAATAACGGCCGCAACTCTGATGCTCTGGAAGAATCTTGAAGAGGTGGAAGTGCTGGATAAAAGCCTCTCTCCAAGACGTGTCTCTGCATGAGTCATTATCCACTTAACTGTCTTTAATAATAATAATAATAAATATAATAATAATAATAATAATAATAGTGCTGATGTTTCAAGCGGTGAATCCATCAGGGCCTGGAGCGTTGTTAGTTTCCTCCTTTGTCATTTGTTCAGTCAAAGTCTTGTTTTCATTTCCCGTAGCAGTGGATCATTTCAACGATCTTAAACAAACTTTACATTTTATAAACATTAGTTCTATGAGGCTGTGACTCTAACTTTAATAATACTTCTTAAAGCAGTTCTGAATTGGATTGAATTGATGACACATTCCTTTGGTCACCGGGTTTTTAATCTTGTCGACTTTATTCTCTGACTGCTGTTTTCTTCATTTGCATGCTAGTTGTTTGGTATATTTGACCCGTCCTTCGTAGTAACTCAGTTTGACAAATAATAACTTTGGTTGTTTGTCTTGATTGTAGATCTCATCTGGTTTGGTCGTCTCTTGTATCTTTGTTTCTTATGTTCATATTTGTAATCGTAGCTTCTCCAGTTTTTCCAACCTTTGCTTTTTCAAATAAGAAGTTTTAGTCATCCTCCTCTCCCTCATCACCGCCTCACGTCCACCACACGGGGGAGTTGTTTTCTCGTTGTCATTGATTTGTGAGGATCCAGTTGTTTCTTTAGATGGAGCTGATGTTTGAGTATCAGATTATTCAGTCTCCAGTGGGTTCGTTGGTGTTGTTGAGACTCGGTTATATAAAGATATAAAGGAGAATGAGCATTTATTTCTCTCGCTCCAATCTGACATTTTTGCATCGATGTCTGTACCAAAGGTAAAAAAGAATCAGTTCTTGAGTAAGAAAAGTGTGGAGACGAGTAAAAAGTACAGGCTCTAACTGTTGGGCTCAAATACCTCCACAAACCTACAAGACTCGACTCCGACATCGTGAGTTTAATCTTTCTTGTTATTTTCTGTGACTGAAATCATCTGTTACTTGTTGAATCTGTGTGTGGATTTAAAGTTATGTTAAAATCACCTCCACAAATGAGTTTTCCTTGTCTCTCTGTCACAGCTTTGTCTAAAAGATTGAAATAGTCAGATTTAGTACCAAACATTTCTCCCCCAGTTGAGCTTTTACCATCACATATCTGCCGTCTTTATCCTGAACTGTTGCTATTTGCTCAAATATGACTCGACTTGATTAAAATTAAAATGGCCACACCTCTTGTACGTTTTATCCCATTAGAAGAAAAAAAGACATATTTAAACCTTAAATCTTTCATGTTCCAATCCTGCCATGAGTTTCCCACATCTATATTCTCCCTTTTTTAGTTTAGCCAGGATTTTACTTTGCTTAGTTAGTTTAAGCCTTATTGTAATTTCTTTCAAGAATTAACCAAACATTCTCCAATTTAATCGTAAGGACGGAAAGACAAACAAATGTAACCCCCCCCACTGTTGAACTAAAACAAAAAACATGAACAAAAAAACAATAAAGTCTTCGTTATCCTCAGGGTCGATTGACTCATGTGAGTCTCTGTTGGTGAGTGAAGAGTCAAGTCCTCCCGGTCGGGGCTCCCCCCTGTGGTGAAACACTGAACCAGCCAATACATTCCTCAACCACAACGAGTCCAACAAACACGAACAGTAATACTAATCTCTACTTCAGCTGATTCCAATTTCAACTTTTTACTTACAGCATCATGAACAGAATAGAATCAGTTACCTCAGTTTGAAGATAAACCATGAAGCTGATTTTTCTTCTAGGATCCATCTCCTCTTCTAAACTCTAGAAGTTTGCGTCTCACCCTCCTTCCAATCGTAGCTCGTCTCTCATCTGCAACCACTGCCTCCCAGGGAAAAGTGCGGTGGGTTTTGTCCTCCATCTCCACGCCGGCCGTTGTTCACACTCTAGTTGTGGTCACCTCGATCCCTCGATCCCTCGATCCCTCGATCCCTCGATCCCTCGATCACTCGATCCCTCGATCCCTCGATCCCTCGATCACTCGCCGCGTCTTCAGCGTCTCCGTACGTCCCGTACTCCAGTGGATGTGAATCTTCATGAAGGCTGTTTGGAAACAGATGCCCCTCTGTTTTTGTGCTTCTCCAAAACTTCATGGGCATAGTCATGGTCAAAGTAAATCTGTTTACTCTCAAACATAATCCTCTTCTTCATGCCAGCCTCAGGATGGGCTCTTTCACTTCAAACTGCAAAAGGTTTATGATCACAGATCTTGGCGTTGCGCCTGGTCCCGGTTGTTCTGTGGAAGCTCGATGAGTTCTCTTTTCTCTCCTTAGTGAGCAAACTTCTCATGAAGTCCATCGTAGACGTGCCCTCAGCGTCCTCGGGAATCCCGTATCTGCGTATGTCGTTTCTTCTGGATCTGCTTTCGAAGTCGACAACTTTTTCCCGCAGTCTGCGTTGTTCCCTGAATAAACGGAGCAGGGCGTCTTTGGTCCCTACGCCGCTCTCTTCGACCTCTGAGACTCGGCCTTCTGCCTCGGCAACGGCTTTGTCGTGCCCCTCGAGTTTAGCTGCTCGGTCCGTTAACTTTTGGTTTATGCTCTGGGTAACAGTCGCCATCTCAGCTTTACGATCTCGGACCATTTCTACGTTAATCTCCTGAAGCGCTTTTATGAATTCGCTCGTTAAACTTTGTAGATCTTTGTGAATTTCAGCGTTTCTTAGTGTTGGGGAGTCGTCTGCGTCGCCACTTCGTTGTGAGCGTTGCTCTGCGTCTTTTTTCGGCATGTCCATGTTCACGTTCGCTTTCTTCATATGTTTCTGTCGTCTTTTTGATCTGCCCACACTCATCGCATTTCTAGACCTTCTTGTGGTAATTTCGAGCGTTAGGGGGATGATTTAAAATCAGTTGTGTAGCAGATACTCAGCTCTGCGTCCATGCGCTGTCCATGTTCCCCGGAAGTCCTAGACCTGGTTTAGACCTGGTTTAGTCCTGGTTTAGTCCTGGTTTAGACCTGGTTTAGTCCTGGTTTAGTCCTGGTTTAGTCCTGGTTTAGTCCTGGTTTAGTCCTGGTTTAGTCCTGGTTTAGTTCTTGTGCAGAGTCTGGGTTTGGTCTGTGTTTTTAGACAAATGTTTCCCCAGAGCTTTCTGGGCTCGGTCCTGCTCTCTGATTGGTCCAGACTCTGCCACATGACACATTAAAGCGTTTTACTGTTTGTGATGCAGACGAGCGGTGAAGACGCTAATGGACAGTCCAGGAAGTGAAGAAGCACTTTACTCAATTAACAAACCACTAACTCATTTTCATCATCTTCCTCCTCTTCCTCCTGCTCCTCATCATTCTCTGACCCCTTCCTCCTCTTCTTCTTCTGACCCTGGTCTCTTGTTCTTCTGACCCTGGTCTCTTGTTCTTCTGACCCTGGTCTCTTGTTCTTCTGACCCTGGTCTCTTGTTCTTCTGACCCTGGTCTCTTGTTCTTCTGACCCTGGTCTCTTCTTCTGACCCTGGTCTCTTGTTCTTCTGACCCTGGTCTCTTCTTCTGACCCTGGTCTCTTGTTCTTCTGACCCTGGTCTCTTGTTCTTCTGACCCTGGTCTCTTGTTCTTCTGACCCTGGTCTCTTGTTCTTCTGACCCTGGTGCAGGTTACGGGGAGATGTACCCGGTGACCCTGGCGGGGAAGGTGGCGTGTGTTCTTTATGCGATGGTCGGGGTTCCTCTGATGCTCCTGGTCATTCTGGACGTGGGCGACTTCTTGGCTCTGGTCATGACTCGGGCGTACCAGCGCGTGCACCGGGTCTTCGGCGCCCTCCGCAGGCGCGGCTGGACCAAGTTCGCTCCGTGGAAAAGGCGGCGGAAATCGTTGGACCTGGAGATGATCCGCACGCTGGAGGACGTGACGGTCGAACCCAACGACGTGGTGATGAGTGGACCTCTGGACATCAGGCAGGTCAGTCACAGCAACTCAGGTCAGAGTCGAGTCAGACCTGAGGTTTAGATTTGTGTTTCTTCATTATTTGTCTCCAAAATCAAAATGTAAAAACAGATAATGATTTGTTTTTTCAGTTTTTGATTTTGTGTTTCAGTAAAAAAATTGAAAAAAACAGATAACAACAGTTTCCTGTTTCCGTGACTTAAACTGCGATGCCGGACTGAACCAGGACTAAACCAGGACTGAACCAGGACTAAACCAGGTCTGAACCAGGACTAAACCAGGACTGAACCAGGACTAAACCAGGTCTGAACCAGGACTAAACCAGGACTAAACCAGATCTAAACCAGGACTAAACCAGGTCTGAACCAGGACTAAACCGTTTTCAGTCCTGGTCTGGCCCCGGTCTCAGTCCCGGTCTGGTCTTGGTCTCAGTCCCAGTCTCAATCACAGCCTGGTCCTGGTCTGGTCCCAGTTTCAGTCCCGGCCTCAGTCCTGGTCTCAGTCCCGGTCTGTTCCTGGTCTCAGTATTGGTCTTAATTCTGGTCTCAGTCCTTCCTGGTCCTGGTCCCGGGCTCAGTCCTGATCTCAGTCCTGGTCTGGTTCTGGTCAGGTCAGACCTGGTTTAGTCCTGATTTGGTCCTGGTTTTGGTCTTGGTTTAGTCCTAGTTTAGTCTTGGTTTAGTCTTGGTTTAGTCCGTTATCTGTTTTTTTCCATTTTTCATTTAAACACAAATTCAAAAACTGAAAAAATGAATCTTTATCTGTTTTTTTCATTTTGGTTTTGGAGACAAATAATGAAGAAAACAGCAGTTTTTTCGTTTTCTTATTTTTGGTTTTATTTTGAAAAACAACTGGACAAATGACACTCACATTATGATTTGAGTAAATTTCACTTGACAAGTCAAATGATCTGCCAGTAGAACAAGACATTTTGTATTTAAAATATAAAAATACATCTGCTGCACTTCAGATCAGAAAAACAACAACTCTACTTCAAATAAGAAACAAAATCTAAATCTTTCTTGAATTAAGAAAGAAACATTTATTCCATTGGTCGATCATTTTACTCGTCAAGTTGAATCGACTCAAAAAAAGTCAGATGTTTTTAGTTGAAGTTTACGTTCAGTTTGCAGCCTGAAGTTTCCCAAACTGGATTTTTCTCTCCTCTGCTCCTGGATCTGATCTTTTAATGACGCCTGAGCCACACAGATCGGATTTGTTCAAATGTGACTCAGGACACTTGGATCTGCTCCTAAAACCCAAACTGATCTGATCTTTAACATGTGACTCGAGTCTGAAGGTCCACGTCACGTTCAGACTCAGAGTCTCGGCAGTGAAGGGAAAGTGAGTTTGTTCATATTTGGGGGGATCTGTGTTCAGGACAAATTGGAGGAGCTTCCTGGCTCCAGTGTCAACGAAAAAGACAGAGTCTGCGAGAAAATCCAAGGAGGATGAAGAGTCAAACAAACGAAGCGGCCGAGGACGTGTGACCTGAACATTTTACCAACAACTGGACCAGATTTTAGGAGACAAGCGCAGAGTTTAGACGACTTCTGTAAACTCTGAACACACTCGCTGTGTGTGACGCCGTCGTGTCTCTGATGCTCGTGTGAGACGCTCACACATATTAAATAAAGACAAAGGTTTAACGGGTTTAACATGGAAACCTCCATTCAGAATTATTATTTCCATGTAAACTCCAAGGAAATATTTTAATTCAGAACTTTTTAATTCAGAACAATTCAAAAACATCACGTAAACGTGGACAGTGTCTCCTTGAAAGTGTGTTTATTGTCCTGACTCTCTTTAGTCTTTATGGTCTTTTTTTCTCTGGAATATTTAAATCAAAGCTCCTCTTCTTCTTCTTCTTCTTCTCCTCCTCTTCCTCAGGTTCTCCACTCTCAGGCGGGCGTACGTCAAAAGTCCATCCAACTTCAGAACAACAGGGAGATCTTCGAGAGGATCTTGGCCCGTGAGCGTCTCCTGCGTAAAGGTCCTCTGAGCCGCAGCGTGTCGTGTCCGGAGCTGGATCGTCTCCCCAGGTCCAAGAAACCCTTCGTCCTGTGGGACTACGGCGACCTGGGGAACGAGATGGAGCGGCTGGACGTGCCCTTCGTCCTCATCCTCTTCGCCGTCTTCGCGTACGTTCTGCTGGTGGGGCTGGTGCTGCCGCTGTGGGAGACGGAGCTCACGCTCTTCGACGCTTTTTACTTCTGCTTCATCACCGTGACGACCATCGGCTTCGGAGACATCGTCCCCAAACACCCGAACTACTTCATGCTCACGTCGCTCTTCATCATCTGTGGCATGGCCATCGTCTCCATGGCCTTCAAACTCAGCCAGTCCAGGATCGTCTGCGTCTACAGAAGGTGCATCAAATATGTGAACCCACGAAAGGACGAGGGCTGCAGCGAGCACGACGACTGAAAACAGGAAGTACATGATCTCAGGGTCACCACCACGACTGAAAACAGGAAGTACATGATCTCAGGGTCACCACGACGACTGAAAACAGGAAGTACATGATCTCAGGGTCCCTGTCATTCGTCATTCCCTAATTTGAGTCATTTTCTGGATTTGCATGAGTCGCGCTCGTCGTTCACTTGACTTTATTTTCATGATGTGACTCCAGAAACAGCTGCATGTTCTGTGTTATTAGGTTCTTTTTTCAGACAAAGGTTTGTTTTCACCCTGACAGTTTGGATGCTCCTGGTCACCGCTGCTGCTCTGACAGACAAACACTCTGAAGTATAATTCTACGTCAACTCAACGCACACGCGTCACATTGTCACCGCCGTTTTAGATTTATTGATCTACGTCGAGGTCTGTGCACCGCAAAGTCATTCACCCACAAAACACTCAGACACACAATATGTGTCCATTCACATAAACGTGTGTCTGTGTGCACCACTTCACACGTATAATGTGTGAAAAGTTTTCACATGAACCAACAACACGACACAAACACAGAACAGACTGAACATCAGCAGAACATCCCTCTGACACAGAGAGAACACCCCTCTGACACACAGAGAGAGAACACCCTCTGTCACAGAGAGAGAACACCCCTCTGACACAGAGAGAAACACCCCTCTGACACAGAGAGAACACCCCTCTGACACACAGAGAGAACACCCCTCTGTCACACAGAGAGAACACCCTCTGACACAGAGAGAACACCCTCTGACACACCCTCTGACACAGAGAGAACACCCCTCTGACAGAGAGAACACCCTCTGTCACAGAGAGAGACACACCCCTCTGTCACACAGAGAGAACACCCCTCTGTCACAGAGAGAACACCCCTCTGACACAGAGAGAGAACACCCCTCTGTCACAGAGAGAACACCCCTCTGTCACAGAGAGAACACCCCTCTGTCACAGAGAGAACACCCCTCTGTCACACAGAGAGAACACCCCTCTGTCACAGAGAGAACACCCCTCTGTCACAGAGAGAACACCCTCTGACACTCTGACAGAGAGAACACCCCCTCTGACACAGAGAGAACACCCCTCTGACACAGAGAGAACACCCCTCTGTCACAGAGAGAAACACCCCTCTGTCACAGAGAGAACACCCCTCTGACCACAGAGAGAACAACCCCTCTGACACAGAGAGAGAACACCCCTCTGTCACAGAGAGAACACCCCTCTGTCACAGAGAGAACACCCCTCTGACACAGAGAGAACACCCCTCTGTCACAGAGAGAAACACCCCTCTGTCACAGAGAGAGACACCCCTCTGACACACAGAGAGAACACCCCTCTGTCACAGAGAGAACACACCCTCTGACACAGAGAGAACACCCCTCTGACACAGAGAGAACACCCCTCTGACACAGAGAGAACACCCCTCTGACACACAAGAGAAACACCCTCTGACACACAGAGAGAACACCCCTCTGTCACAGAGAGAGAACACCCCTCTGACACAGGAGAGAACACCCCTCTGACACACAGAGAGAACACCCCTCTGACACAGAGAGAACACCCCTCTGACACAGAGAGAACACCCTCTGACTCACAGAGAGAAACACCCCTCTCTGTCACACAGAGAGAACACCCCTCTGTCACAGAGAGAACACCCCTCTGACACACAGAGAGAACACCCCTCTGACACAGAGAGAACACACCCCTCTGACACAGAGAGAACACAGAGAGAACACCCCTCTGACACACAGAGAGAGAACACCCCTCTGACACAGAGAGAACACCCCTACACACACTCTGACACAGAGAGAACACCCCTCTGACACAGAGAGAACACCCCTCTGACAGAGAGAACACCCCTCTGACACAGAGAGAGAACACACTCCTCTGACACAGAGAGAACACCCCTCTGACACAGAGAGAACACCCCTCTGACACAGAGAGAGAACACCCCTCTGACACAGAGAGAACACCCTCGACACACACCCTCTGACATCTGACACAGAGAGAACACCCCTCTGACACAGAGAGAACACCCCTCTGACACACCCCTCTGACACAGACACAGAGAGAACACCCCTCTGACACACAGAGAGAACACCCCTCTGACACAGAGAGAACACCCTCTGACACATCTGACACAGAGAGAACACCCCTCTGACACAGAGAGAACAGATCACACAGAGAGACACCCCTCTGACACAGAGAGAACACCCCTCTGACACAGAGAGAACACCCCTCTGACACAGAGAGAGACACACACAGAGAGAACACCCTCCCACCCTCTGACACAGAGAGAACACCCCTCTCTCTGATCACACAGAGAGAACACACCCCTCTGACACAGGAGAGAACACACCCTCATCTGATTCACTGAGTCTCTGTGTCTTTAGTCCAACACAAACTGAACCACAGTTTTTATTAAGTTTAGTTTGTGTAAAACATAAACAAATGTGTGAAAACGGCTTTAAACATTTTATTTCTCGATGTAAATTGTAAAACTGTGTGTCGTTTTGACGTTTCGTTAAAACATTTCAGAGACACACAGACTCTGTGTGTGTGTGTGTGTGTGTGTCTGTGTGTGTGTGTGTGTCTGTGTGTGTTGTGTGTGTCTGTGTGTGTGTGTGTGTGTGTGTGTGTGTCTGTGTGTGTCTGTGTGTGTGTGTGTGTGTGTGTGTCTGTGTGTCTGTGTGTGTGTGTGTGTGTGTGTGTGTGTGTCTGTGTGTGTGTGTGTGTGTGTCTGTGTGTGTGTGTGTGTGTGTGTGTCTGTGTGTGTGTGTGTGTGTGCTGTGTGTGTGTGTGTGTGTGTGTGTGTGTGTGTGTGTCTGTGTGTGTGTGTCTGTGTGTGTGTGTGTGTGTGTGTGTGTGTGTGTGTCTGTGTGTGTGTGTGTGTGTGTGTGTCTGTGTGTGTGTGTGTGTGTGTGTGTGTCTGTGTGTGTGTGTGTGTGTGTGTGTGTGTCTGTGTGTGTGTGTGTGTGTGTCTGTGTGTGTGTGTGTGTCTGTGTGTGTGTGTGTGTCTGTGTGTGTGTGTGTGTGTGTGTGTGTGTGTCTGTGTGTGTGTGTGTGTGTGTGTGTGTGTCTGTGTGTGTGTGTGTGTGTGTGTGTGTGTCTGTGTGTGTGTGTGTGTGTGTGTGTGTCTGTGTGTGTGTGTGTGTGTGTGTGTGTGTGTGTGTGTGTGTGTGTGTGTGTGTGTGTGTGTGTGTGTGTGTGTGTGTGTGTGTGTGTGTGTGTGTGTGTGTGTGTCTGTGTGTGTGTGTGTGTGTGTGTGTGTGTGTCTGTGTGTGTGTGTGTGTGTGTGTGTGTGTCTGTGTGTGTGTGTGTGTGTGTGTCTGTGTGTGTGTGTGTGTGTGTGTGTGTGTGTGTGTGTGTGTGTGTCTGTGTGTGTGTGTGTGTGTCTGTGTGTGTGTGTGTGTGTGTGTGTGTGTGTGTGTGTGTCTGTGTGTGTGTGTGTGTGTGTCTGTGTGTGTCTGTGTGTGTGTGTGTCTGTGTGTGTGTGTGTGTGTGTCTGTGTGTGTGTGTGTGTGTGTCTGTGTGTGTGTGTGTGTGTGTCTGGGCCTCCTCCTCCTGCTGCTTGTTTCCATGGAAACGTTGTTCCTTTGGCTGTAACATATATTCCACAGTGCAGCATTAAACCTGTCGATCTCCATGGAGACGCTGCAGCGACGACGGCCTGAACTTTCTGCTCTTCACAAACTCCTCGTCTCATAAACCCGACTCCAGTTGGTTTTTCCAGGAGGATTTGAACATCGTGAAACTGGAGCTTCAGTTTGTGCTTCAGGTGAAACCGTCTGAGGAGAGAAGATCCACCAAGAAAAACAAAAGAAAAACAAAAAGAAAAAGAAAAAGAAAAAGAAACTTCATCTGTTGATCCAAGTGTTTGAGAAGCATGAGCTGCACTGAGCATAAAGTCTGAATAAAACTCAAACTGAACTCATGTGTGTTTGATGAGAGCGACAGAGGGACAGAGGGACAGAGGGGGCGGGGACAGAGGGGCGGGGACAGAGGGGGCGGGGACAGAGGGGACAGAGGGGACAGAGGGGACAGAGGGGGCGGGGACAGAGGGGACAGAGGGGGCGGGGACAGCGGGGACAGAGGGGACAGAGGGGGCGGGGACAGCGGGGACAGAGGGGGGCGGGACAGAGGGACAGAGGGGGACAGGGGACAGAGGGGGCGGGGACAGCGGGGACAGAGGGGGCGGGGACAGAGGGGACAGAGGGGGCGGGGACAGAGGGGACAGAGGGGGCGGGGACAGCGGGGACAGAGGGGGCGGGGACAGAGGGGGCAGAGGGACAGAGGGGCGGGGACAGAGGGGGCGGGGACAGCGGGTGGAGAATGAACCAATCACAGTCTGGTCAGGGACAGACGTCTGTGTCATTGGTTCATTCGTTTTTCAAAAATAATGAAAAAAAAAAAATCTATTTTCTTCATGATTTGTCTCCAAAACCAAAACAAAAAACAGATAAAGATTCATTTTTTCAGTTTTTGATTTTGTGTTTAAATGACAAATGGAAAAAATGGACTAAACCAGGACTGAACCATTCTCAGTCCTGGTCTGGTCCTGGTCTGGTCCTGGTCTGGTCTGGTCTGGTCTTGGTCTTGGTCTGGTCCTGGTCTGGTCTTGGTCTTGGTCTGGTCTTGGTCTGGTCTTGGTCTGGTCTTGGTCTGGTGGTCTGGTCTTGGTCTGGTCTGGTCTGGTCTTGGTCTGGTCCTGGTCTGGTCCTGGTCTGGTCTGGTCTGGTCCTGGTCTGGTCCTGGTCTGGTCCTGGTCTGGTCTTGGTCTGGTCCTGGTCTGGTCTGGTCTGGTCTGGTCCTGGTCTGGTCTTGGTCTTGGTCTGGTCTGGTCTGGTCTTGGTCTGGGTCTTGGTCTGGTCTGGTCTGGTCTGGTCTTGGTCTGGTCTTCTGGTCTGGTCTGGTCTGGTCTGGTCTGGTCTGGTCTGGTCTGGTCTTGGTCTGGTCTGGTCTGGTCTGGTCTGGTCTGGTCTGGTGGTCTGGTCCTGGTCTGGTCCTGGTCTGGTCTTGGTCTGGTCTGGTCTGGTCCTGGTCTGGTCCTGGTCTGGTCTGGTCTGGTCTGGTCTGGTCCTGGTCTGGTCCTGGTCTGGTCTTTGGTCTGGTCTGGTCTGGTCTTGGTCTGGTCTGGTCTGGTCTGGTCTGGTCTGGTCTGGTCTTGGTCTGGTCTGGTCTGGTCTGGTCTGGTCTGGTCTGGTCTGGTCTGGTCTGGTCTTGGTCTGGTCTGGTCTGGTCTTGGTCTGGTCTTGGTCTGGTCCTGGTCTGGTCTGGTCTGGTCTGGTCTGGTCTGGTCTGGTCTTGGTCTGGTCTGGTCTGGTCTGGTCTTGGTCTGGTCTGGTCTGGTCTGGTCTGGTCTGGTCTGGTCTGGTCTGGTCTGGTCTGGTCTGGTCTGGTCTGGTCTTGGTCTGGTCTGGTCTGGTCTGGTCTTGGTCTGGTCTTGGTCTGGTCTGGTCTGGTCTGGTCTGGTCTGGTCTGGTCTGGTCTGGTCTGGTCTGGTCTGGTCTGGTCTTGGTCTGGTCTTGGTCTGGTCTGGTCTGGTCTGGTCTTGGTCTGGTCTGGTCTGGTCTGGTCTGGTCTGGTCTGGTCTTGGTCTGGTCTGGTCTGGTCTGGTCTGGTCTGGTCTGGTCTGGTCTTGGTCTGGTCTGGCTGGTCTGGTCTGGTCTGGTCTGGTCTGGTCTGGTCTGGTCTGGTCTGGTCTTGGTCTGGTCTGGTCTGGTCTGGTCTGGTCTTGGTCTGGTCTGGTCTGGTCTGGTCTGGTCTGGTCTGGTCTGGTCTGGTCTGGTCTGGTCTTGGTCTGGTCTTGGTCTGGTCTTGGTCTGGTCTGGTCTGGTCTTGGTCTGGTCTCCTGCTCTTACAGACTCAGAGTCAAAACATCATCAACTGCAATAAAAGAGTCAAAGTCACTGTTCAAACGTCATAATAAATAAAACCCCTCGTGATGCTCCACTGTGTTTTTAAACTCCACTTCTTCACTGGACTCGTTTTGGATCGTTTCAGCTCTGGAGTTGGAGCAGAGTTTAGAGTTTAGAGTTTAGAGTTTAGAGTTTAGAGTTTTGCAGATGTTACAGACTCATAATAAAGTTGAACTCAAACATGTGAATGAAACAAAGACGAGTGGATCTGTGTGTCTGAGGAGGAAACATCAGAACGTGAAGGAGTTTGTTTAAATAAACATGAAACATGAAAGAGTCAAACAATAGAACCGAGCCACAGGTGGAGCAGGTGGAGCAGGTGGAGCAGGTGGAGCAGGTGGAGCAGGTGGAGCATCTGATGTGTGCAGAGTCGAGGCTTTAGTGTCTAAACCTCTGGAGTCACGTTTGTCTCTTTAATCTTCACAGATGAAGAGACGCCGATCGACAAACACTCATCGGTTTGTTCATGTGTTTTGATCCACAAATCCAAGTTTAATATTTGTAACTTGTATTTTAGTTTTTACAAATGGATGTGGATTTAAGTCCTGTAACGACACTGCCCCCTAGTGGACGCCTGTGTGTTTGTGCCGCTGTGTTTCTCAAAAAGAATGTCTCAAAAATCCATGATAGAAAATGGGAGAAGGAGGCAGGAGTCACTTTAACAGATGGTGATGGGTTAAATATCTGTAAAACCATCGTGACGACCTCAAGCTCCGTGAGATTCTTCATTCCCCCGACAATGAAAGAACATCAGACCAAGAAGCAGAACAAGGTAAATGTTGGAGAAACTGTGGACAATCATCAGTTGGACATTTTCATATATTCTGGCAATGTCCCAAGATCGCCCCCTATTGGACAGAAATGATTAAAACCATCAAGTTTATTACAGATTGAAACTGGAGCAAAGTTTTAGCGAGTTTTATTTGGGAAACACCAACCAGGCTGAAAAAAAAAACCACAGATACGACAAGAAGCAGCAAGAAAACGACAAACCTCCTGTTTCAGAACAAACTGATATAATCAACCAAATTCAGATTATGGAACGAATAACTTTTTTTTTTTTCCAAATATTTTTGTTAAGAACCTTAACAGAAAATATACAATGAAAAATATATTTTTAAAAAATGTCTTATCCCTTATGGTCATGAGCTCTGGGTAGTGACCGAAAGGACGAGATCGCGGATACAAGCGCTCGAAATGAGTTTCCTCCGCAGGGTGGCTGGGCGTCTCCCTTAGAGACAGAGTGAGGAGCTCAGTCACACGGGAGGAGCTCGGAGTAGAGCCGCTGCTCCTCCACGTGGAGAGGAGCCAGTTGAGGCTCGGGCATCTGTTCCGGATGCCTCCTGGGCGCCTCCCTCGGGAGGTGTTCCGGGCATGTCCCACGGGAGGAGGCCCCGGGGAAGACCCAGGACACACTGGAGGGACTATGTCTCTGGACTGGCCTGGGAACGCCTCGGGGTCCCCCCGGAGGAGCTGGAGGAAGTGTCTGGGGTGAAGGAAGTCTGGGAGTCCCTGCTTAGGCTGCTGCCCCCGCGACCCGGCCCCGGATAAGCGGATGAAAATGGATGGATGGATGGATGTCTTATCCCCTCCAATTACACACGCACAATGTAATAAACCTGCATAAAATACAAACATCAACAATATACATGTACAGAAAATCAAAAATAATAATAGGATTTTTTCCTTTTTCATAAAGAACATCCCCCCCAACCCGTCTCAGCTCAACGCTAAACCACATACACCACAGCACATCAGTCAAATATGAAATATTCATATTATTCCTAATTACAGAAACAGCAGGTTCCAGTTCGAACAGGAGGGAGGAGCTGGGACATTCACACTGGTGATTCACATATTAGAAAAATAAGAAATAAAGCAGTGCCACACCTGGAAAAATCGATCTGTACATCCCCTTAATGTAGATTACGTTTTTTCAAGTTTTAGAAACACCTCCATATCTTTAAGCCAAAGTGAAAAACAAGGACATTTGTCAGATTCCAGTGTAACAGCGACGTCCGTCTGCAGTCAGAGAAGGAAACATTTTCTTTAAGACACTTGTCAGACAAAGGAGAAGTGTCCTGGAAAAAGTGGAAATCTTACAATCAAAACAAAACTGAATGTAAAAATGTTGTATAAATCTTTGCAGATGTCACCAGCCTCGTATTTTATTTCTGTTTATTTTTAATTTTCTTACTTTTTTGGTCATTTTTTTAAATGTATTTTGTTTCACAAAACTAATCCTTTGTGTAAATATGTGATATACTCAGTGTAGTGAAGTTTACTTTTCAAATGTAATCCCCTACAGATTACAGATTACAGACCCCAGAATGTAGTTTGTAACAGAATCCATTAAATTACTTCAAGTGAGTAATGTAATCTGATTACTTTGGATTACTTGATTTGTTGCAGAGAAACAAAGACGAGGAAATCTTCACATGAGAAGTTTTAATTAAAAGAAAATCTTGATGAACGATGGACGAGGAGGAGACACGCCCACACAGGTGTGACCAGGTGTGACCAGGTGTGACCAAGTGTGACCAGACTAACCCTAACCCCAAAAGAGAAGAAGTGTAGGAGACACGGTTCTAGAGAAAATCTGTGAATTTGTGTAATTCCACAAATTTGAATCACATTTTACAAACAGAATTTTCAGTTTTACCAATGTATTTTTTAAAAATTATTTTCTTCATTATTTATTTTTTAGAAATGAAAAAACATTTACAAATCCACATTCATTTGTAAAGAGCAAAATACAAGTTACAAATATTAAATGTGGATTTGTGTTTTTTTTTAATGAATCTTTGATAAACAGAGAGACAGGGGGCGTGTCCAGGTGGAGTGGGCGGGGCTTGTGTGCAGGTGAGTGAGGCAGGGGGCGTGTCCAGGTGGAGTGGGCGGGGCTTGTGTGCAGGTGAGTGAGGCAGGGGGCGTGTCCAGGTGGAGTGGGCGGGGCTTGTGTGCAGGTGAGTGAGGCAGGGGGCGTGTCCAGGTGGAGTGGGCGGGGCTTGTGTGCAGGTGAGTGAGGCAGGGGGCGTGTCCAGGTGGAGTGGGCGGGGCTTGTGTGCAGGTGAGTGAGACAGGGGGCGTGTCCAGGTGGAGTGGGCGGGGCTTGTGTGCAGATGTTGCAGGTGAAGTTTAGTCCAGATTCAGTTCAGATAAGATCTGAGACCATGAACTCTGCTCTGAAACTGTGGAGATGGATCAGGTAAGACCAGGACTAAACCAGGACTAAACCAGGACTAAACCAGGACTAAACCAGGTCTAAACCAGGACTGAACCAGGACTAAACCAGGACTAAACTGGGACTAAAACAAATCTGAACCAGGACTGAACCAGGACTAAACCAGGACTGAACCAGGACTAAACTGGGACTAAAACAAATCTGAACCAGGACTAAACCAGGACTAAACCAGGACTGAACCAGGACTAAACCAGGTCTAAACTAGGACTAAACCAGGTCTAAACCAGGACTAAACCAGGACTAAACTGGGACTAAAACAAATCTGAACCAGGACTGAACCAGGACTAAACCAGGACTGAACCAGGACTAAACTGGGACTAAAACAAATCTGAACTAGGACTAAACCAGGACTAAACCAGGACTAAACCAGGTCTAAACCAGGACTGAACCAGGACTAAACCAGGACTAAACTGGGACTAAAACAAATCTGAACCAGGACTGAACCAGGACTAAACCAGGACTGAACCAGGACTAAACTGGGACTAAAACAAATCTGAACCAGGACTAAACCAGGACTAAACCAGGACTGAACCAGGACTAAACCAGGTCTAAACTAGGACTAAACCAGGTCTAAACCAGGACTAAACCAGGACTAAACTGGGACTAAAACAAATCTGAACCAGGACTGAACCAGGACTAAACCAGGACTGAACCAGGACTAAACTGGGACTAAAAAAAAATCTGAACTAGGACTAAACCAGGACTAAACCAGGTCTAAACCAGGACTGAACCAGGACTAAACCAGGACTAAACCAGGTCTTAACCAGGACTGAACCAGGACTAAACCAGGACTAAACTAGGACTAAACCAGGACTGAACCAGGACTGAACCAGGACTAAACCAGGTCTAAACCAGGACTGAACCAGGACTAAACTGGGACTAAAACAGATTTGAACCAGGACTAAACCAGGTCTAAACCAGGACTAAACTGGGACTGAACCAGGACTGAACCAGGTCTAAACCAGGACTAAACCAGGACTAAATCAGGGTTAAATCAGGACTAGGTTTTTCCCTGGGGCTTAAACCGTTGTATTAAAGTTGGAATGTGGAGGAGACTGTGGCATCAACAGATCAAAGAAAAACTGGTTTGGAATCTGGTTTGGTCCTGGTCCAAGACATTTTTGCAGAGGAAATCAAGACCTCAGGTCTGAACCAGGACTGAACCAGGACTAAACCAGGACTGAACCAGGACTAAACCAGGTCTGAACCAGGACTAAACCAGGACTAAACAGGACTGACTGAGAGACCAAGATTGAATCAGGACTGAACCAGGACCATACAAGGTCTAAACTAGGTCTGAACTATTTGGTTAAAATGGTCAACAAAAGGTCAGGACTTAAACTGGACTAAACCAGGACTAAACCAGGACTAAATCAATAATAATCCTGTTCTGGTTTTGCTGTTTGGTGTTTTGTGTTGAGTGTTGTTGTGTCCACACTGTCCACCAGAGGGCGACACACTCCACTGTGTCACACAGGAGCAGGACCTGAACCAGAATCCAAACTAGATCCTCAGTTTTACAAGAATTGATATTAAAAAAGACAGAGCAGAACCAGGTTCAGACCGGGAATAGTCCAGACTCAGGACCAGACCCAGGACCAGACCCAGGACCAGGTTCAGACCCGGTTCAGTCCCAGTTGAGTCGTGACTGTTGAGCTTCACCTGGTGTTTTGTTTTGTGCAGAGACATGGCGTTGAGTCTGGTGCCCGGGTGAGTCTCTTTCACATTTTAACCCTTGTATTTGTTCCGTTGAATCTGATGTGAGTCTGTTTGTGTTTCAGACTCCACAGCTCCTCTTCACCTGTGAGTATTTTACCATTTTTCTGCTTCTGAAACTTCAAACTCAGGTTGTGATTTTGTGGATAAAACAAGAGACTTTCACTTTAACCTGGGTCACTGTATCTGAAGTTAAAGCTTCACTGTGGAGCTTTTCTGGGGGAGGGTTGATACTTTCTTCAGTTTATCCAGGGTCTCAGGGGCATCGGTCTGAGCAGTGACTCACAGACTTCCCTCTCCCCAGACACTGATGGACTCTTGTGCTGAACATAAATTTTGTTTTGGACAAACTGTGACTCACAGAACAACGACAACAAACATCAGTCAGGTTCAGATCAGGAGAACGTTTCTCCTGAGCTCCTCTCTCCAGGTTTCACTGTCTCTGCCCACGTGGATGTTGAAGTCCCCCAGTAGAACAACAGAGTCCCCGGTCGGTGCACCGTCTAGTCCCTCCCAGGGCCTGGCAGAAGGTCGGGTACTCGAGTACTCTGCACTGCTGTTGTTCCTGTAGGCGACACCACAGTGAGACTTGTCCCCGACCTGAAGACGCAGGGACGAGACCCTCTCGTTCACCAGTTGTTTGGTTCTGGTTTGGTTCTGGTTCAGATTCAAACCTGGATCTTCTCTCTGTTGTAGGTGGAGTCTGTGTCGTACATGACCCTGAACGTCACCGTGCTCCGAGCCAAGACCGAGACCAACCAGGACTTCTGTGAGGACGGGAGGGCATCTGGGGCACGGGGAGGGCACAGTCTGGTTTAGTCCTCATCTAGTACTGGTTTAATCCTGGTTTAGTCATGGTTTAGTCCTGGTTTAGTCCTGGTTCAGTCCTGGTTTAGTCCTGACCTCAGTCCGGTCTTTCAGGGTCTCAGTCGGACCTGTACGTGACTCTGACGTTGCCGACGGCGATGGCCACGATTCGAAGAACCAAAACCATCAACCGCAACGACCAACCTGTGTGGAACGAAGGCTTCAGCTTCAGAGTCCCCACAAAGACCAAGGTCAGTCCTGGAGTCTAGTCCTGGTTTAGACCTGGTTCAGTCCTGGTTCAGTCCTGTTTGTCTGTAGAACGTTCTGGAGATCCGTCTGTTTGATGAGGACCTTCTCTCGAAAGACGACCTGATCTCCACCGTCCTCCTCGACCTGGAGACTCTGGAGCTCGACTCGAAGATCTGCAGGTCCTTCAGCCTGAACCCAGAGGTCAGGGGTCACTCTGGAACTGTTACCTAGCAACCATCAACAACTGTCCCAACACGGGGTTAAATTATACACTCACCTGTCTCACCTGTAACTCACCTGTAACTCACCTGTAACTCACCTGTAACTCACCTGTAACTCACCTGTCTCACCTGTAACTCACCTGTAACTCACCTGTCTCACCTGTAACTCACCTGTAACTCACCTGTCTCACCTGTAACTCACCTGTAACTCACCTGTACCTGTAACTCACCTGTCTCACCTGTCTCACCTGTAACTCACCTGTAACTCACCTGTAACTCACCTGTAACTCACCTGTAACTCACCTGTCTCACCTGTAACTCACCTGTAACTCACCTGTCTCACCTGTAACTCACCTGTAACTCACCTGTCTCACCTGTCTCACCTGTAACTCACCTGTCTCACCTGTAACTCACCTGTAACTCACCTGTCTCACCTGTAACTCACCTGTAACTCACCTGTAACTCACCTGTCTCACCTGTAACTCACCTGTAACTCACCTGTAACTCACCTGTCTCACCTGTAACTCACCTGTAACTCACCTGTTTCACCTGTAACTCACCTGTAACTCACCTGTCTCACCTGTAACTCACCTGTAACTCACCTGTACTTTACCTGTCCTGTACCTGTCCTGCACCTGTCCTGCACCTGTCCTGTCCCTGTTGTGTTCAGACGCAGGACGCTCTGGAGGTGGAGTTTGAGTTGACCAACAGGTGAGTTTTGATCTTTGACGTTTGTGTATTTTGGACAGAGTTGGATTTGTTGGTGTTGTTCACAGTCGCTGTTTTCTCTGCTCTGTCTAAATGTTCTTTGTGTTTCCAGTGAAGAGGAGACTCAGGAGTACCTGTCCAACGGGATCCTGATGGTGAGTGCCTCTGTCAGCACCAGCTTTAGGCTTAAACCAGATGCCCCGCAGGAGGCTTCAGGTCTGAGCTCGTCTGTGTTCAGGGACCAGGGTCAGATGTGTGTTCTTCTCTAAAGTCCAGCTCAGCTCAGGAGGAAACACCACAACAAGTCACACACAAAGATCCAATAAAACACAAAGATCCAACAAAACACAAAGATCCAACAAAACACAAAGATCCAATAAAACACAAAGATCCAATAAAACACAAAGATCCAATAAAACACAAAGATCCAATAAAAACAAAAGATCCAACAAACACAAAGGTCCATAAAACAAAAGATCAATAAAAACACAAAAAACACAAGATCCAATAAAACACAAAGATCCAAAAAACAAAAGATCCAAAACAAAAGATCAAAAACACAAGATGCAACAAAACAAAGATCAAAAACAAAGATCCAATAAAACACAAAGATCCAATAAAACACAAAATCCAATAAAACACAAAGATCCAATAAAACAATCCAAAAAACACAAAGGTCCAAAAAACAAAAGATCCAACAAAACAACAAAACCAAAGATCCAAAAAACACAAAGATCCAACAAAACACAAAGATCCAATAAAACAAAAGATCAAAACAAAGATCAAAACAAAGATCCAAAAAACACAAAGATCCAACAAAACACAAAGATCCAACAAAACACAAAGATCCAATAAAACACAAAGATCCAATAAAACACAAAGATCCAACAAAACACAAAGATCCAATAAAACACAAAGATCCAATAAAACACAAAGATCCAATAAAACACAAAGATCCAATAAAACACAAAGATCCAACAAAACACAAAGATCCAACAAAACACAAAGATCCAATAAAACACAAAGATCCAATAAAACACAAAGATCCAATAAAACACAAAGATCCAACAAAACACAAAGATGCAAACAAACACAAAGATCCAATAAAAAAAAAGATCAAAAAACACAAAGATCCAATAAAACACAAAGATCCAATAAAACACAAAGATCCAATAAAACACAAAGATCCAACAAAACACAAAGATCCAATAAAACACAAAGATCCAATAAAACACAAAGATCCAACAAAACACAAAGATCCAATAAAACACAAAGATCCAATAAAACACAAAGATCCAATAAAACACAAATCCAATAAAACACAAAGATCCAACAAAACACAAAGATGCAACAAAACACAAAGATCCAATAAAACACAAAGATCCAATAAAACACAAAGATCCAATAAAACACAAAGATCCAACAAAACACAAAGATCCAACAAAACACAAAGATCCAACAAAACACAAAGATCCAACAAAACACAAAGATCCAACAAAACACAAAGGTCCAACAAAACACAAAGATCCAACAAAACACAAAGATCCAATAAAACACAAAGGTCCAACAAAACACAAAGATCCAACAAAACACAAAGATCCAACAAAACACAAATGGACTCTGTGAGCTTTAAAGGTGCAATGCGGAACTTTTCTGGAGAAGAGTCCAGCATCTGATTGTCTTCATTGAGATGTTTTACCATTTGCCTGAAATGTTCCATAGTAGGGCATTAAATGTATCTGTCTCCATGGAGACAGTCAGGAGACGCTGCCAGGACACGTTATGTACAAGATTAAACTTAGACTTAGACAGACTTAGACTTACACAAACTTTAGACTTAAACTTAAACAAACTTTAGACTTAAACTTAAACAAACTTTAGACTTAAACAAACTTAGACTTAAACAAACTTAAACTTAAAAAACAAACTTTAGACTTAAACAAACTTAGACTTAAACAAACTTTAGACTTAAATTTAAACAAACTTTAGACTTAAACTTAAACAAACTTTAGACTTAAACTTAAACAAACTTTAGACTTAAACAAACTTTAGACTTAAACTTAAACAAACTTTAGACTTAAACTTAAACAAACTTTAGACTTAAACAAACTTAGACTTAAACAAACTTTAGACTTAAACTTAAACAAACTTTAGACTTAAACAAACTTAGACTTAAACAAACTTTAGACTTAAATTTAAACAAACTTTAGACTTGCACTTAAACAAACTTTAGACTTAAACTTAAACAAACTTAGACTTAAACAAACTTTAGACTTAAACTGAAACAAACTTTTGACTTTAGATTTAAACAAACTTTTGACTTTAGATTTAAACAAACTTTAGACTTAAACTTAAACAAACTTTAGACTTTAGATTTAAACAAACTTTAGATTTAAACTTAAACAAACTTTAGACTTAAACAAACTTTACTGATCCACAAGGACATGATTTGGAGCCAGGAGCTCACACATCCCGATCTAATCTAATAAGAAAGAGTCAAACATCTGTGTGGGATATTTACAGAAACATCGACCTGTGAAAACCACAGAGGAAAAGTGAAGTGATGTTGGGCGTGTAAACGGACACATCGTCCTCTCACTGAACGAGCTGGAACATCACTCAAACTTCACAGCGTTGGTCCATGAGACTAAAGGACTGTTTGGTCAGATCGAAGTGCGTGGGCCGTTTGTTTTAATGACGTGGAACGACCCAAGACTGAAAAAATCCAACTGATTCTAGCAAAAGTGTTTAGAGTTTTTAAAAAATGACCACATGACATCACAAGGTGGAACAGAGTGTTTTCTGTTTGAACTCAGTGTAAATGTACAGTTTGTGAATGAAACAAAACACGACTCCAGGTCTGAGCGACGAGGAAACGACATCAGAACATAAATCTGTCCGTCAAAGTCCAAACTTGTCATAAAAATGATCTTGAACTTGTTTTTCAGGCGGCTCCTCTGTCTGTGCTCAACGTCAAAGTGCAGAAGCTCCTCCACACTCACCGTAAGAGACGAGACACTGACCCCTGACCCCTGACCTCTGACCCCTGACCACTGACCCCTGACCCCTGACCCTGGAATTTATGATGCACAATACACAGAATAATTCCTAAATGTCTTTGAGCTGCTCTGAAGCGGCTGGAGAGACACTGGAAGCTCCGGAGCTTCAGGCTGGAGACTCCTGGTCCAGATGTTCTTGGAGCTAAAATCCTCTTGACAGTTTGGTCCTGACCAGGTTTGTTTCCTGAAGCTTTGGCAAAACTGGACGGGCCAAAAAAGTCACTTTCACTTTAGCCCCCCCCCTCTGTCTGTTTGTTTATCTGTTTGTTTCTTCAGTTTGTTTGTGTCCAGTTCTGTCTTTTCTCTTTCTGTTTCTGTGTTTATTTCTGTGTTTGTTGGTTTCGTTTCAGTTCTGTCCTCGTCTCCGATGTTGACTCTGTGTGGAGCCTATGAGAAGGTTCAGCCTCTGGATCCGGACACAGACAAACTCGTGTTCCACATGAACCGAGAGCTGGAGACGCAGCTCGCGCTCACCGTGAGCATCTACTCCAACATCTGTTTGTCTGTTTGTTTGGAAAAATCACCACATTCACAGAGTCCAGAGCCACAGAAACCCAGAGCAGCAAACATGAAAAAAAAAAAGACACAATTTGAGTTTTTTTTTTTTTTTTTTGTATTTTTTGGAAACCAACAAGTCAAAAAAAATAGGTTTCTCATCTTTTTTTTCTCTCTCTTTTTTTGCACATTCAGCTAAAAAAAAGTATTTATTCATTGTTTTGCTGTTTACGTGACTGATGAAAAAATATATAACATCAAACGCTCCAGAGCCTAAGTGTTTTCCCAGTACATTAGTTTATATACTAATACTGTTACTAGTAAAACTACCAGTGTTTGACAAATAAATAAATAAATGAATGAATAAATAAATAAATTGAAAAAAAAAAAAAAAAAAAGCTGTTTGTGCAAAAAAGGCAAGAAACATTTTTTTGAGTTGCTGGTAATAAGTTTTAGTTTTTCAAATCAGAAAAACTAATTATGTTTCATGTCTTTTTTTTTTTTTTGCACAAACAGCTAAATATCAAACACTCCAGAGCCTAAGTTATATTATACAGTATATTAGTTTTAGAAAAAAAATCTGTTTGTGCAAAAACTGTACTGTACTACAGTACTGTGTACTACAGTACTGTGTACTACAGTACTGTGTACTACAGTACTGGGTACTACTGTACAGTACTGTAGTACAGTACAGTAGTACACAGTACTGTAGTACAGTAGTAGTAGTAGTACACAGTACTGTAGTACACAGTACTGTAGTACACAGTACTGTAGTACAGTATAGTAGTACACAGTACTGTAGTACACAGTACAGTACTGTGTACTACAGTACTGTAGTACACAGTACTGTGGGAAATGGAAACACTGATGATCACCTGGTCTCACTCTGATGTTTGTTTGTTGTTTGTTTGTTGTTTGTTTGTTTGTTGTTTGTTTGTTTGTTGTTTGTTTTGTTTGTTGTTTGTTGTTTGTTGTTTGTTGTTGTTTGTTTGTTGTTTTTGTTTGTTTGTTTGTTTGTTTGTTGTTTGTTTGTTGTTGTGTTGTTGTTTGTTTTGTTTGTTGTTTGTTTGTTTGTTTGTTTGTTTTTGTTTGTTTGTTTGTTTGTTTGTTGTTGTTTGTTGTTTGTT
This sequence comes from Boleophthalmus pectinirostris, assembly GCF_026225935.1. Lineage (NCBI taxonomy): Eukaryota > Metazoa > Chordata > Actinopteri > Gobiiformes > Gobiidae > Boleophthalmus > Boleophthalmus pectinirostris. Next base: position 393,705 of record NW_026571404.1, on the reverse strand, counting down.
TTTGTTTGTTGTTTGTTTGTTTGTTTGTTTGTTTGTTGTTTGTTTGTTGTTTTTGTTTGTTTGTTGTTTGTTTGTTTGTTTGTTTGTTGTTTGTTTGTTGTTTGTTTGTTTGTTGTTTGTTTGTTGTTTGTTGTTTGCTTATTAGTTGTTTGTTTGTTTGTTGTTTCAGATGAAGGCGACAGAAGAAACTGATGTGGAGAAAACAGAGGTGGTTTTATCAGCTGTTCATCTGAAGCCCCTCCCCCCTCGCCACTCAGGAAACGTCTCCCTCACCGTGGACCAGGTATAAATACTACTGCAAATACTACTACTGCAAATACTACTACTGCAAATACTACTACTGCAAATACTACTACTGCAAATACTACTACTACCAAGAACTCCCAACCAAACTGTTCTCCTCAGATGTTTCTCCAGGTTCAGTCGTTTCTTCTCTTTGACCCTGTGAAGTTTCTTTGGAGTGATTCATATTTGAGAAACTTTAATCTACACGTGTCAAACATACGGCCCGGGGGCCAGATTAAAGGTCTTGGAGGGCCGGATCTGGCTGATTTTCTACTAAAATATTTGAATTATATTTTCTATTTAAATATTGGTAATTTGGTCTCCAGAGCCTCTGTACGTGGCCCCTCCCACCAGAGTCTCTGTACGTGGTCCCCTCCCACCAGAGCCTCTGTACGTGGTCCCTCCCACCAGAGTCTCTGTACGTGGCCCCTCCCACCAGAGCAGCACAAATGAAGACTTGTCTCTTTCCAAACGTCTTAAAGGACGATGGTTTTGACTGTTGACCGTGACCCTCATCAGAAAAATGTCCAACATGAGAAAAGTGGAGCCGAGTGCAGAATTTTACAACAAAAATTTACTTATTCCTGTTTACAGACAAGTTCATGTTCAAACTTTGTGTTGAAATTGTATTTTTCTTCAAGTTTCAGGTTGTTCATAATATTATAATATTTAGTAAAACAAAGAGTTCATCAATTCAAAAAGATTTCTGTAATAGATTTGTGTTTCTCTGCATAAATATTGAACTTCTTGTTGTTTTTGGGGTTTTTATGACATGAGTTTTCTGATCCGGACACTTTGGATCAAAGTCGGTTGGACTCAACCCCCGGAACAACATGAGTTTAACACCCCTGATTTAATCTTTTATTTTGAAAGACTTTTCAAGAAGTTTTATTGCTCTGCCCTCGTTTTCAGCTCCACCAGTTTAGTCCTGGTTTAGTCCTGGTTTAGTTTCTAACGCTGTTGTTTTTAGGTCAATATTGAGATTTAAAATGTCACAAAGGTTCAGAATTTATGATGGAAACTTTGAAAATCCCGACTGAAGTGTGTTTGTTGTTTCAGGAAACTGTGGATCTGCACCTGGAGCTGAACGACAGGTCCTCACTGTTTCTCTGTGACTCTGACTTAAAGACACTGTGGAACTTTTCTTGTAGAGGCTCCGTCAGACGCTTTTCTCCATGGAGATGTTTTTACTGTAGTTTGTCTGGAATGTCCCACAGTGTGGCATTAAACCGTTCTGTCTTCACGGAGACCAAACCAAGACCAAGTTCCAGGTCAGATCTGTGGAGCGGCGACTCGCTCACAGACAGAAGGTGGAGGTGTTTTTTACGGGGACAAACAGAACGACTCAAAGCAAAGTGTCAGAGAAAAGAACTTGAAGAAAAGAAACGATTCACAAAGTCAAAGACGAGTTTAAACGAGGAACAAACAAAGAACGAGGAGCAAATAAAACAAAAACATAAAGACAAAAGTGTCGTCGTCAAATGTGGATTTGCATCATTTCTCTTCTTGAAGTTCGTTTCTCTGACACTTTGTTTTGGGCCGATGGCCTCACCCCAAAAACTCCACAATAAAACTTTAATCTGGAGACAGAGTGAAGGAGGAAACATGTGTCCTCCTCTCTCCCTCTGTCCTCATCATCCTCCCTGTGTCTCTGTGTCTCTGTGTCTCTGTCCCTCTGTGTCTCTGTGTCCTCTGTGTCTCTGTGTCCTGTGTCTCTGTGTCTCTGTGTCTCTGTGTCTCTGTGTCTCTGTCCCTCTGTGTCTCTGTGTCTCTGTGTCCCTGTGTCTGTGTCTCTGTGTCTCTGTCCCTCTGTGTCTCTGTGTCTCTGTGTCTCTGTCCTCTGTGTCTCTCTGTGTCTCTTGTCTCTGTGTCTCTGTCTCTGTCTTGTGTCTCTGTGTCTCTGTGTCTGTCTCTGTGTGTCTCTGTGTCTCTGTGTCTCTGTGTTCTGTGTCTCTGTCTCTGTGTCTCTCTGTGTCTCTGTCCCTCTGTTCTTGTGTCTCTGTGTCTCTGTCCCTGTGTTCTCTCTGTGTCTCTGTCTCTGTGTCTGTGTCTCTGTGTCTCTGTGTCCTGTGTCTCTGTGTCTCTGTCTCTGTGTCTCTGTCTCTGTGTCTCTGTGTCTCTGTGTCTCTGTGTCTCTGTGTCTCTGTGTCTCTGTGTGTCTCTGTGTCTCTGTGTCTCTGTGTGTCTCTGTGTCTCTGTGTCTCTGTGTTCTGTGTCTGTGTCTCTGTGTTCTGTGTCTCTGTGTCTCTGTGTGTCTCTGTGTCTCTGTCTCTGTGTCTCTGTGTCCTGCTGTCCTCTGTGTCTCTGTGTCTCTGTGTCTCTGTCCTTCTGTGTCCTGTCTCTGTGTCTCTGTGTCTCTGTGTCTCTGTGTCCTCTGTGTCTCTGTGTCTCTGTGTCTCTGTGTCTCTGTGTCTCTGTCCTTCTGTGTCTCTGTGTCTCTGTCTCTGTCTCTGTGTCTCTGTGTCTCTGTCCTCTGTGTCTCTGTGTCTTGTGTCTCTGTGTCTCTGTGTCTCTGTGTCCTGTGTCTCTGTGCTCTGTGTGTCTCTGTGTCTCTGTGTCTCTGTGTCCTCTGTGTCTCTGTGTCTCTGTGTCTCTCTGTCTCTGTGTTCTCTGTGTCTGTGTCTCTGTCCCTCTTGTGTCTCTGTGTCTCTGTGTCTCTGTGTCTGTGTCTCTGTGTCTCTGTGCTCTGTGTCTCTGTGTCCCTCTCTGTGTCCTGTGTCTCTGTCCTCTGTGTCTCTCTGTGTCTCTGTGTCTCTGTGTCTCTGTGTGTCTGTGTGTCTCTGTGTCTCTGTGTCTCTGTGTCCCTGCTGTGTCCCTGTGTCTCTGTGTGTCTCTGTGTCTCTGTGTCTCTGTGTCTCTGTGTCGTGTTCTGTGTTCTCTGTCCCCCTGTGTCTCTGTCTCTGTGTCTCTGTGTCTCTGTCGCTCTGTCTCTGTCTTGTCCCTCTGTGTCTCTGTGTCCTGTGTCCCTCCTGTGTCTCTGTGTCTCTGTGTCTCTGTGTCTGTGTCTCTGTGTCTCTGTGTCTCTGTGTCTCTGTGTCTTGTCTCTGTGTCTCTGTGTCTCTGTGTCTCTGTCCCTCTGTGTCTCTGTGTCTCTGTGTCCTGTGTCTCTGTCCTCTGTGTCTCTGTGTCCTCTGTCCTCTGTGTCTCTGTCCCTCTGTGTCTCTGTCCTCTGTGTTCTGTGTCTCTGTCGTCTGTCCCTCTGTGTCCTCTGTGTCCTGTGTCTGTGTGTTCTCTGTGTGTCTCTTGTGTCTCTGTGTCTGTCCTCCTGTGTCTCTGTGTCTCTGTGTCTCTGTGTCTCTGTGTCTCTGTGTCTCTGTGTCTCTGTCCCTCTGTGTCTCTGTGTCTCTGTCCCTCTGTCTCTGTGTCTCTGTGTCCTCTGTGTCTCTGTGTCTCTGTGTCTCTGTGTCTCTGTGTCTCTGTCCCTCTGTGTCTCTGTGTCTCTGTGTCTCTGTGTCTCTGTCCCTCTGTGTCTCTGTGTCTCTGTCCCTCTGTGTCTCTGTGTCTCTGTCTCTGTGTCTCTGTGTCTCTGTCCCTCTGTGTCTCTGTGTCTCTGTGTCTCTGTGTCTCTGTCCCTCTGTGTCTCTGTGTCTCTGTGTCCCTCTGTGTCTCTGTGTCTCTGTGTCTCTGTGTCTCTGTCTCTGTCTCTGTGTCTCTGTCCCTCTGTGTCTCTGTCTCTGTGTCTCTGTGTCTCTGTGTCTCTGTGTCTCTGTGTCTGTCTTGTGTCTCTGTGTCTCTGTGTTCTGTGTCTGTCCTCTGTGTCTTCTGTCCCCTGTGTCTCTGTGTTCTGTGTCTTGTGTCCTTCTCTGTGTCTCTGTGTCTCTGTGTCCTTGTGTCTCCTGTGTCTCTGTGTCCCTCTGTGTCTCTGTTCTCTCTGTTCTCTGTGTCCTGTGTCTCTGTGTCTCTGTGTCTCCTGGTCTCCTCTGTGTCTCTGTGTCTCTGTCCTCTGTCCCTCTGTGTCTCTGTGTCTCTGTGTTCTCTGTGTCCTGTGTCTCTGTGTCTCTGTGTCTCTGTGTCTCTGTGTCCCTGTGTCTCTGTGTCTCTGTGTCTCTGTGTCTCTGTGTCGTCTGTCCTCTGTGTCTCTGTGTCTCTGTGTCTCTGTCCCTCTGTGTCTCTGTGTCTCTGCTCCTCTGTGTCTCTGTGTCTCTGTGTCCCTGTGTCTCTGTGTCTGTGTGTCTCTGTGTCTCTGTCTCTGTCTCTGTGTCTCTGTCCCCTCTGTGTCCACTGTGTCTGTGTCTGGTGTGTCTCTCTGTCTCGTGTCCTGTGTGCCCTGTTTCTCTGTGTCTCTGTGTCTCTGTGTTCTCTGTGTCTCTGTGTCTCTCTGTCCTCTGTGTCTCTGTGTCTCTCTGTGTCTCTGTGTCTCTGTTCTCTCTGTGTCTCTGTGCTGTGTCTCTGTCTCTCTGTCCCTCTGTGTCTCTGTGTCTCCTCGTCTGTGTCTCTGTGTCTCTACTGTGTCGTGCTCTGTGTCTCTGTGTCCCTGTGTCTCTTCTGTCCCTCTTGTGTCTCTGTGTCTCTGTCTCTGTGGTCTGTGTCCCTGTGTCTCTGTCCCTGTGTCTCTGTGTCTCTGTGTCCCCTGTGTCCTGTGTCTCCTGTGTGTCCTCTGTGTCTCTGTCCCTGTGTCTTCTGTTCTCCTGTGTTCTGTCTCTGTGTCTCTGTCCCTCTGTGTCTCTGTGTCTCTTGTGTCCCTTCTGTGTCTCTGTGTCTCTGTGTCTCTGTGTCTCCTCTGTGTCTGTTTGTGTGTGTCCCTCTGTGTTCTGTGTCTCTTGTCCCTCTGTGCTCTGTGTCTCTGTGTCTCGTCCCTCTGTTGTGTCTGTGTCTCTGTCCTCTGTGTCCTGTGTCTCTGTGTCCTGTGTCTCTGTGTCCTGTGTCTCTGTCTCTGTGTCTCTGTGTCTCTGT
>NW_026571404.1:386529-388027 GCF_026225935.1 Boleophthalmus pectinirostris | reverse complement strand
TCTCTGTCCCTCTGTCCCTCTGTGTCTCTGTGTCTCTGTGTCCTCTGTGTCTCTGTCCCTCTGTGTCTCTGTGTCTCTGTGTCTCTGTCTGTCTCTCTGTGTCCTCCTGTGTCTCTGTACCTCTGTGTCTCTGTGTCCCTGTGTCTCTGTCCCTCTGGTCTGTGTCTCTCTGTCCCTCTGTCTCCTCTGTGTCTCTGTGTCTTGTCCTCTGTGTCTCTGGTCTCTGTGTCCTCTGTCCCTCTGTGTCTCTGTGTCTCTGTGTGTCCTCTGTGTCCTCTGTCCCTCTGTGTCTCTCTGTGTCTCTGTGTCCCTCTGTGTCTCTGTCTCTGTGTCTCTGTGTGTCCCTCTGTGTCTCTGTGTCTCTGTGTCTCTGTGTCTCTGTGTCTCTGTGTGTCTCTGTGTCTCTGTGTCTCTGTGTCTCTGTCCCTCTGTGTCTCTGTGTCTCGTCTCTGTGTCTCTGTGTCTCTGTCTCTGTGTCTCTGTGTCTCTGTGTCCTGTGTCTCTGTGTCTCTCTGTGTCTCTGTGTCTCTGTGTCTCTGTGTCTCTGTGTCTCTGTGTCCCTCTGTGTCTCTGTCCCTCTCTGTGTCTCTGTGTCTCTGTGTCTCTGTGTCTCTGTGTCCCTCAGGGGTGAGGACGGGGTGGGGGTGCGTCTCTCAGAGGACGTCTCCGCTCAGGAGAAGAACTTCCTGTACAAGAGGAAGACCAGAGTGTCTCAGGCTCTTCAGGCTCTGCTCCACCTCCAGAGTGTTTCTCCACACGACAAGGTCAGACACACACACACACACAACACACACACAACACACACACAACACACACACACACACACAACACACACACACACACACACACACACACACACACAACACACACACACACAACACACACACACACACACACACACACACACACACACACACACACACACACACACACACACACACACACACACACACACACACACACACACACACACACACACACACACACAACACACACACACACACACACACACACACACACACACACACACACACACACACACACACACACACACACACACACACACACAACACACACACACACACACACACACACACACACACACACACACACACACACACACACACACACACACACACACACACACACACACACACACACACACACACACACACACACACACACACACACACACACACACACACACACACACACACACACACACACACACACACACACACACACACACACACACACACACACACACACACACACACACACACACACACACACAACACACACACACACACAACACACACACACACAACACACACACACACACACACACACACACACACACACACACACACACACACACACACACACACACACACACACACACACACACACACACACACACACACACACACACACACACACACACACACACACACACACACACACACACACACACACACCACACACACACACACACACA
>NW_026571404.1:359029-371529 GCF_026225935.1 Boleophthalmus pectinirostris | reverse complement strand
CAGACCAGACCAGAGACCAGACCAGAGACCAGACCAAAGACCAGACCAGACCAGACCAGACCAGAAACCAGACCAGAGACCAGACCAGACCCCAGACCAGACCAGAGACCAGACCAGAGACCAGACCAAAGACCAGAGACCAGACCAGAGACCAGACCAGACCAGACCAGACCAGACCAGACCAGACCAGACCAGACCAGACCAGACCAGACCAGACCAGACCAGACCAGAAGACCAGACCAGAGACCAGACCAAAGACCAGACCCCAGACCAGACCAGACCAGACCAGAGACCAGACCAGACCCCAGACCAGAGACCAGACCAGAGACCAAACCAGAGACCAGACCAGAGACCAGACAAAGACCAGACCAAAGACCAGACCAGAGACCAGACCCAGAGACCAGACCAGAGACCAGACCAGAGACCAGACCAAAGACCAGACCAGAGACCAGACCAGACCAGACCAGAGACCAGACCAAAGACCAGACCAAAGACCAGACCAGAGACCAGACCAGACCAGACCCCAGACCAGAGACCAGACCAGACCAAAGACCAGACCAGACCAGACCAGACCAGAAGACCAGACCAGACCAGACCAGAGACCAGACCAGACCAAAGACCAGACCAAAGACCAGACCAGAGACCAGACCAGAGACCAGACCAGAGACCAGACCAAAGACCAGACCAAAGACCAGACCAGACCAGACCAGACCAGACCAGACCAGACCAGACCAGACCAGACCAGACCAGACCAGACCAAGACCAGACCAGACCAGAACCAGACCAGAGACCAGACCAGACCCCAGACCAGACCAGACCAGACCAGACCAGACCAAAGACCAGACCAAAGACCAGACCAGAGACCAGACCAGACCAGACCAGACCAGACCAGACCAGACCAAAGACCAGACCAGAGACCAGACCAAAGACCAGACCAGAGACCAGACCAAAGACCAGACCAGACCAGACCAAAGACCAGACCAGACCAGACCAGACCACCAGACCGACCAGACCAGACCAGACCAGACCAGACCAGACCAGACCAGACCAGACAGACCAGACCAGAGACCAGACCAGACCAGACCAGAGACCAGACCAGAGACAGACAAAGACCAGACCAGACCAGACAAGACCAGACCAGACCAGACCAGACCAAAGACCAGACCAGAGACCAGACCAGACCAGACAGACCAGACCCAGACCAAAGACCAGACCCCAGACCAGACCAGAGACCAGACCAAAGACCAGACCAGACCAGACCAGAGACCAGACCAGAGACCAGACCAAGACCAGACCAGACCAGACCAAAGACCAGACCCCAGACCAGACCAGAGACCAGACCCCAGACCCCAGACCAGACCAAAGACCAGACCCCAGACCAGACCAGAGACCAGAGACCAGACCCCAGACCAGACCGACCAGACCAGACCAGAGACCAGACCAGACCAGACCAGACCAGACCAAAGACCAGACCAGAGACCAGACCAGAGACCAGACCAGACCAGACCAGACCAGACCAGACCAGACCAGACCAGACCAGACCAGAGACCAGACCAGACCAGACCAGACCAGACCAGACCAAGACCAGACCAGACCAGACCAAGACCAGACCAGAGACCAGACCAGAGACCAGACCAAAGACCAGACCAGAGACCAGACCAGAGACCAGACCAAAGACCAGACCAAAGACCAAAGACCAGACCCAGACCAGACCAGAGACCAGACCAGACCCCAGACCAGACCAGACCAGACCAGACCAGACAGACCCCAGACCAGACCAGACCAGAGACCAGACCAGACCAGACCAGACCAGACCAGACCAAAGACCAGGTCTGGAGAGAGAGGTCTGGAGGTCTGGAGGTCTGGAGGTCTGGAGGTCTGGAGGTCTGGAGGTCTGGAGGTCTGGAGGTCTGCAGGTCTGGAGGTCTGGAGGGAGGTCTGGAGGTCTGGAGGTCTGAGGTCTGTCTGGAGGTCTGGAGGTCTGGAGGTCTGGAGGTCTGGAGGTCTGGAGGTCTGGAGGTCTGGAGGTCTGGAGGTCTGCAGGTCTGGAGGTCTGGAGGTCTGGAGGTCTGGAGGGAGGTCTCTGGAGGTCTGGAGGTCTGGAGGTCTGGAGGCTGGAGTCTGGAGGTCTGGAGGTTGGAGGTCTGGCAGGTCTGGAGGTCTGGAGGTCTGGAGCGTCCGTGTGACCCCGGCGTGTCCTGGGTCTGGTCTGTCGCCGTAGTAACAGTGTTTTTGTGTCCAGGTGTGCGGCGTGAGACGGAGGAGGAGCTGGCGGCGGGTCAGGTGGACGTGAGCTCCTCAGGTTCCCCGTACACGACCCAGAACATGACCTACTCCGAGGAAGACTACGACGCCCTGATCCGGCTCACGCACTACAACGCCACGCACAGCAGAGACGCCGTTCTGTCCGCCCTCGCCAAAGCCCTGAGCCGCCTGACCCCTGACCCCTGCTCTGCCCTCCAAAGCCTGAGCCTGACCCTGCCAAAGCCCTGACCCCTGACCCCTCTGCCCTCGAGCCCTGAGCCGCCTGACCCCTGACCCCTCTGCCCTCGCCAAAGCCCTGAGCCGCCTGACCCCTGACCCCTCCACCCTCGCCAAAGCCCTGAGCCGCCTGACCCCTGACCCCTCTGCCCTCGCCAAAGCCCTGAGCCGCCTGACCCCTGACCCCTCTGCCCTCGCCAAAGCCCTGAGCCGCCTGACCTCTGACCTCTGACCCCTCTGATTCTGTACAGTTGTGTATTTTTCGGACCGTACGGTGCATTAAGTGAAACCGTCATAAGTCAAACTTTGTTCAACTCATTCACAATAGTTCAGTCGTGGTTAAAGTTTGGACCAGGGCCAAATGTTTCTGTCCGAGTCCGACTCGTGTCCGTCGGAGAAGAGATCGAATCCGACCTGAACCCGACACGATGAAAATCCCACTAGTTCCACAGGTCGAATGTCACACACATGATATTGTTTGTTTGGCCTCAAAGAGAAAACTGTTTTCCTCTCGTAAAGTGTTAAATTTAAACTGCAGCAGCTCATCCACATGATCCACAGAATTTATCGTCACAAATAAAGACCCCAGTCCACAGACCTGCTCCGTCACTCTAGTTTGACTTGTTACGTCTTTAGCTTCTCGTGTCGTCCGCTGAAGTCTGCATTTTATTTGTACTTTTGAACATGTTTTCAGTCACGTCCACCACAGCTCCTGTCACTGCTGCACCTTTAAATATTGACTCATTTTAGCACGACTCAGCACAAAATAATCAATCAATCAATCAACAACTTTATTAACCCTCACAGGCTCAAATTAATTTTTAGTATCAGGAAGAATCTGATATTTGGGGAAAATTATAATATGGGGTAGTAATATACAATTCTGACTTTTTTATCCTTTGTAAACAAAAAAAGTACTTTGCACTTCTGGCCGTTTGTGTGTAGTTGTTCTTGCATCGCCCACGTTTATCAGCATGGATGGAAAAAAGGCTCCTGAGTAAAAAAAGCTCATAAAATATGGATGTGGAGTAAGTAGGTACTTGGAATTTAGCTGTTGCAAATCTGCAACGCCTGCCTGGAGAGGGTTAATCCCAAAGGGCAGTTCAGTTGGCACATCTCTGGTCATGCACAATATATAAAGATAAATAATAAAGAAAAAGACAGACACCAGACGTTCAAACCTCAGAGCATCAGGGACACAGCAACAAATTCACTTTCCATTTAAAATCCTTATGGCAGAAGGAAGAAAAGATTTGGTGTAGTGGTTAGTCTTTTGCTGTGGCGACATAGCGCCTCCCAGAGGACATCTTCATGAACTGTGAGTGCAGGACACGGTCAGTCTGGCTCAGTTTGGCCTTAGTCTTTTGTAACACCTGATGTCTCCACACAGACTCCAGATCCTCCACCTGAACACCACTGATTTGAAAACTGAAAAACAGATAAAACTGGACAGGAAGTAGTGACGCTCACAGAGGAAGTAGTGACGCTCACAGAGGAAGTAGTGACGCTCACAGAGTCTGTGAGTCCAGACACTTGTGCTGAGTTCTTTTATTCTTTTATTCTCTGTGAAACCACTCAGATCTCAGACATGACGTCACGTTCGTGCTTCGAGTGTTTTCTTATGTTTCATGTGTTTGACTCGGACAAAACGCTAAAAACAGTCGTTGCTTTAGCACCAGGCCCCAAAACAAGTCTGTGCTTCAACTGCACAACGTCGAGGAAGAATTCAGGAAGAGCACAGAAAACGCAGAAGGTTTGTTCATATTTCAGAATATCAGTGAAGTGAAACTGTGATAGTAGATGATTTTGGGACATTAACGAGCAGGAAATGAACTAAAACCAGGTGTGACGTCGCTAAAGTGACATGGAACTCTTTACAGTGTTGCTCTTCTACTGAATGTTTTTCTCTATATAAATTAGTGCACTTCAAACGTAAAGATGATGTGCTGTGGTTGTGCATGTTTCTGGACCCTCTGCACCTTTGCACCTGCAGCTTTTTATTCACACTCCTCAATATGTAACATAGCAGAACCTAAAGTCACTGTAATGGGACATAGTTTATATCTCCGTTTGCTTTTGGGCAGGACAGTCTGTTGTATGAACGTCACAGGGTGGTTCAGGTTAGGTTCAGGTTCGTTTGTGTGTTTATTTGTGTGGATGTCATTGTCTTTGTGTCTTTGTGTCTTTGTGTCTTGACGTGCGCTGCTGGACACTTCTGTTTCCTTCAGGATAAATAAAGTCCATCTGTACATCAAGCTGTGAAAGATTTTTTTTTCTCCATTACACCAAAGCGAGACAACGAGGCCCTGACCGATGATGAACACCTGCACAATTTCAACATCAGTTCGGGGGGAGGTGCAGTCAGGCTGGTGCCCCCGTAGTGTCTCCTCTCAGTTTCATTTCTCTCCAGCTCTAGATCTGGAATCAGAAAACACTAAACGTTTCACAAAAACCCCAGAAGTGTGAGTTCAGGCACCAGCCAATCAGAGAAGAGACAGACATTCCGTGTTACCAATGATTCGAGGATTTAAAGTCTGAACAAAGAGAATGTTTAGTGAATTTGATCTTGGGAAAAGTCATTATTGTTCTTCTTCCTACAGGATTTGGAGCTTTACAAACGTCACGACCAAACAGCAGCGACTGGTTCAATAAAAAAAGTCCCCGCCGACCGTTGAGCGAACAAATCCTAATGCTGCAGGTCACACAGTTTCTATGAAGTGAAACGGGCTGAAGAATCAGACCAGGGAGGTGATCGTTGAACGGGCTTTTGTCAGGATGAAGTGTTAGTGGCGCCGCTTACGAGACCTGCAGAGCTCCAGGATGGATGAGGCGGTGTTGATTATCGTGGCTTCGTGCTGCTCGTACAACTTTGGCCTTGGAGCCGTGATGAACCTCGAGGGTCCAAGACAAGACGACGGAACGAGCAGTTTTGACCCTGGTCGTCTAATAAATGTGTTTAGTCTTTTCACACCTTTCAGAGCTTTTGTAGGTGTCGGTTTTCTCCCTCTTCAAGTCGTACTTAAAACTGACTTAAAACCAGTCCTTCAACCTCCTGGTTTTATCAGTGTTCTCAACGATTTACAGTAAAAAGACATTAAATAAAATATATAAAATTACATATTAATAATAGAAAATAAAATAATAATATACACACTAACATGTCGTCTCTGAGTCTCTAACTGTCAAGTCCATAAGAAGAACAAAAACAATCACAAACAAAACCAATTTGAACCAAAATAAACGAACATTTCAAATGAACCTCTGGAACCTGAAGCTCCTTCATTTGTGCCTGAGGAACATCAACAGGTCCTCCTCCCTGGGGTATGTCAGGGGTATGTCAGGGGTATGTCAGGGGTATGTCAGGGGTATGTCAGGGGGTATGTCAGGGGTATGTCAGGGGTATGTCAGGGGGTATGTCAGGGGTATGTCAGGGGTATGTCGGGGTATGTCAGGGGTATGTCAGGGGTATGTCAGGGGTAGGGGTATGTGGGTATGTCAGGGGTATGTCAGGGGTATGTCAGGGGTATGTCAGGGGTATGTCAGGGGTATGTCAGGGGTATGTCAGGGGTATGTCAGGGGGTATGTCAGGGGTATGTCAGGGGTATGTCAGGGGGTATGTCAGGGGTATGTCAGGGGGTATGTCAGGGGGTATGTCAGGGGTATGTCAGGGGTATGTCAGGGGGTATGTCAGGGGTATGTCAGGGTATGTCAGGGGGTATGTCAGGGGTATGTCAGGGGGTATGTCAGTCAGGGGTATGTCAGGGGTATGTCAGGGGTATGTCAGGGGTATGTCAGGGGGTATGTCAGGGGTATGTCAGGGGGTATGTCAGGGGTATGTCAGGGTATGTGGGTATGTCAGGGGTATGTCAGGGGGTATGTCAGGGGTATGTCAGGGGGTATGGGGGTATGTCAGGGGTATGTCAGGGGTATGTCAGGGGGTATGTCAGGGGTATGTCAGGGTATGTCAGGGGTATGTCAGGGGTATGTCAGGGGTATGTCAGGGGTATGTCAGGGGTATGTCAGGGGTATGTCATGGGGGTATGTCAGGGGGGTATGTCAGGGGGTATGTCATGTCAGGGTATGTCAGGGGTATGTCAGGGGTATGTCAGGGGGTATGTCAGGGGTATGTCAGGGGTATGTCAGGGGTATGGGGTATGTCAGGGGTATGTCAGGGGGTATGTCAGGGGGTATGTCAGGGGGTATGTCAGGGGTATGTCAGGGGTATGTCAGTGTCAGGGGTATGTCAGGGGTATGTCAGGGGTATGTCAGGGGGGTATGTCAGGGGTATGTCAGGGGTATGTCAGGGGGTATGTCAGGGGGTATGTCAGGGGGTATGTCAGGGGGTATGGGGGTATGTCAGGGGGTATGTCAGGGGTATGTCAGGGGGTATGTCAGGGTATGTCAGGGGTATGTATGTCAGGGGTATGTCAGGGGGTATGTCAGGGGTATGTCAGGGGGTATGTCAGGGGTATGTCAGGGGTATGTCAGGGGTATGTCAGGGGTATGTCAGGGGTATGTCAGGGGTATGTCAGGGGTATGTCAGGGTATGTATGTCAGGGGGTAGGGTATGTCAGGGGTATGTCAGGGGTATGTCAGGGGTATGTCAGGGGGTATGTCAGGGGTATGTCAGGGGTATGTCAGGGGTATGTCAGGGGGTATGTCAGGGGGTATGTCATGGGTATATGTCAGGGGGTATGTCAGGGGTATGTCAGGGTATGTGGGTATGTCAGGGGGTATGTCATGGGTATGTCAGGGGTATGTCAGGGGTATGTCATGGGGTATGTCATGGGGTATGTCAGGGGTATGTCAGGGTATGTCAGGGGTATGTCAGGGGTATGTCATGGGGTATGTCAGGGGGTATGTCAGGGGTATGTCAGGGGGTATGTCATGGGTATGTCAGGGGTATGTCAGGGGTATGTCAGGGGGGGGTATGTCAGGGTGGGTATGTCAGGGGGTCAGGGGTATGTCAGGGGTATGTCAGGGGGTATGTCAGGGGGTCAGGGGTATGGGGTCCAGGGTATGTCAGGGGGTATGTCAGGGGTATGTCATGGGTATGTCAGGGGTATGTCAGGGGGTATGTCAGGGGTATGTCAGGGGTATGTCAGGGGTATGTCAGGGTATGTAGGGTATGTCAGGGGTATGTCATGGGGTATGTCAGGGTATGTCAGGGGGTATGTCAGGGGTAGGGGTATGTCATGGGTATGTCAGGGGTATGTCAGGGGTAGGGGTATGTCAGGGTATGTCAGGGTATGTCAGGGGTATGTCAGGGGTATGTCATGGGTATGTCAGGGTATGTCAGGGGGTATGTCAGGGGTATGTCAGGGGTATGTCAGGTATGTCAGGGGTATGTCAGGGGTATGTCAGGGGTATGTCAGGGGGTATGTCAGGGGTATGTGTGGGTATGTCAGGGGTATGTCAGGGGTATGTCAGGGGTATGTCAGGGGTATGTCAGGGGTATGTCAGGGGTATGTCAGGGGATATGTCAGGGGTATGTCGTGGGTATGTCAGGGGTATGTCAGGGGACATGGTGGTAGCTGTGTGAGGAGGACAGAGGTGGTGATGAAGCTCTGGATGGAGATGGAGAGGGGGCATTGGTCAGAAAAACAGGTGAGGGAGAGTAGACGAGGCAGGTGAGGCAGGTGAGGCAGGTGCAGTATCTGGATAAGACACATGGACCTGCGGGGCATCGTCCAGGCCGAGTGACCTCCCAAGAACAAATCCACCTCAGAAAAAAAAAGAAATTTATCAGGGTCCTTGCTGTGGAGGAACTGTGCTCCTTTACTCTAACGCTGAAGACGTAATAAACATTTAAACACCACAAACTGAAGTATTCTACAAATGCAAATACTGGTGTAATCTTTATTTTATTAGAGTTTTTACATGTGGTTTATTTGATGTTTTTGGTTTGAATAAAAGTGACTGTTGGAGTTTTGTGAACAGAAATGAAACACAAACATTTAAAATCACGTTACAGAAATACTCAAAGACCTTCGTTAAACTTTCACTTCGGACTGACCAAGACGATACGCATTTTCTGTTGACACTTTGCAGCTGACGTCACCAACATTCTCTGGAGCTAACTGTAGGCACTGCTCTGTCTGCAACTCTGTCTGAAACTCTGTCAGACTTTAATTTAAGTTTTGGTTTAACACTGTTTAAAAACTCCCTCTCAAATAACAAAACACTCACACGCAGCGTTGCCAGTTTGGGTTTAGTGATTTCCGCCCAGTCGCATTCAAAAACTCGCCCTCTTCAGTAAAAAAACAGCAAACATTTTGTCACAGAAAACATTAAATCTTTGGATAAACTTCTGTAATCCACTGTTGGGCTTTTTAAAAACATTACCAGTATTGAGAAAACATGTTAAAAGTCAAATAGTATTTTTATTTATCATTTAGCCAAATATTTGAATAAATAACATGTAACATGGATTGAGAAAACATGTTCTGTTAAACCTTTGGTCAAACGTAGAACAGAGTTTTCATCACACATAAAAATAAAACACAAACCCTCAGAGCTTAAACGTTCTGTCTTAGTGACGGTTGTTGTTGTTGTTGTTGTTGTTGTTGTTGTTGTTGTTGGCGTTAGACCTGCAGAAGAGTTTCTGTGTGTTTGGTGAATAAACAATAAAACTAAAAAAACCTTCGCTGAAATTAATTCCCCTTCATGTCCACAAAAACATCTGCACCTTCATCCAGGAGCAGGTTACAGCTTTTCAACTGTTTCTCTTCCCAACGGAATTGAAAAATAGTGAAAGGTGAAGGTGATGGGCAGGATTGATCCACAGGAAGAACCAAAAAGGAAACATTTGTCTGACTAAATCATCCCGAGTTTACAGAGAACATTTTGTCTGTGGAGCCACGACAAAACAAAATCGGGTTTGTTAATGTAGAGGAGCAGAAGACAAACAGACTGAGCTGCACTTTCTTGTTCTTGTGGTTTTACACAAACATCACGTCTTGGTCTTTGCAGTGGAAGGTGTTTCTTGGTGAACAGTTGGAGACTTTCACTTTGGTGTTGACTTTTTAAATTCATAACCGAGTTTGAGCGAAGGATCAGGGTTTTGTTTTGTTGTTGCTCCACATACAAAATGTTCTCTGTAAACTCAGGATGATTTCTTAGTCAGACAAATGTTTCCTTTTTGGTTCTTCCTGTGGATCAATCCTGCCCATCACCTTCACCTTTCACTATTTTTCAATTCTGTTGGGAAGAGAAACAGTTTGAACGGAGGTTTGAGTCACACACATCTGATTCACTTTTACATTTATGAAGTTCACAAACACATTTCTTTCAATTTTTTCAATTTCGGTGAGGGCAGAGGGGTCAGGGGTCAGGGGTCAGGCGGCTCAGGGCTTTGGCGAGGGCAGAGGGGTCAGGGGTCAGGGGTCAGGCGGCTCAGGGCTTTGGCGAGGGCGGACAGAACGGCGTCTCTGCTGTGCGTGGCGTTGTAGTGCGTGAGCCGGATCAGGGCGTCGTAGTCTTCCTCGGAGTAGGTCATGTTCTGGGTCGTGTACGGGGAACCTGAGGAGCTCACGTCCACCTGACCCGCCGCCAGCTCCTCCTCCGTCTCACGCCGCACACCTGGACACAAAAACACTGTTACCACGGCGACAGACCAGACCCAGGACACGCCGGGGTCACACGGACGCTCCAGACCTCCAGACCTCCAGACCTGCAGACCTCCAGACCTCCAGACCTGCAGACCTCCAGACCTCCAGACCTCCAGACCTCCAGACCTCCAGACCTCCAGACCTCCAGACCTCCAGACCTCCAGACCTCCAGACCTCCAGACCTCCAGACCTCCAGACCTCCAGACCTCCAGACCTGCCAGACCTCCAGACCTCCAGACCTCCAGACCTCCAGACCTCCAGACCTCCAGACCTCCAGACCTCCAGACCTGGTCCTGGACGTCTGGTCTCTGGTCGTCTCTGGTCTGGTCTTGGTCTTTGGTCTGGTCTGGTCTGGTCTTTGGTCTGGTCTTCTGGTCTGGTCTGGTCTGGTCTTTGGTCTGGTCTGGTCTGGTCTGGTCTGGTCTTTGGTCTGGTCTGGTCTGGTCTGGGGTCTGGTCTCTGGTCTGGTCTTTGGTCTGGTCTTTGGTCTGGTCTGGTCTGGTCTTTGGTCTGGTCTTTGGTCTGGTCTGGTCTTGGTCTGGTCTGGTTCTGGTCCTGGTCTGGTCTGGTCTGGTCTGGTCTGGTCTGGTCTGGTCTGGGTCTGGTCTGGTCTGGTCTGGTTCTGGTCTGGTCTGGTCTGGTCTGGTCTGGTCTGGTCTGGTCTGGTCTGGTCTCTGGTCTGGTCTGGGGTCTGGTCTTCTGGTCTGGTCTCTTTGGTCTGGTCTGGTCTGGTCTGGTCTGGTCTTGGTCTGGTCTTTGGTCTGGTCTTTGGTCTGGTCTTTGGTCTGGTCTTGGTCTGGTCTGGTCTGGTCTGGTCTGGTCTGGTCAGGTCTGGTCTCTGGTCTGGGGGTCTGGGGTCTGGTCTGGTCTGGGGGTCTGGTTCTGGTCTCTGGCTGGTCTGGTCTGGTCTGGTCTGGTCTGGTCTGGTCTTGGTCTGGTCTGGTCTGGTCTGGTCTGGTCTGGTCTTTGGTCTGGTCTGGTCTGGTCTGGTCTGGTCTGGTCTGGTCTGGTGGTCTGGTCTGGTCTGGTTCTGGTCTGGTCTTTGGTCTGGTCTTCTGGTCTGGGGGTCTCTGGTCTTTGGTCTGGTCTCTGGTCTGGTCTGGTCTGGTCTGGTCTGGTCTTTGGTCTGGTCTGGTCTGGTCTGGTCTGGTCTCTGGTCTGGTCTGGTCTGGTCTTTGGTCTTTGGTCTGGTCTCTGGTCTGGTCTCTGGTCTGGTCTGGGTCTGGTCTGGTCTTTGGTCTGGTCTGGTCTGGTCTGGTCTGGTCTTCTGGTCTGGTCTGGTCTGGTCTCTGGTCTGGTCTGGTCTGGTCTGGTCTTGGTCTGGTCTGGTTGGTCTGGTCTTGGTCTGGTCTGGGTCTCTTTGGTCTGGTCTCTGGTCTGGTCTGGTCTGGTCTGGTCTGGGTCTGGTCTCGTGGTCTGGTCTCTGGTCTGGGTCTGGTCTGGTCTGGTCTTCTGGTCTGGTCTGGTCTGGTCTCTGGTCTGGTCTGGTCTGGTTCTGGTCTGGTCTGGTCTGGTCTGGTCTTGGTCTGGTCTCTGGTCTGGTCTTTGGTCTGGTCTGGTCTGGTCTGGTCTGGTCTCTGGTCTGGGGTCTGGTCTGGGGTCTTTGGTCTGGTCTCTGGTCTTGGTCTGGTCTGGTCTGGTCTGGTCTGGTCTGGTCTTTGGTCTTTGGTCTGGTCTTTGGTCTGGTCTTGGTCTGGTCTGGTCTGGTCTGGTCTGGTCTGGTCTGGTCTGGTCTTTGGTCTGGTCCTGGTCTGGTCTGGTCTGGTCTGGTTGTCTGGTCTTGGGGTCTGGTCTGGTTCTGGTCTGGTCTCTGGTCTGGTCTCGGTCTGGTCTCTGGTCTGGTTCTGGTCTGGTCTTTGTCTGGTCTTCTGGTCTCTGGTCTGGTCTGGTCTTGTCTGGTCTGTCTGGTCTCTGGTCTGGTCTGGTCTGGTCTGGTCTTCTTTGGTCTCTGGTCTCTGGTCTGGTCTGGTCTGGTCTGGTCTCGGTCTGGTCTGGTCTGGTCTGGTCTGGTTGGTCTTTGGTCTGGTCTGGTCTCTTGGTCTGGTCTGGTCTTTGGGTCTGGTCTGGTCTTCTGGTCTGGTCTTGTCTGGTCTTTGGTCTGTCTTTGGTCTGGTCTGGTCTGGTCTGGTCTGGTCTGGTCTGGTCTGGTCTGGTCTGGTCTGGTCTTCTGGTCTGGTCTCTGGTCTGGTCTGGTCTGGTCTGGTCTGGTCTGGTCTGGTCTGGTCTCTGGTCTTGGTCTGGTCTGGTCTGGTCTGGTCTGGTCTGGTCTGGTCTGGTCTGTCTGGTCTGGTCTGGTCTGGTCTTGGTCTGGTCTGGTCTGGTCTGGTCTGGGTCTGGTCTCTGGTCTGGTCTCTGGTCTTGGTGGTCTGGTCTGGTCTGGGTCTGGTCTTTGGTCTGGGTCTCTGGTCT
>NW_026571404.1:351500-353884 GCF_026225935.1 Boleophthalmus pectinirostris | reverse complement strand
TTGTTTGCGTGTGTTTGTTCACGTGTTTGTTCACGTGTTTGTTCACGTGTTTGTTCATGTGTTTGTTCACGTGTTTTGTTCATGTGTTTGTTCGTGGTTTGTTCATGTGTTCGCGTGTTTGTTTGCGTGTTTGTTCGCATGTTTGTTCACGTTTTTCTTCGCGTGTTTGTTCATGTGTTTGTTCGTGGTTTGTTCGTGTGTTCGCGTGTTTGTTTGCGTGTTTGTTCACGTGTTTGTTCGCGTGTTTGTTCACGTGTTTGTTTGCGTGTTTGTTTACGTGTTTGTTTGCGTGTTTGTTCGCATGTTTGTTCGCGTTTTTCTTCGCATGTTTGTTCATGTGTTTGTTCGTGGTTTGTTCCTGTGTTCGCGTGTTTGTTTGCGTGTTTGTTCGCATGTTTGTTCGCGTTTTTCTTCGCGTGTTTGTTCATGTGTTTGTTTCGTGGTTTGTTCGCGTGTTTGTTCACGTGTTTGTTGTGTTTGTTTGTTCACGTGTTTGTTCATGTGTTTGTTCGTGGTTTGTTCGCGTGTTTGTTCGCGTGTTTGTTCGCGTGTTTGTTCGCGTGTTTGTGCCGAGCTGTTTTGGTGCAGGACTTTTGGTTCAGTGCTGATTTGTGCACGAGGTCGAGCAGTTTGTGTGTGTTTAAAAAAGATTCCTGTAAAGAACATTCCTGTGCCTGCTGATGCCGTTTGACTCGGCGACACGTCTTAAAAGGTTCATCACGTGACCATCTGCATTTGGCGGCAGTTTTTTTTGGTGGGTTTCCCATAAAACGCCTTGGAATAAAACTATGAAAGTCCAAATATGGCGCAAAAGTTCAGCATCTTCACAGTTATTTTGGTGAGAGTAACTTAAAAGTGCTGCAGTAGTAATGTCACGTCTTACATTTTAAACACAGTAATATTATAACGTAACAAATGACTTTGAAATGACAGAAACACGTCATAAATAAAAAACACGTGACAGTTTTAAAATATGACTCAAAACACGTCTGAAGTTTGGAGAGAGTTTGGTGAGTTTTTACCCATGAGAAATGGAAGTCTGAGCTCCGGGAGCTTCTTGATCAAATGTCCGAGGAAAAACTCGGAGCCGAAGTTTTCAGCTTTGATGAAGGCTCCGTACTTCTGCATCCCCACCTCGAACGGCGTGAACTCCACCCACTCTGAGGAGGAACATCTGACATAAAGACCCACTCTGAGGAGGAACATCTGACATAAAGACCCAGGAGATCAGCTGCTTTCAGAGGTCACATACCCGCCTCAGGTTGGTTCCCATGGATGGCCTCCTTCACGTTGACCGCTGTGTAAATGGGAAGAGGATTCTGACCGTTCTTCACCGTCTTCTTCTGATCAGAGAGAGTACTGGAGTTTTTCTGAAAGAACAACAGAGGAGAGGGTTAGAAGAACACAAGAGACATTTTGGAGGAGGTGTCTGGGGAGACTGAGACCTGTCCAAACACATAGTGCTCTGCGATGAGTCCTGCCATGTCGATGTAGGACACTAGGTGACCCTGTTTCTCCTTCTTCTCCATCTCAGTGTAGTAGTAGTGCAGCTTCTCCGGAGTGAAGGCGCTCATCATGCTCTTGGTCATCTGCTCCCTGATCTTTGGCATGAGGCTCTCCAGGTTTTGGGACCAGTTCTCGTCCTGACACAAAGCCGACATCGACCTGAAGACACACAGAGATGTTTAGACTGAAGAAGAACCAGAGGAGCAGAACCAGAGGAGCAGAACCAGAGGAGCAGAACCAGAGGGGCAGAACCAGAGGAGCAGAACCAGAGGAGTAGACTAGGGCTGTTATAAGTATAAAATTTGTTACTTATCCAAAACTAGTATCATTAATATCAAAACTAGATCCTCATTTGTCACAGATATTGATCCTAAAAAAAAAGTCCCATTTTCAGGACAGAGCAGAACCTTTCCAGAATGTGTTTAGAACCATCTGGAGCTGGAACAGAACAAGTGTAAGAGCACAGAGAGTTTGGGCCTGTTTTAAACCGGGTTTAAACCTGGTTTAGACCTGGACCACAATGGACTGAGGGATTTATGGAAGCTCATTTACACCAGTAAATAAAATCTAAAAGTCTCATAGAAAGTCATTTATGACTTTAAAATTCATTATTATGACTTTTAAACTCGTAATTATGACTTTTAAACTCGTAATTATGACTTAAACTCATAATTATGACTTAAACTCATAATTATGACATTTAAACTTCGGAATTATGACTTTTAAACTCGTAATTATGACTTTTATACTCGTAATTATGACTTCTAAACTCGTAATTATGACTTTTAAACTTGTAATTATGACTTTTATACTCGTAATTATGACTTCTAAACTCGTAATTATGACTTTTAAACTTGTAATTATGACTTTTAAACTCG
>NW_026571404.1:329000-339000 GCF_026225935.1 Boleophthalmus pectinirostris | reverse complement strand
CCTGGTTCAGTCCTGGTTCAGTCCACATCAGCTCCTCTGGACTCCACAGTTTTCTAACTCTGAAGTCGTCGCATTTGTTTCTTTCTGAACTGGTTTTAGATCAAGACTGAGATTTAAAATGTCACAGTGACAACAGAACAATCCACAGAGGTCAGAGGTCAGGGGTCAGAGGTCAGGGGTCAGGGGTCAGGGGTCAGTGTCTCGTCTCTTACGGTGAGTGTGGAGGAGCTTCTGCACTTTGACGTTGAGCACAGACAGAGGAGCCGCCTGAAAAACAAGTTCAAGATCATTTTTATGACAAGTTTGGACTTTGAAGGACAGATTTATGTTCTGATGTCGTTTCCTCGTCGCTCAGACCTGGAGTTCTTTTTTTTAAACCCTCTGACCCTATAGGCCAATTTAAAATACATCTAAAATATAAATAAATAGATTTTAATTCAACATTTTATTGACACATAAACTTTAACATCGCCTCTGATCATTTAAGAAAAACATAATAATCTCCCTCTCGCCACTAGAGGCGCTGCAGCGCCCAGACCTCCTGCGGCCGTGTTGTGTTGAGTTCTTCAGTCCATCTCACTCCAAATCATTAAATCACTTCAGTTCTTCATCCTCGTGTCACTTCTGAACAACTCGACCTCGACCTCCGGAGGGAAACGGAGCCACACAAACTCTTCTGTGTCGCTGTCGTCAGACTCAGACTCAGTTCAGTTAGATTTATTGGGTCTTTCAGAATCCCGACAGGATCTGCTGCTCCATTTCCAGCTCCAGCTGCAGATTTCACGACTCGCAGCAGAACAGAGGCTCTTTGTGTAGGAGACATGAGCAGCAGAGCCAAGTGACAGTGGTGCAGGAGGAACAGGAGCAGCAGATCCTCACACACAGATCTTTGTGTTTTGTTGGATCTTTGTGTTTTGTTGGACCTTTATGTTTTGTTGGATCTTTGTGTTTTATTGGATCTTTGTGTTTTGTTGGATCTTTGTGTTTTATTGGATCTTTGTGTTTTGTTGGATCTTTGTGTTTTGTTGGATCTTTGTGTTTTGTTGGACCTTTGTGTTTTGTTGGACCTTTGTGTTTTATTGGATCTTTGTGTTTTATTGGATCTTTGTGTTTTGTTGCATCTTTGTGTTTTGTTGCATCTTTGTGTTTTGTTGGCCCTTTGTGTTTTGTTGGATCTTTGTGTTTTATTGGATCTTTGTGTTTTGTTGGATCTTTGTGTTTTATTGGATCTTTGTGTTTTGTTGGATCTTTGTGTTTTATTGGATCTTTGTGTTTTGTTGGATCTTTGTGTTTTGTTGGATCTTTGTGTTTTGTTGATCTTTTGTTTTTGTTGGATCTTTGTGTTTTGTTGGATCTTTGTGTTTTATTGGATCTTTGTGTTTTATTGGATCTTTGTGTGTGACTTGTTGTGGTGTTTCCTCCTGAGCTGAGCTGGACTTTAGAGAAGAACACACATCTGACCCTGGTCCCTGAACACAGACGAGCTCAGACCTGAAGCCTCCTGCGGGGCATCTGGTTTAAGCCTAAAGCTGGTGCTGACAGAGGCA
Organism: Boleophthalmus pectinirostris; assembly: GCF_026225935.1. NCBI lineage: Eukaryota > Metazoa > Chordata > Actinopteri > Gobiiformes > Gobiidae > Boleophthalmus > Boleophthalmus pectinirostris. Next base: position 337,453 of record NW_026571404.1, on the reverse strand, counting down.
CTCACCATCAGGATCCCGTTGGACAGGTACTCCTGAGTCTCCTCTTCACTGGAAACACAAAGAACATTTAGACAGAGCAGAGAAAACAGCGACTGTGAACAACACCAACAAATCCAACTCTGTCCAAAATACACAAACGTCAAAGATCAAAACTCACCTGTTGGTCAACTCAAACTCCACCTCCAGAGCGTCCTGCGTCTGAACACAACAGGGACAGGACAGGGGCAGGACAGGTGCAGGACAGGTAAAGTACAGGTGAGTTACAAGTGAGACAGGTGAGTTACAAGTGAGACAGGTGAGTTACAGGTGAGACAGGTGAGTTACAGGTGCAGGACAGGTAAAGTACAGGTGAGTTACAGGTGAGTTACAGGTGAGTTACAGTTGAAACAGGTGAGTTACAGGTGAGTTACAGGTGTTACAGGTGAGTTACAGGTGAGACAGGTGAGTTACAGGTGAGTACAGGTACAGGTGAGTTACAGGTGAGTTACAGGTGAGACAGGTGAGTTACAGGTGAGTTACAGGTGAGTTACAGGTGAGACAGGTGAGTTACAGGTGAGACAGGTGAGTTACAGGTGAGACAGGTGAGTTACAGGTGAGTTACAGGTGAGACAGGTGAGTTACAGGTGAGTTACAGGTGAGACAGGTGAGACAGGTGAGTTACAGGTGAGTTACAGGTGAGTTACAGGTGAGACAGGTGAGTGTATAATTTAACCCCGTGTTGGGACAGTTGTTGATGGTTGCTAGGTAACAGTTCCAGAGTGACCCCTGACCTCTGGGTTCAGGCTGAAGGACCTGCAGATCTTCGAGTCGAGCTCCAGAGTCTCCAGGTCGAGGAGGACGGTGGAGATCAGGTCGTCTTTCGAGAGAAGGTCCTCATCAAACAGACGGATCTCCAGAACGTTCTACAGACAAACAGGACTAAAGGCCGATTCATACTTCATGAGAACATAAAATGTCAGAACCCAAATGAACTTTATTCTCGTTCTTATCGCCTCAAGAACAAGAACAAAGTTCATTTGGGTTCTGACATTTCATACTTCAGTTTCAGTTGGCTTTCGTAACTTGTCGCAGACATCATGTCAGACTTTTCTACATAGATTTTTGTCCGAGCCTAAAATGTCGGTGATCTCCCTTCATGAATTTGTTTCATTTTTCTCTTTATCGACACTGTCGTTTTGTACAGATCGACCATTAAACAATTATCGTTTCCTCCAGCTCTGACTCAGAACCATCTTTTTTTTTTTTCTTGCTCTGCACCAGTGAGGAAGCAGATAAACCACACCCACATAAATAACCAATCAGAGCAAAGATGTGGGACAGCGATGACGAACAAAGTTGTGCTCAGCTGAAGAGTCGAGAAAAAACCACAAGAACTGAACAGGAGCTGGACCAAGAACATGACAACATTTTTTTTGAGCAGCTCCTGGTGCAAAAGCAAAGTTCTTATGTTCTTATGAAATATGAATAGGCCTTAAGACTGAACCAGGTCTAACCCAGGTCTGACCCAGGTCTAGACTCCAGGACTGACCTTGGTCTTTGTGGGGACTCTGAAGCTGAAGCCTTCGTTCCACACAGGTTGGTTGTTGTGGTTGATGGTTTTGGTTCTTCGAATCGTGGCCATCGCCGTCGGCAACGTCAGAGTCACGTACAGGTCCGACTGAGACCCTGAAAGACCGGACTGAGGTCAGGACTAAACCAAGACTCAACCAGGACTGAACCATATGGAGACAGGTTTGTACCAAATAAATCTCAGGACATTCACAACAACATTTCTTGGTCCAGAAACAAATATAACAACATTCACAAAGATAATTCATGACCTACAAATAAACATAACGACTCACACAAAAACATTTCTGACTCAAAAGAAAATGTGACGTGATTCACAAATGTCGGTGCAGTTACGTTTATTTAAACCAATGAAGCTGCGTTTACAAAAACCCCACACGGATTTGAGACTCCCGTGTTCATCTGTGGATTTTTGAGACTTTCCTGAACCTGTTCCTGCACAAATGTCACAAATGAAATGTGTTTAACTCGTTTAAAGTCCTTTTTTCGTGACTGAACTTGATCATCCAGGTCGTGTCATTTTGACTGAAGCAGAGGAGCCAGTTCGTCGCTTTAACTGCTTCATATTTCTGAACATTTACGACTTTTCAAAGCAGCTTTTGTTTAACCCCTAAAGACTCGGCCCCTGTTACAGACACTTTCAAGTCATCAGAATGTCCAAAATTCTCGAGTAAATAGAGTCAAAATGAAGCTCACATAAAATATTTACAATGTTTAACTTTGGAGCTGATCTAAATGCTTCAGTTTTATGACATTATATCAAAAAATAAGCAACTATGTTAAAATTCCAAGCTACAAATCTTATTGACTTTGCTCATTACAGATCTCCAAAGAAGAGAAAACTTGCAGATATTGTTGAAATTTTTCAGTAAATATTTAGTTTGGCCCACGACTTAGTCCCAGTTTTTAATTTTGGCCTCTGTGAGTTTGAGGTCGACTCTCCTGCTGTAGATGAAGTGAAAAACTGTTGTGGGCTTAACGTTTCTGTGAAGATTTGTCCAGTAAAACCTCAAAATGTGGAAAATGTTTAGTGTGGATCAAATAAACAAATCATGTAAAACACATTTGTAAGTGTTTTTAAACTGGGCTCTGATCGTTCATGTTGATTTCATTCACAAACTGTCATTGATTGTTCATCATTTGTGATATTCTGAAGTTAATCAGAATATTAGTCATAAGTTTTAAAATCTTGGCCAGATCAGAGTCGACCAGTCGACCTGAAAATGATCTGGAACGTCTGGACCCAAACACGACGACAACCACAAACCACAAACCACAAACCACACGCTCCAACTTCAGCTAAAATAAAAACACATTTGTGCAGGAACAGGTTCAGGAAAGTCTCAAAAATCCACAGATGAACACAGGGGAGTCACAAATCTGTATGAGGTTTTGTAAACGCAGCTTCATTGGTTTAAATAAGCGTAAATGCACCGACATTTGTGAATCATGTCACATTTTCGAGTTAGAAATTTTTTTGTGAAAGTCGTGACGTTTATTTGTACGTCATGAATTATCTTTGTCCAGAATTATATCTGGACCAAGAAATGTTTTTGTGAATTTTGTGACAATGACCTGTCTCCATAGAACCAGGACTAAACCAAGACTGAACCAGGACTAAATCAGAGTTAAACCAGGCCTGAACCAGGACTGTGCCCTCCCCGTGCCCCAGATGCCCTCCCGTCCTCACAGAAGTCCTGGTTGGTCTCGGTCTTGGCTCGGAGCACGGTGACGTTCAGGGTCATGTACGACACAGACTCCACCTACAACAGAGAGAAGATCCAGGTTTGAATCTGAACCAGGACTAAACCAGAACTGAACCAGGATTAAACCAAGACTGGAACAGGATTAAAAAATGTTATTTGTGTTTTATAAATATATATTACATTAATCTTTGAAAATTCGAAACTCATAAATTAAATTTTAGACTTGAAATGTGACAGAGTTGACGACTAACAGAGTTGACATAAGTGCAGTTTTTTTTCCCCTTGTTAAACTCGCTAAACGCTGCAGCTGGTTTCTATTATTATTTTTTTGTTCCATCTGTGAGTAGATTTTATGAGCTCACGAAAGGCCCAGACTCTCTCCAGTTCTGTTTAAATAGTATATCTAATGTGACGGAGTTGACAAAAATTTATGACACCACATCACAAAAAATGACCTGATTTTCATTTACATTTAGGTCAAAAGTGTTTAAAAACATAAACAATATATTCAAATCTCTAATCGCTCCAGTTTACAGATTTCCTTTAGATTTAACTTTATAATTCACTAAATAAATAAGTGAAGAACGGCTGATATAATGATCCTTATTCTAGTCCTGCGTCCTGTTCGGGTCATGTTGGTCAGAGTTTGTCTTTCACCCTTCGCTCCTTGTCTCCTCTCTTTTCTTCTCCTCTGTCGTTCTCGTCTGTGGTCCGGACTTCCTCTTCCTCTTTCTCTTCTTTTTCCTGCACAATCCACAAGTGAAGAATCAGAAAAGAAGAACGAGAAACGACACACAGCCAAGATGAACACGACGAGTTTGAGGAGCCGGATCACACAGTGTGTAAAGATTCTGAGTGTGACGTTTGAGGAGCTGGATCACACAGTGTGTAACGATTGTGACGTCTGCTTCAAATGAAGCTCATCGAGGCCAGCGAGTGTACGGGAGAATCTGATTGGCTCTTTGGTTGTTGTGACACTTGCGGTCGGAATTCCAAATATGGAAATGTTCACACTTATATAGAGTTATACAGAGTTACATAGATTTATGTAGAGTTATAGAGTTATAATATATAGAGTTATAAAATTATAGAGTTATAAAGTGATATAGAGTTATACATAGTTACATAGGTAGAGTTGTATAGAGTTATATAGAGTTAGAGTTGTATAGAGTTATATAGAGTTAGAGTTGTATAGAGTTATATAGAGTTAGAGTTGTATAGAACACTAAGGTTCTGTTGACTCCGCGGGGGTGAAATGTTTATTTGTTATTTTCTCTTGTGTTTGGTCTTTTACACGTGTGTGTGTCGTTATTATATTATATTATATCAGTTTGTTTGTTTGTTTGTTTGTTTGTTGCGTCCTCTCCAGACTCACGGGGGGTTTCGGGGGGAGGGACGTGTGCGCGGACACGTGCAGAGGGGGTGACGTCACACACCGACATGGACACGTGTCGGGAGTTGTCAGGACCGTGCAGTTACAGTATCAGAATATATCTCTGTGTTTTGTGGATTATTTCCACACGGTTGGATTTTATTTCTTCGTGGAGCCGCGGGACTGTGGGACGAACCCGGAGCGCGGGGGCGAGTAACACTCACACTCTACACACTCTACACACTCTACACACTCTACACACTCACACTCTACACACTCTACACACTCACACTACAACACTCACACTCTACACACTCACACTCACACTCTACACACTCTCTACACACACACTACACACTACACACTCTACACACTCTACACACTACACACTCTACACACTCTCACACTCTACACACACACTCACTCACACTCTACACACTCTACACACTCACACTCTACACACTCTACACACTCACACTCTACACACTCACACTCTACACACTCTACACACTCACACTCTACACACTCTACACACTCTACACACTCTACACACTCACACTCTCACACTCTACACACTCACACTCTCACACTCTACACACACTCTACACACTCTACACTCTCACACTCTACACACTCTACACACTCTACACACTCTACACACTCTACACACTCCACACTACACACTCTCACACTACTACACACTCTACACACTCACACTCTACACACTCTACACACTCACACTCTACACACTCACACTCACACTCACACTCACACTCTACACACTACCACACTACACACTCACACTACACTCACACACTCACACTCTCACACTCTACACACTCTACACACTCTACACACTACACACTCTACACACTCTACACACTCTACACACTCTACACACTCTACACACTCTACACACTCTACACACTCACACTACACACTCTACTCACACTCACACTCTACACACTCTCACACTCTACACACTCTACACACTCACACTCTACACACTCTACACACTACACACTCACACTCTACACACTCACACACTCTACACACTCACACTCTACACACTCTCACACTCACTACACACTCTACACACTCTACACACTCTACACACTCACACTCTCACACTCTACACACTCTACACACTACTCACACTCTACACACTCTACACACTCTACACACTACACACTCTACACTCTACACACTCTACACACTCTACACACTCTACACACTCTCACACTCACACTCTACACACTCTACACACTCTCACACTCTACACACTCTACACACTCTACACACTACACACTCTACACACTCTACACACTCACACTCTACACACTCACACTACACACTCTACACACTCTACACACTCTCACACACTCACACTACACACTACACACTCACACTCTACACACTCTACACACTCTACACACTCACACTCACACTCTACACACTCTACACACTCTACACACTCTACACACACACTCTACACACTCTACACACACACTCTACACACTCTACACACACACACTCTACACACTCTCTACACACTCTACACACTCACACTACACACTCTACACACTCTACACACTCTCTACACACTCACACTCTACACACTCTACACACTCACACTCTACACACTCTACACACTCTACACACTCTACACACTCTACACTCTCCACACTCTCTCACACTCTACACACTCTACACACTCACACTCTACACACTCTACACACTCACACTCTACACACTCTACACACTCACACTCTACACACTCTACACACTCTACACACTCACACTCTACACACTCTACACTCTCACACTCTACACACTCTACACACACACTCACACTCTACACACTCACACTCTACACACTCTACACACTCTCACACTCACACTCTACACACTCTACACACTCTACACACTCTCACACACACTCTACACACACACTCTCACACTCTACACACTCTACACACTCACACACTACATCACACACTCTACACACTCACACTCTACACACTCTACACACTCACACTCTCACACTCTACACACTCTACACACACACTCTACACACTCTACACACTCTACACACTCACACTCTACACACTCACACTCTACACACTCTACACACTCACACTCACACTCTACACACTCTACACACTCACACTCACACTCTACACACTCACACTCTACACACTCTACACACTCTACACACTCTACACACTCACACTCTACACACTCACACTCTACACACTCTACACACTCACACTCTACACTCTACACACTCTACACACTCACACTCTACACACTCTACACACTACACACTCTACACACTCTCTACACACTCTACACACTCTCACACTCTACACACTCTACACACTCTCACACTCTCACTCACACTCTACACACTCTACACACTCACACTCTACACACTCACACTCTACACACTCTACACACTCTACACACTCTACACACTCTACACACTCTACACACTCACACTCTACACACTCTACACACTCACACTCACACTCTACACACTCACACTCTACACACTCTACACACTCACACTCTACACACTCTACACACTCACACTCTACACACTCTACACACTCTACTACACACTCTACACACTCACACTCTACACACTCTACACACTCACACTCACACTACACACTACACACTCTACACACACACTCTACACACTCTACACACTCTACACACTCTACACACACACTCTACACACTCTACACACTCTACACACTCACACTCTACACACTCTACACACTCTACACACTCTACACACACACTCACACTCTCACACTCTACACACTCACACTCTACACACTCACACTCACACTCTACACACTCACACTCTACACACTCTACACTCACTCACACTCACACACACACACTACACACTCTACACACTCTACACACTACACACTCTACACACTACACACTCTACACACTCTACACACTCACACACTCTACACACTCACACACTCTACACACTCTACACACTCTACACACTCTACACACTCTACACACTACACACTCTACACACTCACACTCTACACACTCACACTCTACACACTCACACTCTACACACTCTACACACTCACACTCTACACACTCACACTCTACACACTCACACTCTACACACTCTACACACTCACACTCTACACACTCTACACACTCACACTCTACACACTCTACACACTCACACTCTACACACTCACACTCTACACACTCTACACACTCTACACACTCACACTCTACACACTCACACTCTACACACTCTACACACTCTACACACTCACACTCTACACACTCTACACACTCTACACACTCACACTCTACACACTCACACTCTACACACTCACACACTCTACACACTCTCACACTCACACACACTCTACCACACTCTACACACTCTACACACTCTACACACTCACACTCTACACACTCTACACACTCACACTCTACACACTCTACACACTCACACTCTACACACTCTACACACTCTACACACTCTACACACTCACACTCTACACACTCTACACACTCACACTCTACACACTACACACTCACACTCTACACACTCACACTCTACACACTCTACACACTCTACACACTCTACACACTCTACACACTCTCACACTCACACTACACACTCTACACACACACTCTACACACTCTACACACTCTACACACTACACACTCTACACACTCTACACACTCTACACACTCACACTCTACACACTACACACTCTCACACACTCACACTCTACACACTCTACACA
>NW_026571404.1:296500-324000 GCF_026225935.1 Boleophthalmus pectinirostris | reverse complement strand
CACAACTACACAACAACACAACTACACAACTACACAACAACACAACTACACAACTACACAACTTACAACACACAACTACACAACTACACAACTACACAACTACACAACTACACAACTACACAACTACACAACTACACAACAAACAACACAACAACACAACTACACAACTACACAACTACACAACTACACAACAACACAACAACACAACTACACAACTACACAACAACACAACTACACAACTACACAACTACACAACTACACAACTACACAACTACACAACAACACAACACAACTACACAACACACAACTACACAACAACACAACTACACAACTACACAACTACACAACTACACAACTACACAACTACACAACTACACAACTACACAACTACACAACTACACAACTACACAACAACACAACTACACAACAACACAACTACACAACTACACAACAACACAACTACACAACTACACAACTACACAACAACAAACACACAACTACACAACTACACAACTACACAACTACACAACTACACACAACAACTACACAACTACACACACAACAACACAACTACACAACTACACAACTACACAACAACACAACTACACAACTACACAACTCCACAACAAACAACAACACAACACACAAACTATACAAACTACACAACTAACACAACTACACAACTACACAACAACACAACTACACAACTACACACAACTCTACACAACAACACAAACTACAAACACAACAAACCAACAACAACAACACACAACTACACAACACACAACACACTACACAACTACACACTACACAACTACACAACTACACAACTACACAACAACACAACAACCCAACACACACACAACACACACAACACAACAAACAACACAACTAACAACAACACACAACACAACACACAACTACACAACTACACAACACACAACACAACTACAACACACAATACACAACACACAACACACAACTACACAACTACACAACAATCAAACACAACATACACAACTACACAACACACACAACAACACAACTACACAACAACACAACACAACACACACACAAACACAACTACACAACTACACAACTACACAACAACACAACACACAACTAACAACTACACAACTACACACACACAACAACAACTACACAACTACACAACTACACACAACTACACAACAACACAACTACACAACTACACACAACACACAACAAACACACAACAACACAACTACACACTACACAACACACACAACTACACAACTACACAACTACACAACACAACTACACAACTACACAACACAACTACACAACTAACACAACTACACAACTACACAACTACACAACACAACTACACAACTACACAAACACAACTACACAACTACACAACTACACAACACAACAACACAACTACACAACACAACTACACAACAACTACACAACTACAACACAACTACAACAACACAACTACACAACTATACACAACTACACAACTACACAACTACACACAACAACACAACAACACAAACTACTACAACTACACAACTTACACAACTAACACAACTACAACTACACAACTACACAACTACAACAACAACACAACTACACAACAAACACACAACTACAACACACAACTACACAACTAACACAACTACACAACACACACAACAACACAACTACACAACTACAACTACACAACAAACACAAACTACACAACACACAACTACACAACTACACAACAACACAACTACACAACACAACTACAACAACACAACAACACACAACACTACAACAACACTACACAACTAACAACACAACTACACAACTACACAACTAATACACAACACTACACAACTAACAACACACAACTACACAACAACACAACTACACAAACTACAACAACAACAATACACAACTACAACAACAACAACAACTACACAACTACACAACAACAAAACACACATACACAACAACACAACTACACAACTACACAACTACACAACACAAACTACAACAACAACACAACAACACAAACAACACAACTACACAACTACACAACTACACACAACAACACAACTAACACAACTACACAACTACACAACAACACACAACACAACTACACAACTACACAACAACTACACAACACAACTACACAACTACACAACTACACAACACAACAAACACAAACACAACACAACTACACACACAACTACACAACTACACAACTACACAACACACAACAACACAACTACAACACAACTACACAACTACACAACTACACAACTACACAACTACACAACTACACACAACTACACAAAACACAACTACACAACTACACAAACAACACAACTACAACTACAACTACTACAACTATACAACTTACAACACAACTACACAACTACCACAACTACACAACTACACAACTACACAACTTACACAACAACACAACTACACAACTACACACACTAACAACTACACAACTACACAACTACACAACTACACAACAACACAACACACACAACTACTACAAACAACACAACTACACAACAACAACACAACAACACAACTACACAACTACACAACACAACTACACAACTACACAACTACACAACTACACAACTACACAACTACACAACAACACAACTACACAACTACACAACAACACAACTACACAACTACACAACTACACAACAACACAACAACACAACAACACAACTACACAACTACACAACTACACAACAACACAACTACACAACTACACAACTACACAACTACACAACAACACAACTACACAACTACACAACTACACAACTACACAACAACACAACTACACAACTACACAACTACAACACAACTACACAACTACACAACTACACTACAAACTACACAAACACACAACAACTACACAACTACACAACTACACAACAACTACACAACTACACACAACTACACAACTACACAACAAACACAACTACAAACTACACACACAACACAACTACAACAACTACACAACTACACACACACACTACACAACTACACAACTACACAACAACACAACTACACAACTACACACACACACACAACACACAACTACAAACACAACTACACAACTACACAACAACACAACTACACAACTACACAACAACACAACTACACAACTACACAACAATGACACAACAATAAAGAACATGATCACACTAATGAGATAATTACAACACAACCAGGACTGAGTCAGACCGGGTTTAGTCCTGGTTTAGTCCTGGTTTAGTCCTGGTTTAGTCCTGGTTTAGTCCTGGTTTAGTCCTGGTTTAATCCTGGTTTAGTCCTGGTTTAGTCCTGGTTTATTCCTGGTTTAGTCCTGGTTTAGTCCTGTTTTAGTCCTGGTTTAGTTCTGATTTAGTCCTGGTTTAGACCTGTTTTAATCCTGGTTTAGTCCTGGTTTAATCCTGGTCCTGGTTTAATCCTGGTTTAGTCCTGGTTTAGTCCTGGTTTAGTCCTGGTTTAATCCTGGTTTAGTCCTGGTTTAGTTCTGGTTTAGTCCTGGTTTAGTCCTGGTTTATTCCTGGTTTAGTCCTGGTTTAGTCCTGGTTTAGTCCTGGTTTAGTCTGTTTAGTCCTGGTTTAGACCTGGTTTAATCCTGTTTAGTCCTGGTTATCCTGGTTTAGTCCTGGTTTTATCCTGGTTTTCCTGTTTAGTCCTGTTTAGACCTGTTTATCCCTGTTTAATCCTGGTTTAGTCCTGGTTTTAATCCTGGTTTAGTCCTGGTTTAGTCCTGGTTTAGTCCTGGTTTAGTCCTGGTTTAGTCCTGGTCCAGTCCTGGTTTAGTCCTGGTTTAGTCCTGGTCCAGTCCTGGTTTAGTCCTGGTTTAGTCCTGGTTTAATCCTGGTTTAGTCCTGGTTTAGTCCTGGTTTATTCCTGGTTTAGTCCTGGTTTAGTCCTGGTCCAGTCCTGGTTTAGTCCTGTTTTAATCCTGGTTTAGTCCTGGTTTAGTTCTGATTTAGTCCTGGTTTAGACCTGTTTTAATCCTGGTTTAGTGCTGTTTTAATCCTGGTTTAGTCCTGGTTTAATCCTGGTTTAATCCTGGTTTAGTCCTGGTTTAGTCCTGGTCCAGTCCTGGTTTAGTCCTGGTTTAGTCCTGGTCCAGTCCTGCTTTAGTCCAGTTCTGGGAGTGTTCCTGTTCTTGTTCTTGTTCTTGTTCTTGTCGGTGCGTCTCAATCTGAGGTGTGTCAACAGTTCTGACAGGTTTAAAATAAACTTTGCCCTGATGATAAAACGAAAAAATCATCTGAGAATCCAGACGCACAAAAAACCACCACACAAAACAAACGCACAAAAAACCACCGCACAAAACAAACGCACAAAAACCAAACGCACAAAAAACAACCACACAAAACAAACGCACAAAAAACCAAACGCACAAAAAACACAAAACACAAAAAACGCACAAAAAACGCACAAAAAAACCACCACACAAAAACAAACGCACAAAAACAAACGCACAAAACGCACAAAACAACCACACAAAACAAACGCACAAAAACAAACACACAAAACAAACGCACAAAAACCAAACGCACAAAAAACAACCACACAAAACAAACGCACAAAAACCAGACGCACAAAAAACCACCACACAAAACAAACGCATAAAAAACCACCACACAAAACAAACGCACAAAAAACCACCACACAAAACAAACGCACAAAAACCAAACGCACAAAAAAAAACAACACACAAAACAAACGCACAAAAAAACGCACAAAAAACACACAACAAAACAAACGCAACAAAAAAAAACGCACAAAAACCACCACACAAAACAAACGCACAAAAACCAAACGCACAAAAAACAACCACACAAAACAAACGCACAAAAAACAACCACACAAAACAAACGCACAAAAAACCACCACACAAAACAAACGCACAAAAACCAAACTCACAAAAAACAACCACACAAAACAAACGCACAAAAAACAACCACACAAAACAAACGCACACAAAACAAACGCACAAAAAACAACCACACAAAACAAACGCACAAAAACCAAACGCACAAAAAACAACCACACAAAACAAACGCACAAAAACCAAACGCACAAAAAACAACCACACAAAACAAACGCACAAAAACCAAACGCACAAAAAACAACCACACAAAACACACGCACAAAAACCAAACGCACAAAAAACACAATCAAACTTTTATTTCACACTCGCAGATTTGAACTGACAAACGCACAAGATCAGATCTGTGACGTGTTTGTGTGTCAGTCATTTGTTTCTCAAAATGAAATCAAAAATTAGAAAGAAAAAAAAAAACTATTTTCTTCATTATTTGTCTCCAAAACCAAACTGAAAAAAAAAAAAAAAAAAAAAAAAAAAAAAACAGATAATGATTTGATTTTTCAGTTTTCGATTTTGTGTTTAAATGAAAAATGGAAAAAACTGAGAATCGACTAAACCAGGACTAAACCAGGACTAAACCAGGACTAAACCAGGTCTAAACCAGGACTAAACCAGGACTAAACCAGGTCTAAACCAGGACTAAACCAGGACTAAAACCAGGACTAAACCAGGTCTAAACCAGGACTAAACCAGGACTAAACCAGGTCTAAAACCAGGACTAAACCAGGACTAAACCAGGTCTAAACCAGGTCTAAACCAGGACTGAACCAGGACTAAACCAGGACTAAACCAGGACTAAACCAGGACTAAACCAGGACTAAACTAGGACTGAACCAGGACTGAACCAAAACTGAAACAGAATTCCAAATCTCCAAAGCTCCAGACGTTCTGTTCCACCTTGTGATGTCATGCAGTGGTCGTTTCCTTTTCCCTTTAGTTGAGTCGAGTTCTGTGACTCCAGGACTGAAATGATCCTCATGATTCTACTGAAGGTGGAGTTTAAAAACACAGTGGAGCACTTCCTGTATCACCACATGATGACATCACGAGGTGGAACAGAGTGTTTTCAGTGTAAAAGTGCAGGTTTGTGTTTTAAACATGTGAAAGAAACAAACATTAAAAACAGAACAGAGTCAGAAGAGACGTTTAAATCCACTCAAATCAGAAAATGTTTCAAATTTTAAAAATGTTAAAATGTCCCACGTTTTAACCAAATCAGTGAATGTGATGAACCAGACAGACCTTATATAGTCCTGGTTTAGTCCTGGTTTAGACCTGGTTTAGTCCTGGTTCAGTCCTGGTTTAGTCCTGGTTCAGTCCTGGTTTAGTCCTGGTTCAGTCCTGGTTTAGACCTGGTTTAGACCTGGTTTAGTCCTGGTTTAGTCCTGGTTTCGTCATGGTTTAGACCTGGTTCAGTCCTGGTTTAGTCCTTGTTTAGTCCTGGTTTAGACCTGGTTTAGTCCTGGTTTAGTCCTGGTTTAGTCCTGGTTTAGTCCTGGTTTAGTCCTGGTTTAGTCCTGGTTTAGTCCTGGTTTAGTCCTGGTTCAGTCCTGGTTGGTTTAGTCCTGGTTTAGTCCTGGTTTAGTCCTGGTTCAGTCCTGGTTTAGTCCTGGTTTAGTCCTGGTTCAGTCCTGGTTCAGTCCTGGTTTTAGTCCTGGTTTAGTCCTGGTTCAGTCCTGGTTCAGTCCTGGTTTAGTCCTGGTTTAGTCCTGGTTTAGTCCTGGTTCAGTCCTGGTTTAGTCCTGGTTTAGTCCTGGTTTAGTCCTGGTTTAGTCTTACCTGATCCAGCTCCATAGTGACTGAACAGAGTCCATATTTTCAGATCCAGTTTTGTGTCTGAATTTAATCTGGACTAAACCTGGATTATATTCTGCCGCACCTGCACACAAGCCCCGCCCACTCCACCTGGACACGCCCCCTGCCTCACTCACCTGCACACAAGCCCCGCCCCACTCCACCTGGACACGCCCCCTGCCTCACTCACCTGCACACAAGCCCCGCCCACTCCACCTGGACACGCCCCCTGCCTCACTCACCTGCACACAAGCCCCGCCCACTCCACCTGGACACGCCCCCTGCCTCACTCACCTGCACACAAGCCCCGCCCACTCATGGAGGTGTGTTTTTTATTTCATTCACATGTTTGAGTAACTTTATTATCTGTCACGTCCAAAAACCAGGTCTAAACCAGGACTAAACCAGATCTAAACCAGGTCTAAACCAGGACTAAACCAGGTCTAAACCAGGACTAAACCAGGACTAAACCAGGACTAAACCAGATCTAAACCAGGACTAAACCAGGACTAAACCAGGACCAAACCAGGTCTAAACCAGGACTAAACCAAAACTGAAACAGAATTCCAAATGTCTAAAGCTCCAGACGTTCTGTTCCACCTTGTGATGTCATGCAGTGGTCGTTTCCTTTTCCCTTTAGTTGAGTCGAGTTCTGTGACTCCAGGACTGAAATGATCCTCATGATTCTACTGAAGGTGGAGTTTAAAAACACAGTGGAGCACTTCCTGTTTTTCTGTTTTTAGGCTCATGTCCAAAACTTTTACATTTTTTAGTTTACGTTTTGTCAGAAATTCTTCTTCAGATCAGTTCTTTCTTGGGTCACACACGTCCTGAGTGTCAAGTGTTTTTCACATTTAAGTTTCTGCTCCTCATACAACAAAAACTGGAGAGTTAAAATTTCAGGGTGAAATATTTCAGAATTGTTTTTATCACAAAAAGAGTAATTTTTACTCTTCGAGAGTTAAATGTGTGTAGGAGTTGAGGTGATTTGTCAGAGTTGATTTGGTTGAAGTTAATTCAACTTCTCTTAGTGTTAATTTGACTTCAAAACTCCCTCCAGAGAAGAACCAGTTTGAACCAGTTTTGTTCTGAATTTCATCTTTAAATTAACTCAAATAAAGTGTGAAAATAAAACTCCTCTGTGTTGTTGAGTAAAATCAGGATAACTCTACAAAGTGTTATCTGTTTACTCTCTAAACCTTCATTTAACTCTGGGTTTGGGTTAAACAGGAACTTTGGTCCAGTTTTACTTCATGAACTTTTACACAAATGTTAAATTAACTCTAGAACAGAGTGACTCAGAGAAACTCTGAGGAAATGTTCAAACTGATTCTGTGAAAGTAAATTTGAACTCTTCTCTTCGTGTTGTGTGCAGACAGAACCTGAGACTGGAGCAGTGTCCTGTTGTGTCCAGTAGAGGTCAGCACAGCTCCACGTCTGCGCACAACAACACTCACAGGGTGAATTTTATTCTCTTGGATCTTTTCAAATCTTTTTTTATTCAGCTCATATTGTTTTAATAAAGCCCTGATTTACATTAGACCAATTTAGTCCTGGTTTAGACCCGGTTTAGACCCGGTTTAGACCCGGTTTAGATCCGGTTCCTGGTTCAGTCTCNACAAACGCACAAAAACCAAACACACAAACAAAACCAAACGCACAAAAACAACCACACCAAACAAAAACAAAACAAAAAAAAACAAACGCACAAAACCAAACGCACAAAAAAAACAACCACACAAAACAAAAAAACAAACACAAAACAACGCACAAAAACAACCACAAAAAACAAACGCACAAAAAACCACACAACAAACAATCAAACTTTTATTTCACACTCGCAGATTTGAACTGACAAACGCACAAGATCAGATCTGTGACGTGTTTGTGTGTCAGTCATTTGTTTCTCAAAATGAAATCAAAAATTAGAAAGAAAAAAAAAAACTATTTTCTTCATTATTTGTCTCCAAAACCAAACTGAAAAAAAAAAAAAAAAAAAAAAACAGATAATGATTTGATTTTTCAGTTTTCGATTTTGTGTTTAAATGAAAAATGGAAAAAACTGAGAATCGACTAAACCAGGACTAAACCAGGACTAAACCAGGTCTAAACCAGGACTAAACCAGGACTAAACCAGGACTAAACCAGGTCTAAACCAGGACTAAACCAGGACTAAACCAGGACTAAACCAGGTCTAAACCAGGACTAAACCAGGTCTAAACCAGGACTAAACCAGGACTAACCAGGACTAAACCAGGTCTAAACCAGGACTAAACCAGGACTAAACCAGGTCTAAACCAGGACTAAACCAGGACTAAACCAGGTCTAAACCAGGACTAAACCAGGACTAAACCAGGACTAAACCAGGACTAAACCAGGACTAAACCAGGACTAAACCAGGACTAAACTAGGACTAAACAGACTAGGACTGAACCAGGACTGAACCAAAACTGAAACAGAATTCCAAATCTCCAAAGCTCCAGACGTTCTGTTCCACCTTGTGATGTCATGCAGTGGTCGTTTCCTTTTCCCTTTAGTTGAGTCGAGTTCTGTGACTCCAGGACTGAAATGATCCTCATGATTCTACTGAAGGTGGAGTTTAAAAAACACAGTGGAGCACTTCCTGTATCACCACATGATGACATCACGAGGTGGAACAGAGTGTTTTCAGTGTAAAAGTGCAGGTTTGTGTTTTAAACATGTGAAAGAAACAAACATTAAAAACAGAACAGAGTCAGAAGAGACGTTTAAATCCACTCAAATCAGAAAATGTTTCAAATTTTAAAAATGTTAAAATGTCCCACGTTTTAACCAAATCAGTGAATGTGATGAACCAGACAGACCTTATATAGTCCTGGTTTAGACCTGGTTTAGTCCTGGTTCAGTCCTGGTTTAGTCCTGGTTCAGTCCTGGTTTAGTCCTGGTTCAGTCCTGGTTTAGACCTGGTTTAGACCTGGTTTAGTCCTGGTTTAGTCCTGGTTTCGTCATGGTTTAGACCTGGTTCAGTCCTGGTTTAGTCCTTGTTTAGTCCTGGTTTAGACCTGGTTTAGTCCTGGTTTAGTCCTGGTTTAGTCCTGGTTTAGTCCTGGTTTAGTCCTGGTTCCTGGTTCAGTCCTGGTTCAGTCCTGGTTCAGTCCTGGTTTAGTCCTGGTTTAGTCCTGGTTTAGTCCTGGTTCAGTCCTGGTTTAGTCCTGGTTTAGTCCTGGTTTAGTCCTGGTTCAGTCCTGGTTTAGTCCTGGTTTAGTCCTGGTTTAGTCCTGGTTTCAGTCCTGGTTCAGTCCTGGTTTAGTCCTGGTTTAGTCCTGGTTTAGTCCTGGTTTAGTCCTGGTTTAGTCCTGGTTTAGTCCTGGTTTAGTCTGAGTCTTACTGATCCAGCTCCATAGTGACTGAACAGAGTCCATATTTTCAGATCCAGTTTTGTGTCTGAATTTAATCTGGACTAAACCTGGATTATATTCTGCCGCACCTGCACACAAGCCCCGCCCACTCCACCTGGACACGCCCCCTGCCTCACTCACCTGCACACAAGCCCCGCCCACTCCACCTGGACACGCCCCCTGCCTCACTCACCTGCACACAAGCCCCGCCCACTCCACCTGGACACGCCCCCTGCCTCACTCACCTGCACACAAGCCCCGCCCACTCCACCTGGACACGCCCCCTGCCTCACTCACCTGCACACAAGCCCCGCCCACTCATGGAGGTGTGTTTTTTATTTCATTCACATGTTTGAGTAACTTTATTATCTGTCACGTCCAAAAACCAGGTCTAAACCAGGACTAAACCAGATCTAAACCAGGACTAAACCAGGACTAAACCAGGTCTAAACCAGGACTAAACCAGGACTAAACCAGATCTAAACCAGGACTAAACCAGGACTAAACCAGGACCAAACCAGGTCTAAACCAGGACTAAACCAAAACTGAAACAGAATTCCAAATGTCTAAAGCTCCAGACGTTCTGTTCCACCTTGTGATGTCATGCAGTGGTCGTTTCCTTTTCCCTTTAGGTTGAGTCGAGTTCTGTGACTCCAGGACTGAAATGATCCTCATGATTCTACTGAAGGTGGAGTTTAAAAACACAGTGGAGCACTTCCTGTTTTTCTGTTTTTAGGCTCATGTCCAAAACTTTTACATTTTTTAGTTTACGTTTTGTCAGAAATTCTTCTTCAGATCAGTTCTTTCTTGGGTCACACACGTCCTGAGTGTCAAGTGTTTTTCACATTTAAGTTTCTGCTCCTCATACAACAAAAAACTGGAGAGTTAAAATTTCAGGGTGAAATATTTCAGAATTGTTTTTATCACAAAAAGAGTAATTTTTACTCTTCGAGAGTTAAATGTGTGTAGGAGTTGAGGTGATTTGTCAGAGTTGATTTGGTTGAAGTTAATTCAACTTCTCTTAGTGTTAATTTGACTTCAAACTCCCTCCAGAGAAGAACCAGTTTGAACCAGTTTTGTTCTGAATTTCATCTTAAATTAACTCAAATAAAGTGTGAAAATAAAACTCCTCTGTGTTGTTGAGTAAAATCAGGATAACTCTACAAAGTGTTATCTGTTTACTCTCTAAACCTTCATTTAACTCTGGATTTGGGTTAAACAGGAACTTTGGTCCAGTTTTACTTCATGAACTTTTACACAAATGTTAAATTAACTCTAGAACAGAGTGACTCAGAGAAACTCTGAGGAAATGTTCAAACTGATTCTGTGAAAGTAAATTTGAACTCTTCTCTTCGTGTTGTGTGCAGACAGAACCTGAGACTGGAGCAGTGTCCTGTTGTGTCCAGTAGAGGTCAGCACAGCTCCACGTCTGCGCACAACAACACTCACAGGGTGAATTTTATTCTCTTGGATCTTTTCAAATCTTTTTTTATTCAGCTCATATTGTTTTAATAAAGCCCTGATTTACATTAGACCAATTTAGTCCTGGTTTAGACCCGGTTTAGACCCGGTTTAGACCCGGTTTAGATCCGGTTCCTGGTTCAGTCTCGGCTCGTTCGTTGACTCTGATCGGTTTGTTTAAGATCATTTAGAATCACAGAATAAACATATTTTATGATTTGTCCTCCTGCCTGGACTAAAGCTGCATTATTTTATTTTAAAGATGTTTTTTTTAAATAACAGTTTTTGTTCATCAGTTTCACTTTTTCATTTCTGAGTCAGAACATAAACTCTTCTTCTTCAGTCTGAGCAACGTCACAACAATGACATTTACTGTTTGTTTATAAATAAAGAAATAAAATTAATATTCTGCCGATTTGAGTTAAACATTTTGGAACATTTCTGATCTCCACAGCGTCATTCTTCCAGGACAAATGACGTCACCTTTGCTGTTCATTTGTTTGAGTTTCATCATTTCAGATTTCTGTGACAGAATTATAAATATCTGAACTTCTGCTCGGAGATTCTGCAGTTTGATTCTGATGAGTCAAAACTAAAGTTCGATCTTTACTTCACCTCAGCTGAAGATCTCTGCTCGCTCCTTTTCCCATCTTCAATAAAGTTTTGTTTCGGACAAATGACGTCGTAGATTCAGTTTCTTGAAGTGGAATTACAACTCGTCCAAATGATGTGGTAGAAAAGTTAAACTGGACTCTGGGACTTTGGTCTTCATTTTGTTGTAATTTTCTCTTTGCAAGTTTTATTAAATCTTGTGCAGAATTTTGTTTGGAGATTTGTGAAATTGTAGATGTCTGAACATTTGATTGAGCCTGGTCTAAATAGAATGAGAGAAATGTTGAGCTGAAGTTTGAGTCGGTGAAATGAAGCTCAGAATCTGAATCATGATCTGTATGAAAAAGATGTTTCCACACGGACCTGCAGCTACAGGAAGAACTTTTATCAGGAAGAGACAAAGACACGTTAGAGCTTTTCTGTTCATGCGCTCGACTGAAACGTTCACTGAAAATTATATTAACCACAAACACTGTTTAACTTTAGGGACAATTGTCTTTTTGGACGGAGTGTGTGAGGAGACGACGAGGTGTTTTCTGCGTCATAACGTCAGAAGGAAGTTTGAGATCTTGAAAGTGGTTTTGAGTGACGTCATTGCAGATTCTGTCATTCTGTTTTGCCTAGTTAAATCTGAAGTGCACTTATCTCTGAGCGTCTGTTCGTCTGCTCAAGACCACATCACAGATCTCACACCACTGACCCCACTGACCCCACTGACCCCACTGACCCACTGACCCCACTGACCCCACCCACTGACCCCACTGACCCACTGACCCCACAGACCCACTGACCCCACTGACCCACTGACCCCACCCCCACTGACCCCACTGACCCCACTGACCCCACTGACCCCACTGACCCACTGACCCCACCCCACTGACCCCACTGACCCACTGACCCACTGACGACCCCACTGACCCCACAGACCCCACTGACCCACTGACCCACTGACCCCACTGACCCCACTGACCACTGACCCCACTGACCCACACTGACCCCACTGACCCACTGACCCACTGACCCCACAACCCCACTGACCCCACTGACCCCACTGACCCCACTGACCCACTGACCCACACCCCACTGACCCACTGACCCCACTGAAACCCCACTGACCCCACTGACCCACTGACCCACTGACCCACTGACCCCACTGACCCCACTGACCCACTGACCCCACTGACCCCACAGACCCCACTGACCCCACTGACCCACTGACTGACCCCACTGACCCACACCCACTGACCCCACTGACCCCACTGACCCCACTGACCCACCCCCACTGACCCACTGACCCCACTGACCCCACAGACCCACACTGACCCCACTGACCCCACACTGACCCCACAGACCCACTGACCCACTGACCCCACTGACCCCACTGACCCCACAGACCCACTGACCCACTGACCCCACCCCACTGACCCCACTGACCCCACTGACCCCACTGACCCACTGACCCCACACCCACTGACTGACCCACACTGACCCCACTGACCCCACTGACCCCACTGACCCCACAGACCCACTGACCCCACTGACCCCACTGACCCCACTGACCCCACAGACCCACTGACCCCACTGACCCCACCACAGACCCACTGACCCCACAGACCCCACTGACCCCACTGACCCACTGACCCACTGACCCCACTGACCCCACAGACCCCACTGACCCACTGACCCACAGACCCCACCCCCACAGACCCCACTGACCCCACCTGACCCCACAGACCCCACAGACCCACCCACTGACCCCACTGACCCCACTGACCCCACAGACCCCACAGACCCACACCCCTGACCCCACTGACCCCACTGACCCCACAGACCCCACTGACCCACTGACCCCACAGACCCACTGACCCCACTGACCCCACTGACCCCACTGACCCCACTGACCCCACAGACCCACTGACCCCACTGACAGACCCACTGACCCCACTGACCCCACTGACCCCACTGACCCCACAGACCCCACTGACCCCACTGACCCCACAGACCCCACAAACCCCACTGACCTCACTGACCCCACTGACCCCACTGACCCCACAGTTCAGTCAGAACGACGCTGTTGATGTTTTGGAGTCGATGTTTTTGCTGATTTTGTGTTTCTTTTCCTTTAGTGCTGCTTCCTCTTGGTGTTTTACTTTGACATTTGTTTTGTCTCCTTGTAGTTTTGAGTTTTACTTCGTGTCTGTTTTGTTTTCACCCTCATGTGTTTAAACTCTGTGTGTGTGTGTGCGTTTATACTCCATTTTTGGATTCTTGGATTTATGTTTTTTTGTTTGATATGAAAGAACTTGACAGCAGTCGTCCACTCTGTCCTCGCTCTGTTTGTACGTGACAAAAACATTCATTCTGGAGAGTCAAACTCAAGTGTTTAAATGTTAAAATGGTTCACGTTAAGCAGGTGTCCCGTCGATCTGAGCTCCCGAGTCACACGTCATGTTTTAATTTATTTCAGGGTTTTAGTTTCTGTTTGTTCAGTTAAACAATGATTTATTATTTGATTTGATCGTTTTCATTTTCTTTACATCATATTTTATTTTGTTTCCATGTGTAGAAAACACAGTGACTTTGTGACTGTGCGGCAGATTCATGTACATTTTTGAATAATGTTGATTGTTCAGTGGGACGTTATCGTCCTGTGGATCTGTGCTTCCTTAAATCAGGTTTACACTCTGACACTTTTGGCCCTTTTCGAGATGATTTTTCACTCTTTCCACTGTTTTTGGGATTGACTTTTGTCTTAATCGTGAGTCGAGCTTCATGTAGTAACATGAGGTAACGAGAACCGATGAATCCCTCAAGACGACCTGCTCCTGATCGGCAATCGTAGGTCACAAGAAAATCAAACCTGTGTGATTCCAGTCGCCTCTTTTAACTTTTAAACTCTGTGATTTGGTCAAACAGTTTGAGCTGGAGCTGAGTGAAAACCGTCAAAAGTATCGCAGAGTGTACGTCCGACATTTGAGCAGAATACGACTGTCCAAATGAACCACACAGATTCAGATAAATGAGTTTAGATTTGACAGAACTAAAGTCTGATCAGCGAGAGCAAACAGGATCAAACCCACGACTCTAATCTTAATGTTAATTTTGGTTCTTCCTGTGGATCAATCCTGCCCATCACCTTCACCTTTCACTAGTTTTCAATTCCGTTGGGAAGAGAAACAGTTTGAACAGAGGTTTGAGTCACACACATCTGATTCACTTTTGTATTTATGAAGTTCACAAACTTCTGAAGTCTGTTTCTCGAGTCGTTTTCTGCTGTTTGGATCCAACAACCACAACAATGACGACGTCCCAATCCCGAAACTAAAATATGACAATATCAGAAGCAGAAACAAAAGTGAAATGGTTCAAAAGACTTGAAAAGATCGACTTTGTCAACAGACACGTCCCACTGGGAAACAAACATGGAGGTTTGATCATCACTTTATTGGAGGATCTTTCTCCGTGTGGATTGTGCGATGACCTGAAGTCTGAAATTAATGATAAATGTTTTGGAGCCAGAGTTGATGGAGCTGGAAGTTCGCTCATCTTTACTTCCGGCGTGTCAGAAGTGTCTGGAGCTGCACGTCAGTTTTTAAATAAACACAGAGCAGTAAAACCAGGTCAGGAGGCAGATCTGAGGAAAACGTCCAGAGTTTGATAAAAATGTTTCTTTAATCTTTTCAGTTTGAGACAAAAGCAAAACTACAGCGTAAAAAGTGTCAGCGGGACCCACCACGAGAGAGTTTCACAATAAAAGCCCCACACTTCCTCCTCTTTAAAGCACTACCTCACTTTCAAAATAAGAGTCTCCTATTTACACTCCCTGTGACGGCGAGCGGTTCAGTCCAGGGACAGGGGAGGAAGAGGAAGAGTAGAGGGGGAGGAAGAGGAGGTAAAGGGGGGTAACAAAAACAGGCAAATAGAAAATGCACCAATCAGCCAAAACATTATGACCAATGTAATGTTTAGTCCTGGTTTAGACCTGGTTTAGTTTTAGTTTAGTCCTGATTTAGTCCTGGTTTAGTTCTAGCTTAGTGCTGGTTTAGTTTTGGTTTAAACAGGTCTAAATCAGGATGAAACTAGGACTAAACTAGGTCTATTCGAGGTCTAACCCAGGTCTAAACCAGGTCTAACCTGGTGTAAATCCAGAGGTGGTCTTAATCCTTTGGCTGATCAGTTTCAGTCTCACATAGAAAATAAATCCAGGGTAAAATCACTATATTCATAAAGTTCTTTTTGGGAATCCTCAAAGTTTCCTGGTCCTTCCTCAGTTCAGCTCCGAACAAAAACCAAAAGATCTCCAGATGTCTCCAGAACCTTCAGCGTCTGACGAAAGTACACCGTCCAAACGCAATTTTAGTCACTTTGAGATGAAACGCCACAGCGGAGGAAAACTGAATAACTTAAAACAGGAAAAAATATTTGAAATTCTAATTATTCTGTCCAAAATTTGAGTCCAGCTTCACACGTTTCTCCTTCCTCCACG
The DNA here is from genome assembly GCF_026225935.1 of Boleophthalmus pectinirostris. NCBI lineage: Eukaryota > Metazoa > Chordata > Actinopteri > Gobiiformes > Gobiidae > Boleophthalmus > Boleophthalmus pectinirostris. The sequence goes on along the minus strand of NW_026571404.1, from coordinate 307,349 downwards.
TTTTTTTGGCTGCAGAACATCCAGAGGTAGAGCCAGTTCGGAGATAGTGGTTCAGTCCCTTCACACGCGTCTGTGGATGGAGGAGATGGAGGAGATGGAGGAGGTGGAGGAGGTGGAGGAGGTGGAGGAGGTGGAGGAGGTGGAGGAGGTGGAGGAGGTGGAGGAGGTGGAGGAGGTGGAGGAGGTGGAGGAGATGGAGGAGGTGGAGGAGGTGGAGGAGGGGGGGTGGAGGAGATGGAGGAGGTGGAGGAGGTGGAGGAGGTGGAGGAGGTGGAGGAGGTGGAGGAGATGGAGGAGGTGGAGGAGGTGGAGGATGGAGGAGATGGAGGAGGTGGAGGAGGTGGAGGAGGTGGAGGAGGTGGAGGAGATGGGGAGGTGGAGGAGGTGGAGGAGGTGGAGGAGGTGGAGGAGGGAGGAGATGGAGGAGATGGAGGAGTGGAGGAGGTGGAGGAGATGGATGGAGGAGGTGGAGGAGGTGGAGATGGAGGAGATGGAGGAGGTGGAGGAGGTGGAGGAGATGGAGGAGGTGGAGGAGATGGAGGAGGTGGGGGAGGGAGGTGGTGGAGGTGGGGAGGTGGAGGAGGTGGGGGAGGTGGGGAGGTGGAGGGAGGTGGAGGTGGTGGAGGAGGTGGGGGAGGTGGGGAGGTGGAGGAGGTGGGGGAGGTGGAGGTGGTGGAGGAGGTGGGGGAGGTGGAGGTGGTGGAGGAGGTGGGGAGGTGGAGGAGGTGGGGGAGGTGGAGGAGAGGTGGAGGAGGTGGGGGAGGTGGGCTCTGTGGGTTTGGAGACACAGACCTGAGCCGCTCTGGTCGGCGTCGCGTCTTGGGTTTTTGGTTGCGTTTCCTTCAGTGGGTTTAAGGGGAGTTGAACCGGCGGGTACGTGGTGACGGGTACGTGGTGACGGGTACGTGGTGACGGGTACGTGGTGACGGGTACGTGGTGACGGGCGCGTGGTGACGGGTACGTGGTGACGGGTACGTCGGTGACGGGGCGTGGTGGTGACGGGCGCGTGGTGACGGGTACGTGGTGACGGGTACGTGGTGACGGGCGCGTGGTGACGGGTACGTGGTGACGGGCGCGTGGACCAGCCTCTGCACAGACTCAGGCGTCTGAACCGTGGAAGTTTAATCTGATCTGAAGATGAACCAAAGACGTCGTCATGTTGTTTTCTGACCTGGACTCATTGAAATGTTGAAAAACGCAGTGACCTGGTGTTTGTTTGTACGTGAAACCTGCTTTATCGTGCGAATAAATATCGTGAACAATATTGAGCTCAAAATGTCCCTTTGACCTTATTTGTTAGTTCCTGTTCTTTGCCTTTGGACCATGAGTCTAAAATAAGGAGTCGTGCAAAGGCCAAAGGCAGAAACTGTGTTTGTTTAGTTTGTGATTTAAATCAGTGTTTCCCAAATTCTTTTTTTCTGGGGACCAATATTTTAAAAGTCACAAACCTTCACCACCCAAGTCAAGAAACACTATTCATAAATCACAAAATAAAGGTGGATTTGAACATTAATGAGGATATTTTATTGTTGACTGACTGATCGTGTCTCTGAACATCCAGAAGGATCCAGACGTTTCCTGTTTACATTTTTTTTTCTTTTTATTCAACATCCAATTGAACCAGTAACACTGGAACAAAACAGTGGAATAAGACTCGAGCTTGGTGACGTGTTTTTCTTATAACGGATGGAAATCTGGAGAAAATCAACCAAATAATGATCAGGTCAGATTCTGCCTTTTGTCTTTGCATGAAAACTTAAAGTCAAAGGGACATTTTGAGCTCAATATTTTTTACATACAAATATTTCTTCATTATCACAACTAGTGTCACTTTTGTGGAAGAGAAAATGATTTTTGGGCCATGAGAAAATGAGCACAGGCCCTGAAAACAACACGACGCCACGTTGGGTTCAGCAAAGGTTTGGTTAAAGTTCTGTGGGCGGGACCTCGGGGAAAGAAGGCGCCTGATTGGTCTGTGATTAAAGTTCATATTTTGTTTGATTTATGGACAAAATGGTGAAGTAAAAATGAACGTTTTATGACCAAAATATAAAGTGTGAGAGCAGCAGTGGCAGAGAGAGGGCTTCATGTGCTCGTGCTCACTTCCTGTTTGGAAGTCGGCGGCTCGTGGGTTTGTCTGTGGACACAGTCCGTGGTTCTGTCCTCAGAGCGCGGAAACCTTACAAAACTAACTCTGATTTAAACAATGTAAAGCTGCATCGTACAGGCCTATGCACTGGGTACTGGTGTTGGGGGTTTAAACCTGTGGCTGCGTGGTGAGGGGGCGTTCGGACCGGTCTGGTCTCTGTGGCCTGGGGTTTTGTTGAATTCTCTTGTTCTTGGGACTCGGGCAAAACCGACCTCCACCTCGAGAACGTGCAGTGGAATCGAGGTTCAGGAACACAAACTCGGGCTCGTTCGGCGCAGAGTCGGTCGGACGTTAAACTTTCTGGGGCGTCCGTATTTTCCCCGACTGTTACAATGGAACGAATTTACAGCGGATGTCGAGAAAATGACTGGGATTTATCCACTAACGACATTCAACAGAACAGAGTTAGAACTGGGGATGGGCATTTGATTACATTTTCTTAATTGATCTTCGGGACGATTAATGTCGAGATTATAATGTGCAGCTTTGACACATTTGTTTACGTTTTACAGAAACGAAACTTATAACCACGACTCATTTACATAAACTAACGTCTCTGATAAAAACAGTTCTTTCCTCGTGTCGCTGATGCGCTTCAGCTTCTGTTCGACTAAACGACACGACTCAGTGGAATACTGGTCGGTCACTTTATTTATTTTGGCTTCTGTTGTGATGAAAAGACTGAAAAGTCTTTTGGATGAATGTGACTTTATGTTTCAGTAACTGGGATACTGCGTTTACATGCACAATGACTCAGGTCTGTGGCTCAGGTCTGTGGCTCAGGTCTGTAGCTCAGGTCTGTAGCTCAGGTCTGTGGCTCAGGTCTGTGGCTCAGAGACTTTAAAGCGGCTCTGCTTGGACATGGCCTCAGTCCGGCCTCCTGCTGGAGCCAGAGTCTGGACTGAACTCGGAGTCAGAGTTTCAGATTCACGCAGCTAAAACCTGGATCAGTCTGAACATGTGACACAGACTCGACTCTGACTCTGTTTAAATCCAGACTCAAAATGTTTCTGTTTAGCTGTGTTTGACTGAAAGGTTTTCAATCTGCACTCTTCTCTTTAATTTATGTATTTAATGTCTCTCTCTTTTTTATTTTATGATGATTATTTATGTTTTGATTTGTTTTTATTGTGATTTTAATGTATTTCTTATTCTTTAAATGACTCCAGAGTCTCCGCGGAGCCAGAGCCAAACGTGGGACTGTGAGGCCGAGACTCCAGACGCTACACGCAGCCACCGACATTCAGTTTGTTAATTAAAAATGAACGTGATCAACAAAATTCTTAATGATCAATTACCAATTAGTCGACTGATCGTGCCCATCCCTAGTTAGAACCTGTGGATACGTGGTTAGAGGGCGCTCATACCGGCCTGTCGTCTGTGTTCTGGTGTTGGAGTTTAGCCCTGGTTTAGTCCTGGTTTAGCCCTACTTTAGTCCTGGTAAACAAGGACTAAACTGGATCTAAACCAGGACTAAACTAGAAATAAAACAGATCTAAACTAGGTCCTGTGGCGTGGTCGTTAGAGGGCGCTCATACGGGCCTGTTGTCGGTGTTCTGGTGTTGGGGGTTTAAACCTGTGGCGCGGCGGTCAGGGGGCGCTCATACGGGCCTGTCCACGGCGTACTGACAGGGGCTGAGGTTGGCGTTGGGGTTCTGAACCTGCGGGTACGTGGTGAAGTTGTGCTGTTTGGCCTTGAGCCGGAGCGACGCCAGGCTGGAGCTGCACGACTCGCGGTACATGTACGGCGCGGCGGAGCTGGCGTACGGGCACGTCGCCGCCGAGTTGAGCGCGGCGGGCGGCGGCAGGCTGTTCAGGTTCTGCACGGACGGCGGCACCATCCCGGGGTTGACGGAGGGCAGGGGGGCGGAGCTGGGGAACATGGGCGGAGACTGCAGCGGCGTGGTGAGGGGCGTGGTGAGCGCGGTGGAGAGGGGCGTGGTGAGGGGCGTGGTCAGCGGCGCCATGCTGTTGAAGAAGGGGAAGCTCTTGGACGTGAGGGGCGCGCTCAGGCTCTTGGTGGCCCAGTTGTTGTAGCTGTATCCGGCCGCGTACATGTCGTCGTACTGGACCAGTCCGTTAAACTGAGAGCCGAAGCCGCTCTTGCACAGCTCCGCCTGCTGGTGGCGCTCTCGCTTCCTCCATTTGGCTCGACGGTTCTTGAACCAGACCTGAAAGAGACGGAGACGAGTTAGAACCACAGTCTGGACTAGAACGTGGATCAGGACTGAGACCGACCCTCGTCCGACAGCAGAGATCGAATCTGAACTGAACCCGACACAATAAAAAACAGGCTCCTGCAGGTTTCTTCAAGTTCAACTCTAGTTTTTTTTTAAGACCATTTATATAAAAAACGTAATATCTATTTCACGGCCTGTTTGAGAGCCCCACTGGTAAAGAAAAAGTTTTTGAATTGGTGTTGATTTTTTTCTCAAACAAATGAATCTGGGGAGTACCGACTTTTCCCCACAACTTCTGCATGAAAAGTGTCGCTCAGTAACAGAAAACCAACGTTAAAAAACTGTAAAAAAACCCAACAATAATAGTGTTAGTCAAACTTGCTGTATCGTTTGATCTTCAGTGACGTGTTCAGAGGATTTTTTATTTCTCATTTATTGGTTCCGTCTTTATGACGGAGGTCGACAAATTAAACTTTTGAGGAAAAATGTGATATGGAGAATTAACTTACTGCACAAACTTTAAGACCCAGATATAAAACTTTAAGAATTTTTCACGTCTTTTTAAGATATTATTTCCAAATTCATAAATTCAATGCTCGTCACAAATCTGTGTGTCTGTGTAAACCTGAGTCTGAGTGAACAAGTTCCTTCCTCATCATCATCATCATCGTCATCAGAGTAGAAGATAAACTCTGGTCTCACTTTTGTGGCATCAGCTCCTAAAACTCTGTTTATCACTTTACACACAAACGACAAACCAGAGTTTTACACAAACTTCACTCCAGACGGAGTTTTTACAAAGATTCATTTTCAGAGGAGAATTCACAGTTCGTGTGTAAAAGATGAAACAAACAAAGGGAAATGTTTGTTTTTTAAAATATCTGTGTTGGTGTAAATGGGGATCAGGGTGTCAGACTCAAATTCACTGAGGCCAAAATGAAAAACTATTTATTGAAAAATGTCGTCATCATCTGCATGTTTTCTTCTGTAATGTTCAACCTTTTCTTATTCAAATAAATGTTTAATCATAGTTTTGCTTAAACATTGAATCCAGGGCAAGTATAATATAAAATAATTAAAACAAATTAAAACATTTAAAATCATTTTGGGCCTGAGTTGGACTCGTCTGGACTAGAGCATTTTGATGTTGATCCTAATTTAACCTAAACATAAAAGAATCGTTAATGTCTCCAAAACTTTCTGCAGCACAAACGACAGACGTAGTTTTTGTGTAGGTTTGGTTTAACGGGGCGACTTCACTGACGTCTTTAAACCAGAAGCTGAATATTCCAGGTTGGTGAAGGTCCACAGACGAGCGCGACCTGAAGCTGTCACTCAAAAATGTGTCTTTTCCAATTAAAATGATTAAAAGAAAGAAATTCTCCAAATCTCATCCCCAAATTAAAGCGTTTTCATATGAGCCCAAGTGAGTCAACACGAGATAATTCCTGTTAAAATAAGACGTTAAGTGTGTGTGGGACAGTGTGATCCTTTCAAAGTAAGAGCGCGTCTCTTCAGTTATTACAGCCGTATTTGAGAAGACATAATGAATGAATATTTTACCAAAGGATTAGCGCGGAATAGGCCAAGTTAAATATGAGGCTAAAAATTCACTTTATTAAACTGGAGAAGTTATTTGGTAAAAGAGCGAAGAGCGAAGCCGCTTCATCAGGACGACGACGCTCGTCTTTGTGCCGAGACGAAACGAAGAGGAAATCATTTAGTTTATTTTTTTATCATTTTATTTTTCGACTGTTTTTGGTTTGTCCGAGTTTCAAACAAAGACAGATGAAAAAAAAGAGGATTAAGGAGAAGAAGGAGGAGGAATAGTTTTTGTTCTTGTTGTTATTGTTGTAGTGGTGGTAGTAAGAGTAGTAGAAGTAGTAGTAGTAGTAGTTGTAGTAGTAGTAGTAGTAGTTGTTGTTGTTGTAGTTCTAGTAGGAGTAGAAGTCGTAGTTGTAGTAGTTGCTTTTTCCAGAGTTCACACCTTAGGGTTGTTTAGTAGGAAACAACTAGGGTGTAGTTAGACCAACATTAGTGGTTCAGTCCTGGTTTTGTCCTGGTTGAGTCCTGGTTGAGTCCTGGTTGAGTCTGTTTGAGTCCTGTTTGAGTCCTGGTTCAGTCCTGGTTTTGAGTCCTGTTTGAGTCCTGTTTGAGTCCTGGTTGAGTCCTGGTTGTCCTGGTTGAGTCCTGTTTGAGTCCTGTTGAGTCCTGTTTGAGTCCTGTTTGAGTCCTGGTTGAGTCCTGGTTGAGTCCTGTTTGAGTCCTGGTTGAGTCCTGTTTGAGTCCTGGTTTGAGTCCTGGTTGAGTCCTGTGAGTTTCCCTGGGTGTCCTGAGTCCTGTTTGAGTCCTGTTTGAGTCCTGGTTGAGTCCTGTTTGAGTCCTGTTTGAGTCCTGGTTGAGTCCTGTTTGAGTCCTGGTTGAGTCTGTGAGTCCTGGTTGAGTCTGTTGAGTCCTGTTGAGTCCTGTTGAGTGAGTCCTGTTGAGTCCTGGTTGAGTCGGATCCTGTTGAGTCCTGGTTGAGTCCTGTTTGAGTCCTGGTTGAGTCCTGTTTGAGTCCTGGTTCTTACCCGGACTCTGGCCTCGGTCAGGTTGGTCCACACCGCGATCTCTTCCCTCGTGGACATGTCCGGGTACCGGTTCCGCTGAAACGTGGACTCGAGTTCCTGAAGCTGCTGCGACGTGAAGTGAGTCCTCTGCCTCCTCTGCTTCTTCTTCAGAGACCCGTCCTCCACCGGGTCCTCGAGGGCCAGACCCGACTTATCTGTGTCTGAAACAGGACCAGAGACCAGAGACCGGGGTTAGACCAAAGACCAGAGACCAGAGACTAGACCAGAGACCAGAGACCAGAGACCAGAGACCAGAGACCAGAGACCAGAGACCAGACCAGAGACCAGACCAGAGACCAGAGACCAGACCAGACCAGAGACCAGACCAGAGACCAGAGACCAGACCAGACCAGACCAGACCAGAGACCAGAGACCAGAGACCAGACCAGACCAGACCAGAGACAGACCAGAGACCAGACCAGACCAGACCAGACCAGACCAGAGACCAGACCAGACCAGACCAGACCAGAGACCAGAGACCAGACCAGACCAGAGACCAGACCAGACCAGACAAGAGACCAGAGACCAGAGACCAGACCAGACCAGAGACTAGACCAGAGACCAGACCAGAGACCAGACCAGACCAAAGACCAGACCAGATCAGACCAAAGACCAGACCAGACCAGACAAGAGATCAGAGACCAGAGACCAGACCGGAGAGAACCACAGTCTCGGACTTGGAGGACCTGATCTTCATCTCAGCCTCTTCAGGTTCTGGTCTGATGAAGTCAACAGGAAACATCACGAGATCCTGTGGTCCCCAAACTGAACCCCCCAACTGCTCCACACAAAACACCTGAAGTAGCAGTAGTAGTAGTAGTTGTAGTAGTAGTACTTGTAGTAGTAGTAGTAGTAGTAGTAGTAGTAGTAGTAGTAGTAGTAGTAGTAGTAGTAGTAGTAGTAGTAGTAGTGTAGTAGTAGTAGTAGTTAGTAGTAGTAGTAGTAGTAGTAGTAGTAGTAGTACTTGTAGTAGTAGTAGTAGTACTTGTAGTATTAGTATAGTAGTAGTAGTAGTAGTAGTAGTAGTAGTAGTAGTAGTAGTAGTAGTAGTAGTAGTAGTACTTGTAGTAGTAGTAGTAGTAGTAGTAGTAGTAGTAGTAGTAGTAGTAGTAGTTGTAGTACTTGTAGTAGTAGTAGTAGTAGTAGTAGTAGTAGTAGTTGTAGTACTTGTAGTAGTAGTAGTAGTAGTAGTAGTAGTAGTACTTGTAGTAGTAGTAGTAGTAGTAGTAGTAGTAGTACTTGTAGTAGTACTTGTAGTAGTAGTAGTAGTAGTAGTAGTAGTAGTAGTAGTAGTAGTAGTAGTAGTAGTACTTGTAGTACTTGTAGTAGTAGTAGTAGTAGTAGTAGTAGTAGTAGTACTTGTAGTAGTACTTGTAGTACTTGTAGTAGTAGTAGTAGTAGTAGTAGTAGTACTTGTAGTAGTACTTGTAGTAGTAGTAGTAGTAGTACTTGTAGTACTTGTAGTAGTAGTAGTAGTAGTAGTACTTGTAGTACTTGTAGTAGTAGTAGTAGTAGTAGTAGTATATAGTGTAGTAGTACTTGTAGTAGTAGTAGTAGTAGTACTTGTAGTAGTAGTAGTAGTAGTAGTAGTACTTGTAGTAGTACTGTAGTATAGTAGTAGTAGTAGTAGTAGTAGTACTTGTTAGTAGTAGTAGTAGTAGTAGTAGTACTTGTAGTACTTGTAGTAGTAGTAGTAGTAGTAGTACTTGTAGTACTTGTAGTAGTAGTAGTAGTAGTAGTAGTAGTAGTACTTGTAGTACTTGTAGTAGTAGTAGTAGTAGTAGTAGTAGTAGTAGTACTTGTAGTAGTAGTAGTACTTGTAGTAGTAGTAGTATTTAGTAGTAGTAGTAGTACTTGTAGTACTTGTAGTAGTAGTAGTACTTGTAGTAGTAGTACTTGTAGTACTTGTAGTAGTAGTAGTAGTAGTAGTAGTAGTACTTGTAGTACTTGTAGTAGTAGTAGTAGTAGTAGTTAGTAGTAGTACTTGTAGTACTTGTAGTAGTAGTAGTAGTAGTAGTAGTAGTAGTACTTGTAGTACTTGTAGTAGTAGTAGTAGTAGTACTTGTAGTAGTAGTAGTAGTAGTAGTAGTAGTAGTAGTAGTAGTAGTAGTAGTACTTGTAGTACTTGTAGTAGTAGTAGTAGTAGTAGTAGTACTTGTAGTACTCACCGCTGTGTTCTTTGGGTTCGTTCTGGGGGGTTCCAGAGTCGGACAGAGACAGAGTCGGGCTCCGAGCCTCAGAGTCCAGGAGGCTGAACTCCATCACGCCCTCTGCAGGACACAAAGCACAAGGACATGAGTTTAGACCTGCGCCTGACCCGTCCACCTGACCCGTCCACCTGACCTCCACCTGACCCGTCCTCCTGACCCGTGACCCGTCCTGACCCGTCCTCTACCTCCTGATCCTCCTGACCCGTCCACCTGACCCGTCCTCCTCCACCTGACCCGTCCTCCTCCTCCTCCACCTGACCCGTCCTCCTGACCCGTCCTCCTGACCCGTCCTCCTGACCCGTCCTCCTCCACCTGACCCGTCCTCCTGACCCGTCCTCCTGACCCGTCCTCCTGACCCGACTCCGACCCGTCCTCCTGACCGTCCTCCTGACCCGTCCTCCACCTGACCCGTCCTCCTGACCCGTCCTCCTCCACCTGACCCGTCCTCCTGACCCGTCCTCCTCCTGACCCGTCCTGACCTGACCCGTCCTCCTCCTCCTCCTGACCCGTCCTCCTCCACCTGACCCGTCCTCCTGACCCGTCCTCCTGACCCGTCCTCCTGACCCGTCCTCCTGACCCGTCCACCCGTGACCCGTCCTCCTGACCCGTCCTCCTGACCCGTCCTCCTGACCCGTCCACCTGACCCGTCCTCCTGACCCGTCCTCCCACCCGTCCTGACCCGACCCGTCCTCCTGACCCGTCCTCCTGACCCGTCCTCCTGACCCGTCCTCCTGACCCGTCCTCGACTCCTCCTCCACCTGACCCGTCCACCCGTGTCCACCTGACCCGACCCCGTCCTCCACCCGTGACCCGGACCCATTTCCAGATCCTGAGGTCAGATCTTGTTCTTATGAGAGTTTTTATTTTTGTTTATTTAAAGTTCCTGATGGCACAAACTGGACTCCCAGTCATTTCCTCGTCGACTTGGATCCTTAAAAAATCAAGTCCGTCCCGCGGTCACCAGGTTTGGCGTCACCCTGGACAATTCTAAATGTGACAAGCAAATGACGTCTTCAAATTGAGTTTTTATCAGTTGTGACTTTTATTTGAGTCAGACCCTGTTTATTTTTTAATCTTTTTGAACGGGTCATGCTCACTTTTATTTCATCATGTCTAAACGACAGCAGCGACTTTACACGGGCATGTCTCATAACGCACTTTACAGGAGCATGTCTCATAACGCACTTTACAGGAGCATGTCTCATAACGCACTTTACAGGAGCATGTCTCATAACGCACTTTACAGGAGCATGTCTCATAACGCACTTTACAGGAGCATGTCTCATAACGCACTTTACAGGAGCATGTCTCATAACGCACTTTACACGGGCATTAGAGATGCGCGGATTGCGGTTACAACCGCGGTATCCGCGGTTAATCCGCGGGTCGGGCGGATGACGTTACGAAAAATGATATTTTAATTAAATTCGGGCGGGTGGCAGTTTAACTACAAAAAAAAAAAAAAAAAGTTATTGTTAATATTGTTACGTACATCTGGAAAGACGAGTGTCATTGTCTATGCTTGTAGTATGAAGTGTACGTCATATCCTTAATTAGCCCATTTGACCTCGTTTTTATGTTCGAAGGTTAAGGTTGTGTCGGGTTATTGATGCCTAAGGTTTACGAGGCACATTTTATATGCAGTTTATTTTATTATTTCTAATTTATTTCAGCTGTTTGCCAACACGTAAGTGGCTATGG
>NW_026571404.1:259000-291500 GCF_026225935.1 Boleophthalmus pectinirostris | reverse complement strand
ACTAAACCAGGACTAAACCAGGACTAAACCAGGACTAAACCAGAACTAAACCAGGACTAAACCAGGACTAAACACGGACTAAACCAGGACTAAACCAGGACTAAACCAGGACTAAACCAGAACTAAACCAGGACTAAACCAGGACTAAACCAGGACTAAACCAGGACTAAACCAGGACTAAACCAGGACTAAACCAGGACTAAACCACCAGGACTAAACCACCAGACTAAACCAGGACTAAACCAGACTAAACCAGGACTAAACCAGGACTAAACCAGGACTAAACCAGAAAACCAGGTAAACCAGGACTAAACCAGGACTAAACTAAACCAGGACTAAACACGGACTAAACTAAACCAGGACTAAACCAGGACTAAACACCAGGACTAAACCAGAACTAAACCAGGACTAAACCAGGTCTAAACCAGGACTAAACCAGGACTAAACCAGGACTAAACCAGACTAAACCAGGACTAAACTAAACCAGGACTAAACCAGGACTAAACCAGGAACTAAAACCAGGACTAAACCACAGGACTAAACCAGGACTAAACCAGGACTAAACCAGGTCTAAACCAGGTTTAAACATGGACTAAACCAGGACTAAACCAGGTCTAAACCAGGTTTAAACCAGGACTAAACCAGGTCCAGAGGAGGAGAGGATGAGCAGGAGATGCAGAGGAGGATGAAGAGTGTGCGTCGTCCCCGTGCGTCGTCCCCGTGCGTCGTCTCCTGCTCTGGATCTTTATGTAAATGTATTTGTTTACCTGAGGATCGTTTGGCCCCGGGGCCCGAAGGTGAGGAGCTCTCGACCAATCAGAACACAGCACCGGCCCCCAGTCAAAACAACTCATTTACATGTGACGCCCGGTAATAAAACTGTCCAACAGAGAGGACAAGGGACGCCCGGTAATAAAACTGTCCAACAGAGGGGACAAGGGACGCCCGGTAATAAAACTGTCCAACAGAGAGGACAAGGGACGCCCGGTAATGAAACTGTCCAACAGAGGGGATGAGGGGACAAGGGACGCCCGGTAATAAAACTGTCCAACAGAGGGGACAAGGGACGCCCGGTAATAAAACTGTCCAACAGAGGGGACAAGGGACGCCCGGTAATAAAACTGTCCAACAGAGAGGACAGGGGACGCCCGGTAATAAAACTGTCCAACAGAGGGGACGAGGGACAAGGGACGCCCGGTAATAAAACTGTCCAACAGAGAGGACGAGGGACAAGGGACGTCCGGTAATAAAACTGTCCAACAGAGGGGACAAGGGATGCCCGGTAATGAAACTGTCCAACAGAGGGGATGAGAGGACAAGGGACGCCCGGTAATAAAACTGTCCAACAGAGAGGACAGGGGACGCCCGGTAATAAAACTGTCCAACAGAGGGGACGAGGGGACAAGGGACGCCCGGTAATAAAACTGTCCAACAGAGGGGACGAGAGGACAAGGACGAGAGGACGAGAGGACGAGAGGACAGGGGACTGCTCTCCATCATGGACACTCCTGCTCACCAAATAATACTCCCTACAACTGTACAACAACTCCTCGTCCTGGTTCTGTTTTACTCATGTTTTTAGTTCTGGTTTAGTCCTGGTTTAGTCCTGGTTTAGTCCAGGTTTAGTCCAGGTTTAGTCCTGGTTTAGTCCTGGTTTAGTCCAGGTTTAGTACTGGTTTAGTCCAGGTTTTAGTCCAGGTTTAGTACTGGTTTAGTCCAGGTTTAGTCCAGGTTTAGTCCTGGTTTAGACCTGGTTTAGTCCAGGTTTAGTCCAGGTTTAGTCCTGGTTTAGTCCTGGTTTAGTCCTGGTCTAGTCCAGGTTTAGTCCTGGTTTAGTCCAGGTTTAGTACTGGTTTAGTCCAGGTTTAGTCCAGGTTTAGTCCTGGTTTAGACCTGGTTTAGTCCTGGTTTAGTCCAGGTTTAGTCCTGGTTTAGTCAGCAGGTTTAGTCCAGGTTTAGTCCTGGTTTAGTCTGGTTTTAGTCCAGGTTTAGTCCTGGTTTAGTCCTGGTTTAGTCCAGGTTTAGTCCTGGTTTAGTCCTGGTTTAGGTTTAGTCCTGGTTTAGTCCAGGTTTAGTCCTGGTTTAGTCCTGGTTTAGTCCTGGTTTAGTCCAGGTTTAGTCCAGGTTTAGTCCTGGTTTAGACCTGGTTTAGTCCTGGTTTAGTCCAGGTTTAGTCCTGGTTTAGTCCTGGTTTAGTCTGGTTTAGTCCTGGTTAGTCCAGTTTAGTCCTGTTTAGTCCTTTAGTCTGGTTTAGTCCAGGTTTAGTCGTTTAGTCCTGGTTTACCTGTTTAGTCCTGGTTTAGTCCTGGTTTAGTCCAGGTTTAGTCCTGGTTTAGTCCAGGTTTAGTCCTGGTTTAGTCCTGGTTTAGTCCAGGTTTAGTCCAGGTTTAGTCCTGGTTTAGTCCTCGATCTTCTTTTTTCTGTTCGGGTCTTTGGTCTTTGACTCGTTCTTTGTGCTCAGACGTTTCCACAAACAGAAGTTACAGAATCAAATTCTTCAGATTCTCCTGATTTAAATTTTTTTTTGCTGTTTGCTCGCGGGAAATTCATCTTTTTAAATTAAACATAGCGAGAAGAGAAGAAGTGAAGAAGAGAAGAAGTGAAGAAGAGGAGAAGAGAAGAAGTGAAGAAGAGGAGAAGAGAAGAAGAGAAGAAGTGAAGAAGAGAAGAAGAGGAGAGGTGAAGAAGAGAAGAAGAGGAGAGAGAGGTGAAGAAGAGAAGAGAAGATCTCCCACACGACGACAGAAAGAAGAGAAAGAAGAGAACGGAGCAGAAGGCTCAGTGTGATTCTGTGATTCTGACGTTTAAATGAGACGAAGCTGCAAACGTTTTACACAAACAAACGTTCAGACGTTTGGCTCAAGTCTGCGTCAGGTTCTGTTTCTGTTTGAGTCGTTCACATAAACTTCCTGCTGATTGGACAATTCACAACAAGGAACAATTTGCACTTTTTAAGTCCATTTTCCTACTGTAAAATCAAAAACATTTTACTGTCTGAATATGAAGTGAAGTTTACCTCCGTGAAAAACAAACATCTGTATCAATTTAAAACATTTGACTTTATTTAAGACGATTCAACTTGACGAGTAAAATGATCGACCAATGAAATAAAAGTCGTTTTGTTAAAACAAGCAAAAATTAGATTTAGATTCATATTTTCATATAAGTTTTTCTTATTTTAAGTGTAGTTTTCATATTTTAATAATGTTCTCAAATAATTTTACTAAAATGATGAAACTGACTCAGATCATGATGAAACTTTCTTTTAATTCAAGTCGTCTGAACTTGACTTGATTTATTTTTTTTGCCGTGTACTGAGCAACTGTTTCTATTTTTGTAAATTAAACTTCAAGTTCATGTAAATAAATGAAGTCAAATATATCAAATATTGTCAAACTGAATTGTTTTGTTGTGATGAAATAATCAAGTCAATATTATATTTCTGATATTTCCTGATGTGTCATAAATGGTGCATTTTTATGCAACGCTGCAAAAACTAAACCTGGCTGAGTTCAGACGACTTGAATTAAAGTTTTTTCATGATTTGAGTCAATTTCACTTGACGAGTAAAAGTTCTGCAGTGGAACGAGAGTTTCTGGAGGAGCCGACGTCCACACGACACGATTATCTCCAACACTTTCTGGATTGTTCAGCTTTTATAAAATACATGTTTTATAAATGATATGTGGACATAAAAATATAAAAATATTATAAAAATAGAATGATTAGTTTCAGTTTCATCAGGTTCAATCGGCCCAAATAACAAAGAGAATCAATAAAACTGCAGAAAATCAAACATGAAAATCAAACTTTCTACACTCAAAAGAAGAAAAACAACTTTTTTCTACTTCAAATAAGAAAATAAATCCAAAGTTGTGTGAAAGAAGAAAAACAAACTCGTGTCGTTGGTGAATCGTTTGAACTTGAATCGACTCAAATCAAATGTTTTTAATTTCAATCATTTTCACTTTGTTTTGTTTTTTACTCTGAGCCTCGAGTCGTTTCCTGGATTTGTGTTTTTTGTTTCATTCACATGTTTCACTCACAAACCTGCTGACACCACCTTGTGATGTCATCATGTGGTGATACAGGAAGTGCTCCACTCTGTTTTTAAACTCCACACACCTTCACTACAACGCAAAAAGTCAAGTGTTAAAATTAACTCTGACAGAGTCAGTTTGAACATTTCCTCAGAGTTTCTCTGAGTCACTCTGTTCTAGAGTTAATTTAACATTTGTGTAAAAGTTCATGAAGTAAAACTGGACCAGAGTTTTATGAACGTTTTGAGAGTAAACGGAAAACACTTTGTAGAGTTATTCTGATTTAACTGAACAACACTTCAAACTCCTGAGAGAAAAGACCAGACTCAACTTTTGTTCAGAATTTCCTCTGAAATTAATTCAAATAAAGTGTCAAATAAAACACCTCTGTGTGTTGTTGAGTTCAGTCTCTGACACAGAGAGAACACCCCTCTGTCACAGAGAGAACACCCCTCTGTCACAGAGAGAACACCCCTCTGACACAGAGAGAGAACACCCCTCTGTCACAGAGAGAACACCCCTCTGACACACAGAGAGAACACCCCTCTGTCACACAGAGAGAACACCCCTCTGACACAGAGAGAACACCCCTCTGTCACAGAGAGAACACCCCTCTGACACAGAGAGAACACCCCTCTGACACAGAGAGAACACCCCTCTGTCACACAGAGAGAACACCCCTCTGACACAGAGAGAACACCCCTCTGTCACACAGAGAGAACACCCCTCTGACACAGAGAGAACACCCCTCTGACACAGAGAGAACACCCCTCTGTCACACAGAGAGAACACCCCTCTGACACAGAGAGAACACCCCTCTGACACACAGAGAGAACACCCCTCTGTCACACAGAGAGAACACCCCTCTGACACACAGAGAAACACCCCTCTGTCACAGAGAGAACACCCCTCTGTCACAGAGAGAACACCCCTCTGACACAGAGAGAGAACACCCCTCTGACACACAGAGAGAACACCCCTCTGACACACAGAGAGAACACCCCTCTGACACAGAGAGAACACCCCTCTGTCACAGAGAGAACACCCCTCTGACACAGAGAGAGAACACCCCTCTGACACACAGAGAGAACACCCCTCTGACACACAGAGAGAACACCCCTCTGACACAGAGAGAACACCCCTCTGACACACAGAGAGAGAACACCCCTCTGACACAGAGAGAACACCCCTCTGTCACACAGAGAGAACACCCCTCTGACACAGAGAGAACACCCCTCTGTCACAGAGAGAACACCCCTCTGTCACAGAGAGAACACCCCTCTGACACACAGAGAGAACACCCTCTGAACACAGAGAGAAACACCCCTCTGACACAGAGAGAACACCCCTCTGACACACAGAGAGAACACCCCTCTGACACAGAGAGAGAACACCCCTCTGACACACAGAGAGAACACCCCTCTGACACAGAGAGAGAACACCCCTCTGACACAGAGAGAACACCCCTCTGTCACAGAGAGAGAACACCCCTCTGACACACAGAGAGAACACCCCTCTGTCACACAGAGAGAACACCCCTCTGTCACAGAGAGAACACCCCTCTGACACAGAGAGAACACCCCTCTGTCACACAGAGAGAACACCCCTCTGACACACAGAGAGAACACCCCTCTGACACAGAGAGAACACCCCTCTGTCACAGAGAGAACACCCTCTGACACAGAGAGAAACACCCCTCTGTCACACAGAGAGAACACCCCTCTGACACAGAGAGAACACCCCTCTGTCACACAGAGAGAAACACCCCTCTGACACACAGAGAGAACACCCCTCTGACACAGAGGAGAACACCCCTCTGACACAGAGAGAACACCCCTCTGTCACACAGAGAGAACACCCTCTGACACAGAGAGAACACCCCTCTGTCACACAGAGAGAACACCCCTCTGTCACACAGAAGAGAACACCCTCTGTCACACAGAGAGAACACCCCTCTGTCACAGAGAGAACACCCCTCTGACACAGAGAGAACACCCCTCTGACACAGAGAGAACACCCCTCTGTCACAGAGAGAACACCCCTCTGTCACAGAGAGAACACCCCTCTGACACAGAGAGAACACCCCTCTGACACAGAGAGAAACACCCCTCTGACACAGGGAGAACACTCATATTCCACTGTCGTTTATTCCGGCAGAAGGTGAATCACATCGGGACAAACGTAGCGACATGTTGGTTTTTTTTGCTCAGTTTATGCAAATGAATCATGTGGTTTAAAGTTTCATTTCTGTAAAACATAAACAAATGTGTGGAGAGTTTTTGTGGCGCAGGAAAAACCTCGACCACAGAAACGACGAGTCTGGACACAAACCGTTTCTGACACAGACGTGTTTCAGTGGAAACGTGACGAATACGACAAGTTTCCAATTCACCACGATTCAAACAGAAACTCAAGAAAAATGAGGAAAAACAAAAACAACAAACAAACAAACAAGAAAACAGAGCAGAAGAGTGACGGCCTCAGACTGTGAGCTCCACCGCTGCTTGGAGGAGCCGTAAAGTCATGGAAAATTCACTTTAGGTCATGAAAAAGTCCTGGAAAAGTTTAGAAATTTTGTCAGTAAAAAAGGACCCTTTGCATCACCACATGACATCACAAGGTGGAACAGAGTGTGTCCAGTTTGAGAGAAGCTCTGACGCTTCACTGTGCAGGTTTGTGCGTTAAACATGAATGAAACAAAAAACACACAACTCCAGGTCTGAGAGACGAAGAAACGACTTTATATTGAAACTCAGGTCAAGAATCTCAGACTTCAGGTCATCACAGAATCAACTCTGACAAAGATCCTCCAATAAAGTGATGATCAAACCTCCATGTTTGTTTTGGGACGTGTCTATTGTCAAAGTCGATCTTTTCAAGTCTTTTGAACCATTTCACTTTTGTTTCTGCTTCTGATATTGTCAGATTTTAGTTTCGGGATTGGGACGTCGTCATTGTTGTGGTTGTTGGATCCAAACAGCGGAAAACGACTCGAGAAACAGACTTCAGAAGTTTGTGAACTTCATAAATGCAAAAGTGAATCAGATGTGTGTGAGTCAAACCTCTGTTCAAACTGTTTCTCTTCCCAACGGAATTGAAAAATAGTGAAAGGTGAAGGTGATGGGCAGGATTGATCCACAGGAAGAACCAAAAAGGAAACATTTGTCTGACTAAATCCTCCCGAGTTTACAGAGAACATTTTGTCTGTGGAGCCACGACAAAACAAAATCCTGATTCCTCGTTCAAACTCGGTTATGAATTTAAAAAGTCAAAAACACCAAAGTGAAAGTCTCCAACTGTTCACCAAGAAACACCTTCCACTGCAAAGACCAAGACGTGATGTTTGTGTAAAACCACAAGAACAAGAAAGTGCAGCTCAGTCTGTTTGTCTTCTGCTCCTCTACATTAACAAACCCGATTCTGTTTTGTCGTGGCTCCACAGACAAAATGTACATACAAATGTAAACTCGGGAGGATTTAGTCAGACAAATGTTTCCTTTTTGGTTCTTCCTGTGGATCAATCCTGCCCATCACCTTCACCTTTCACTAGTTTTCAATTCCGTTGGGAAGAGAAACAGTTTGAACAGAGGTTTGAGTCACACACATCTGATTCACTTTTACATTTATGAAGTTCACAAACTTCTGAAGTCTGTTTCTCGAGTCGTTTTCAACCACACAGTTACGACGTCCGAATCCCAAAACTAAAATATGACAATTTCAGAACCAGAAACAAAAGTGAAATGGTTCAAAAGACTTGAAAAGATCGACTTTGACAATAGACACGTCCCACTGGGAAACAAACATGGAGGTTTGATCATCACTTTATTGGAGGATCTTTCTCCGTGTGGTTTGTGCGATGACCTGAAGTCTGAGATTAGTGATGTGTGTTTATGAGCGTTTTAATTAAACTCGTGACGTTTTAACACAGAAGTGTGAAGTGTGAAGTGTGGGGGAGGAGCCGAGTTAAAACATGCGTCTGCACTCGCGTCTGAAGCCTCCGTCTGGAGCCTGAACCACGACACACGACACACGACACACGACACACACCATCCTGTTATTATTCACATGTGTGCACAGTCCTCAGGCGTCTGTGTGTGCGCGGTCCTCAGGGGTCTGTGTGTGCGCGGTCCTCAGGCGTCTGTGTGTGCGCGGTCCTCAGGGGTCTGTGTGTGCACAGGCCTGGAGCTGAAGGGCCCGTGCACACACACACGCTCTGCTCTCTGTTCTGACAGAGTTTCCTCTTCACACACACACACACACACACACACACACAGACACACACACACACACACACACACACACAGACACACACACACACACACACACACACACACACACACACACAGACACACACACACACACACACACACACACAGACACACACACACACACACAGACACACAGACACACACAGACCTGGACTTGTGTTTGTTTGTTTCACATGTTTTAATCACAAACCTGCACATTTAGTTCGAGTTCTTGTCAGACTCGAGTGTCCAGACGACCAGACTGACCCGGGACAGTCTCAGTTTGGTCCCTGTGTCTCTGTCCCTGCAGATTTACACAAAAACAACGATTTGTCCCACAGTTTTATACAAGAAATGTCCCAGTGTCTCTAGTTTTCACCAATTTGATCAAAACCAGGTCTAAACCTGGACTAAACCTGGACTAAACCTGGTCTAAACCAGAACTAAACCTGGTCTAAAATAGGACTAAACCAGGACTAAAACAGGACTATCACAATTTTTGTCAAATCTGATCCTCGTCAACAGTAAAGAGGAGCAGAAATGATCATTTCTTTGCCAAAATACAGAAAATTGTGTTTGCAAATGATCATAAAACAAACAAAAACAATAATAATCATGCAGCAACAGAAGTTCCTCAGATTTGGTCCTTCTGTCCTGTTTTAGTCCTGGTTTAGTCCTGTTTTAGTCCTGGTTTAGTCTTGTTTTAGTCCTGGTTTAGTCCTGGTTTAGTCCTGTTTAGTCCTGGTTTAGTCCTGTTTTAGTCCTGGTTTAGTCCTGTTTTAGTCCTGGTTTAGTTCTGTTTTAGTCCTTGTTTAGTCCTGTTTTAGTCCTGGTTTAGTTCTGTTTTAGTCCTGGTTTAGTCCTGTTTTAGTCCTGGTTTAGTTCTGTTTTAGTCCTGTTTTAGTCCTGGTTTTAGTCCTGGTTTTAGTCCTGTTTTAGTCCTGGTTTAGTCCTGTTTTAGTCCTGGTTTAGTCCTGTTTTAGTCCTGGTTTAGTCCTGTTTTAGTCTTTGTCCCTCAGGTTCTGACTGACACGAGAATCCAAAATGTTTCACGCTCTTTTCACTTTTTTAATTTTAATTTTATTTACACCAAACATCTAAACTCGGGTGTGTCTCAGTTTAGAATTTTAAAAATCTGCATTCACACAATTCGTTTAAATCACAAACCTGCAGATTCAGCTCCACTTCTGCCCAAACTGACGAGACCAAGTGTCTTTATTTTGAGCCTGTGTCTCCTGTTCTACCTCAGATTTATACAAAACCACTGATTTGTTCCAGTTTATACCAGAAAAGTCCCAGGTGTTTCTATTTTGAACCAGTCTGATCCTGTCAACAGTAAAAACAAACATAAACTGACATTTATTTGGGTAAAATACAGAAAAGCTGCTTCAAAACGACAAAAACACAACGAAAATGTGACTGTTGTGACTCACATTTCTCACAATTCTCTTTAATTACGACTCGATTTACAATTTTATTATCACCAACCTCCACAAACCCGAGACGTCCAGGTTTTTATTTTGAAAATCTGCTCACTCAAGCTCAAAATAATAATAATTAAAAAAAATTTTTTTTTAAAAAGACTTTGTGTAAAACCAGTTAAATAAATTCAAAGTGGAAACACAAGAGTGATTCGTTTAAAAAAAAAAAAATCAAATACACATTTAAAATTTTGGTTCGTGATTATTTCAATGTGTTTTTGGTTTTAGAGGATTTTCATAAAATTTCCCTGCACAAAAAAGCCCAAACTTCCTGATCTGAAACAATCAAACAACAAAACAACCGCGTGATTTTTGCTTCAGACGAACAGAGCGCGCGGGATTTTAGGAGAAAAACGAAATATTAGAAAAATGTGAAGTTGGTTTTTCGTTTAGAATTCTGGCCTTTTTCCCCTTTTCCCCTTTTCATAAGAAACAAAAACATCCTCTTAAAAATGAAACAGTTTAAATGAAAACAGTGAAAATTATATAAAAATTTAAAAATCGTTTCAAATCTGTGGGAGTAAAAGAAAAGAAGCGCAGTGAAAAGGCCGAAGAGACGCGACCCACGAACCCGGGACGCGCCTCCTCATCTCAGCCTCGCGCACAAATGTCCCAGAAATGATAAAGAAGGAAATAAATGCGGCGTGTTTGCACAGTTACCGCACACCGCGCCGCTAATCCGCGCGATAACAGCGGACTTTGCGCTAACCCTCGCGCCGCTGCACGTGCTTTAAAGGATTAAGACGCAAAGCTCCTTCTTCTGTGACGCGCGGGCTTCAGTGGAGACGTAACGTAACGCCGCGTCACGCAGGCACGGAGCGGAAACACGAGCCGGGATTACACTGGGATTAGGCCCGGTAACGGGAGCCTCCCCCGGGACGCGGCTCTGGGGGGAACCCGCGTCCAAAAAAGCTCCGGAGAAAATCAAACACGACTCACCGGCGCTGCGCTTTTACGCACAGACTGGAGCCACGTGGATGAGGGAGACGTGCGCGTCACGGGCCTCGGGTTTGGGGTAAATTCACCATGAAATTCTGACGGATTTAGAGACACTTTGTTCAACCTTTTTATGTCCAAAAACAGACGATTAAAAATGTGTAATAAAAGAAAGCGGAGAGGAGGCGGTGACGCTGCTCCTAAACTCTGTCACAAAATTCAACCGGATTTGAACAAAAGAAAATCTATAAATTAAACATCCATCTTAATGAAACCACTTTGATTAAACTCATTTCTGGTCTGAGGTTAAACACTTCGGGGCCTCGGAGCTGGAGTTGTTCTCAAATTGACTCTAAAACCCAAATGTTTGGAGCTGAGTTGATTCGTGGCCTCGTGATTCTACGCGTAAAAACTCAGGTCAGGATTTTAACGCAGCCTGATTTTAGTTTGAATCTAAACATCACAAAGATGAACATTTACAGATTATTTACGCGCTTTTTGTAAAGTTTTTTCGTGTGTTTTAATCGTCCTTTTCATGAATCTGGTCCGTCTTTCATTGTTCACCCGCACGCGCACCTCAAACTCCTCATATTTTTATTTTTATTGTTGCGCAACGGATCAAATCACGCTTCTACAATCACCAAGAATTACGCAATGATCTTAAAAATCGGCCCTTAAACCTTTATCATCTGCGCATGCCCGTGAGCGCGGGCCTTTGCGTTATTTGTGCAAAACCAGCTCGTTTAATTGAGACTAAAATCAGAAATAATCACAAATAAATCAGAAATAATCACAAACAAATCAGAAATAATCATAAACAAATCAGAAATAATCACGCACATCAAATCACAGTGTCACGATTGTGTCATTTAAACGGTTAAAGACAAAATATCCTGGTTTCCTGTTTATATTTTCCTTCTTAAATTCCCTAAAACTCGGCGCGTAAAACCGGGATCAGCGTTTGGAATCAACTTGAACAAGATTTATTTATGAGCTTCACGGATCCAACTGAATTTGACTCATGATGTAAGTCACTAAAAAAGACAAATTCCACATCACCACGGAGATTTTCAAACTTAATCAAATGAGTTTGATGAGTTTTATGAGTTTGAACAAAAGTGTCAGAATTACGCGCGTTTACGGTTTTGGTTTGGTTGGATAAAATGGACGCGGACAGAGGAGCTGAGCCGGCGCCAGAGCTGCTTCCTTCTCATTGCTCCAAATAATTACGCACAGATTTACAGCTTTAAAACCGCGTGGGCTCGAACAAAACGCGGGGAAATGTGCAGACGCAGAGGGCAGAGATTGGAAAACTATAATTTACGCGTAAAAATCTGTGAAAATCAAACACGTAAAACGAGTTTCGTGAGTGAATCGTTTAAAATAAAATGAATTAAACTGCAAATATTGAAGCGTATGGGAGCGCAGAGTGTGGCCTATTATTAGGAGTCGAAACACAATGGAAGAATAACGCAGAGATCCTTTCACCTGTCTGTGCCTCGGGGCTGTGACACACTCAGACACGAACGGCCTTTCAGCTTCACAAACGTTTTACGCATCAAACAGAACAACATCCGCGCTCCGAATTTCACTCCTTTTCATTTCCAGGTTTCGCTGCTCTGAAAAAAGATAATATTATGCACGTTTTTTAGAGAAAATGTGGAATTATACGCAGGAAAAAGCGCACAAAGAGAAGAGGAAGAGCCGGAGAGGAGCTTTTATCAGGACTTCACAATAGGAATAACTCGGGGAATACTGCGCCTCCAGGCTGGATTTGATGTGGAACTTTTGGATGCCATTTTATCCGTGCGTGCGGTCAGCAGCTGCTCGGTTTTATTGTGCTGATGTCGGTTTTACAGTAACACCACAAAGCTTTGTACGCGCGCTGCTAAATTTCACTTTTTTTTTTTTTTTTTTAATTTACCCGCATTTTACGCAGGAAATCAAACCTTTTTTTTCCACATTTGTTCATTTGATTCGCTGTTCTGCGCGTGGATAAATTACAAAATTAAACTGGAATGTTTTTTTTTTCTTGTTTTGAAGCTTGTTTTGGAGTTGTGAAGTTCAAAAGTGAAGTGAGAGTGGAGCAGGGTTCGGGGCAGGTCACCTTCGTTCTCGTTCGCTTTGCGCTCGACGAAAAGAATGATCGATATTTCACCGACTCATTTGACGCCGCGTTAAAAACCAAACTGAGATTAAATCAAATAAATCACTCAAGTTAAATGTCGCCTGTCAAATCAATCAGGATAAAAAACAGTCCGAGTATTTTTAGGAGGGAAGGTAACTTAAAACCCGTGCGTAAAAGTGCGGACACATGGAACGGCTGTACTCACATAGTTCTGGTCCGGTTCAGCGCGGGGCATGGACACGCGCTCCTCTCCTCGCTTCCTTTCCTCGCCTCCTTCCCTCGCTTCGTTCCCTGTCTCCTCGCGTCCTTCGTCTTTTCTTCGGGATTAAATTAAAATTCGCGGAAACCCGAAGTGCGGAGGCGCGTGGCGTGTGGAGCGGCGGGGTCCCCGGGTGCGGTGTGCGCTCTCCGCTGCGCGTCGTGGCCGTGTCCGTGGGAGCGCGGAGCTGACGCCGTGGAGCGGAGCTGACAGAGGTTTGATCCCACGCCGCGTGCACGAGAGGGCAGGGGCACGCGCGGCGGGGACGAGCAGGAGGAGGGTTTGTGTTGGACTCGAGCGCGCTCCCGTCTCCCTCTGTTCTCCGGTCGGAGGGTTTAGTCCGCGCGCGCACGAGAGACGCGTGGACTTATTCACGCGTGGATCTGGTGACGGGAGGGCATCTGACACAGAGTCACAAACTACTGTCCTGAAGTTACACCGCAAAAAGTGTTCAAATCAACTCTGATAGAGTCAGTTTGAATATTTCCTCAGAGTTTCTCTGAGTCACTCTGTTCTAGAGTTAATTTAACATTTGTGTAAAAGTTCATGAAGTAAAACTGGACCAAAGTTCCTGTTTAACCCAAACCCAGAGTTAAATGAAGGTTTAGAGAGTAAACAGATAACACTTTGTAGAGTTATCCTGATTTAACTCAACAACACAGAGGAGTTTTATTTTCACACTTTATTTGAGTTAATTTAAGATGAAATTCAGAACAAAACTGGTTCAAACTGGTTCTTCTCTGGAGGGAGTTTGAAGTCAAATTAACACTAAGAGAAGTTGAATTAACTTCAACCAAATCAACTCTGACAAATCACCTCAACTCCAACTCACATTTAACTCTCAAAGAGTAAAAATAAAACACTTTTGGTGTTAAAAACAACAAATATTTTACCCTGATTGGTTTAGGTCCATTTAGTCCTAGTTTAGGTTTGGTTCAGTTCTGGTCTTGGTTCAGTTTAGTCCTGGTTCAGTCCTGGTTTAGTCTTGGTTCAGTCCTGGTTTAGTCTTGGTTCAGTCCTGGTTCAGTTCTGGTTCAGTCCTGGTTCAGTCCTGGTTCAGTTCTGGTTCAGACCTGGTTTAGTCCTGGTTCAGTCCTGGTTTAGTCTTGGTTCAGTCCTGGTTTAGTCTTGGTTCAGTCCTGGTTCAGTTCTGGTTCAGTCCTGGTTCAGTTTTGTTTCTTTATCATTTAGATTTAAAATGTCACAGTTCGAACAAAATGATCCAGAAAATATAATAATAAACACAAAGACAAAAACAGGAAAGATTCATTTTGTTTTTTGTTTTTGTTGTTGTTTTTTTGTTTTTGTTTTTGTTGATTCTTGATGAAAATTCGTCTCGTGTTTGATTTTGTCTCGTGTTTTTCTGACTCGTCGGTTTGTTTCTTGTGTTTTTCGTGTCATTGTCATAAAAAGTGGAAATGCGGGCGATAAGAACGATGTAAAAACACTGGTGCGAGTCAGTGCTGCGAGTCATCGGTGTCGTGTGCAGAAGTGCAGTCGGGTCATCGGTGTCGTGTGCAGAAGTGCAGTCGGGTCATCGGTGTCGTGTGCAGAAGTGCAGTCGAGTCATCGGTGTCGTGTGCAGAAGTGCAGTCGGGTCATCGGTGTCGTGTGCAGAAGTGCAGTCGGGTCATCGGTGTCGTGTGTGTCAGTGCAGTCGAGTCATCGGTGTCGTGTGCAGAAGTGCAGTCGGGTCATCGGTGTCGTGTGCAGAAGTGCAGTCGAGTCATCGGTGTCGTGTGCAGAAGTGCAGTCGGGTCATCGGTGTCGTGTGCAGAAGTGCAGTCGGGTCATCGGTGTCGTGTGTGTCAGTGCAGTCGAGTCATCGGTGTCGTGTGCAGAAGTGCAGTCGAGTCATCGGTGTCGTGTGCAGAAGTGCAGTCGGGTCATCGGTGTCGTGTGCAGAAGTGCAGTCGGGTCATTGGTGTCGTGTGTGTCAGTGCAGTCAGGTCACGTGCCTCAGGTCGGGGCTGCGGGTGTGCCTCAGGTCAGGGCTGCAGGTGTGCCTCAGGTCGGTGCTTCAGGTCGGGGCTGCAAGTGTGCCTCAGGTCGGTGCTTCAGGTCGGGGCTGCAGGTGTGCCTCAGGTCGGTGCTTCAGGTCGGGGCTGCAGGTGTGCCTCAGGTCAGGGCTGCAGGTGTGAGTCAGGTCGGGGCTGCAGGTGTGCCTCAGGTCGGTGCTTCAGGTCGGGGCTGCAGGTGTGCCTCAGGTCGGGGCTGCAGGTCACGGCTGCAGGTGTGAGTCAGGTCGGTGCTTCAGGTCGGGGCTGCAGGTGTGCCTCAGGTCGGGGCTGCAGGTGTGCCTCAGGTTGGGGATGCAGGTGTGCCTCAGGTCGGTGCTTCAGGTCGGGGCTGCAGGTGTGCCTCAGGTCGGTGCTTCAGGTCGGGGCTGCAGGTGTGCCTCAGGTCGGTGCTTCAGGTCGGGGCTGCGGGTGTGCCTCAGGTCGGGGCTGCAGGTGTGCCTCAGGTCGGGGCTGCGGGTGTGAGTCAGGTCGGTGCCTCAGGTCGGAGCTGCAGGTGTGCCTCAGGTCGGGGCTGCGGGTGTGAGTCAGGTCGGTGCCTCAGGTCGGGGCTGCAGGTGTGCCTCAGGTCGGGGCTTCAGGTCGGGGCTGCAGGTGTGAGTCAGGTCGGTGCCTCAGGTCAGGGCTGCAGGTGTGAGTCAGGTCGGGGCTGCGGGTGTGAGTCAGGTCGGTGCTTCAGGTCGGGGCTGCAGGTCGGGGTGTGATTGTTCCGGCCGCTCCCTGAGCTTTGTCCCAACGGAACAAACAGAAAGAAGCAAAGAGACGCCTCAGGGTGAACGAACCGAGCGCTCCTCCGACAGGCACGCCCCTGCACCTGACTGCACCTGACTGCACCTGACAACACCTGACAACACCTGACAACACCTGACTGCACCTGACAACACCTGACAACACCTGACAACACTGACTGCACTGACAACACCTGACAACACCTGACAACTGACTGACAACACCTGACAACACCTGACTGCACCTGACAACACCTGACAACACTGACAACACCTGACTGCACCTGACTGCACTGACAACACCTGACTGCACCTGACAACACTGACAACACCTGACTGCACCTGACAACACCTGACAACATGACAAACCTGACAACACCTGACAACACCTGACAAACACCTGACTGCACTGACAACACCTGACTGCACCTGACAAACTGACACCTGACTGCACTGACAAACTGACAACACCTGACAACACCTGACAACATCTGACTGCACCTGACAACACCTGACAACACCTGACTGCACCTGACAACACCTGACTGCACCTGACAACAACTGACAACACCTGACTGCACCTGACAACAACACCTGACAACACCTGACTGCACCTGACAACACCTGACAACACCTGACAACACCTCTGACTGCACCTGACAACACCTGACAACACCTGACTGCACCTGACAACACCTGACTGCACCTGACAACAACTGACAACACCTGACTGCACCTGACTGCACCTGACAACACCTGACTGCACCTGACAACACCTGACAACACCTGACTGCACCTGACAACACCTGACAACACCTGACAACACCTGACAACACCTGACAACACCTGACAACACCTGACTGCACCTGACAACAACTGACAACACCTGACTGCACCTGACTGCACCTGACAACACCTGACAACACCTGACTGCACCTGACAACACCTGACTGCACCTGACAACACCTGACAACACCTGACTGCACCTGACAACACCTGACTGCACCTGACTGCACCTGACAACACTGACAACCTGACTGACACACCTGACAACACCTGACAACCTGACAACACCTGACAACTGACAACACCTGACAACACCTGACAACACCTGACTGCACCTGACAACACTGACAACACCTGACTGCACTGACACTGACAACACCTGACTGCACCTGACACCTGACAACCTGACACCTGACAACATCTGACAACACCTGACTGCACCTGACAACAACTGACAACACCTGACTGCACCTGACAACACCTGACTGCACCTGACAACACCTGACAACACCTGACTGCACCTGACAACACCTGACAACATCTGACAACACCTGACAACACCTGACAACACCTGACTGCACCTGACAACAACTGACAACACCTGACTGCACCTGACTGCACCTGACAACACCTGACTGCACCTGACAACACCTGACAACACCTGACTGCACCTGACAACACCTGACAACACCTGACTGCACCTGACAACACCTGACTGCACCTGACAACACCTGACAACACCTGCACCTGACAACACCTGACTGCACCTGACAACACCTGACACCTGACAACACCTGACTGCACCTGACAATACCTGACGACACCTGCACCTGACAGCACCTGACAACACCTGCCGGCACCCGCCAGCACCTGCACCTGACAGCACCTGCACCCACAACAAGAACCAGGACCAGAACCAAGACACCTCACACCTGCACCCGCCCTGTCACACTCACCTGCACCTGTCCTCACCTGCCAGCACCTGCAACCAGAACCAGGACCAGGACTAAACCAGGACAAGGACATTTCACACCTGCACCAAACACAAGAAACAAACACTAAACCAGGACTAAACCAGGACTAAACCAGTTCTGAACCAGGACTAAACCAGGACTAAACCAGGACTAAACCAGGACTAAACCAGGACTAAACCAGGACTAAACCAGGACTGAACATGTGCAGCTCATGCAAATCTGAGTTCAGTCCAACAACAAACAACAAATCCCGAGTTGAGGTTTTGTTTTATTCTCGTCCGTGTGTCACTCACCAGGACACAGACTGTTTATAAAAATGAACCGAGCCTCTGTGATTAACAGGACGTGAACATGGACGCACTTCGGCTCCATCCGCTCTGGCTCCAGTTCACTTTCTATTGAACAGTCGTGGCTCCTCCCTGTGCACCTGCTGCTGCCAGACGCCTCGTTCTGCTCTTAAAATATTCATAACGACTCACTCTACACGATCCTGAGGTTTTTATGTCACGACTTTGTCCCTGAATTAAAATCTGAACATTAATAACAGAACACAGACTGTAGAAAGTTGAATAAATCTCAGTTCAGTTTTTTGTGAGCCCGTTCACATTTCCAGTGAAATGCTCCTTGTGTGTGACTCCAGTGTGAACTTTAAACAGACCAAAAGTCTCACATGAGAAACCGAAACCTGGAGCAGCGTCGACCTGGAGATTTAAAATCTGGTGTCGAACCAGAGTCAGAACATGAACATGATTTGGTTTAAGGAGGAAACTGAAGGAGAAGAATCTGTGTCAGTCGATTTTCAAAATAAAATCAAAAATAAGAAAATGAAAAAAACTACGAGTCTTCATTATTTGTCTCCAAAACCAAAATGAAAAAAACAGAAAACCATTTGTTTTTTCAGTTTTCGATTTTCTGTTTAAATTAAAAATAGAAAAAACGGATAATGGACTAAACCAGGACTAAACCAGGACTAAACCAGGACTAAACCAGGACTAAAACAGGACTAAACCAGGACTAAAACAGGACTAAACCAGGACTAAAACAGGACTAAAACAGGACTAAACCAGGACTAAAACAGGACTAAAACAGGACTGAGACTGGGACCAGACCAGAACTGAGACCAGGACTGAGACAGGTTTAGTTCTGGTTCAGTCCAAGTTTAGTCTTGGTTCAGTCCTGGTCTTTTTTGTCTTTTTTGGGCCCATGAGCAGAGGCCGCACAAAAAAACAACACGACACCGTCTTGTGTTCGTCTTCAGATTCGTTGGTTGTTCTGTGGATGTATTTTCAGATTCGTTGGTCGTTCTGTGGCTGCTGGCCTCGATGAGCCTCGTTTGGAGCCGGTCGCCGCGGTGACGTCGCAGATCGAGACGCGACAGAAGCTGAAGTGTGAAACTGTCGTGAGGAGCGGGACATTCCTCAGCTGTGTTTGAGCAGCTGAGTCACACACCACACAAACGGAGAAATGTAAAACACAAAACCACAACCTCACTGTGTTTGTGTCGCTGGGCAAGACACTTCACCAGCTGAGTGTGTGTGTGTGTGTGTGTGTGTGTGTGTGTGTGTGGCAGAGTGGTTAGCCCTGTCCTCCCTCTCACCAGGAGGTTTCACTGTAAATGTCTCTGATCTGGAGATTGTACAACTGTGATCAGGTTTTTCCTTTTGTTTTCAGATTTATGACACAGACGTCTGTTTTATTTTTTTTTTTGGACACAAGTTGAAACTAAAACTTGTGCTAAAAACTCTCAGAGCATCTGGTTTGTCTAATGCGACTGTGACGTCCTTAATAAACATAAAAAAAATAAAATAAAAAAAACATCTGCTACCTCCTGGGTCAATTCTTCGAAAGCAAAGATTTGATTAGATTTTTTATTTATTTTATTTATTTATTTATTTTATTTGTATTTTATTTTTATTATTATATATTTTTTATTTTTTAAATTTATTTATTTAATTAATTTATTTATCTTATTTTATTTTATTTTACGTGTATGACCAGCAGCTGTACGTGCCACTGAACCAGCCTCTTGTGGAGTTGGTGTTGTTCTGTCGCTGTTGCTGCTCCTGCAGAGTTGGTTCATTCTCCCGGCGACCGTGAACCCAACTCTGACACATTTAGGTGTGAACATAAACGGGGGTTTAAACTTGATGCTCAAATTACCGTATTTTCTGCACTATAGGGCGCACTCATAATCCTCCAACCGAATCAAAAAACGACTGCACCACAATCCAGAGCCCCCCCATACACGAATCCACCCGGGTCCCAGCACCACTTCAGTAAAACACCCACAGACACAGACACAGACACAGACACAGACACAGACACAGACACAGACACAGACACACTCATCACTCCACACCGACGAGGAACGAAGGAATGAACTGAAAAAGCCACGAGTCCAACGTGCCGCTTCTAGACACGACTGAACAACTGAGTCACTGAACACACCGACAATCCAGCGACAGACACTACTCCCTACACGCCACAACTGAACACACCCAGAGTCACCGTGAACAAACAAACAAACAAAACCACTCACACATCACACTGTTGGGTTTCATCTAAAGTCCCACCAGGTTTATTTGTGAAAAAAGTTTGAAAATGGACCATTTAATGACAGTGCGTTTTATAATCCAGAGCGACTCTAGTGCAGAAAATACGGTAACTCTGTGGTGAAGAGCGACTTTTTTCAACTGAGGCAAATGGCCAAAGTGAAACTGATTTAATCTGGTCACATCTTTGAAAGTTGAATCGATGTTTTTATGACGTGTTGTTTTGATGATCAGTGTAACTCACTGGACTCAGTAAAACCTGAGTCTCTGTTCAGGACGTTTAAACTACAGATGATGTAACTATATAAATATTAGAACAATATGATGTAAATCTGACCTCGTGTCTGAGCTTCATCTCTTCACTCGCTCCTCTGCACCTTCACACTCATTTCTAAATACTTTATTTGCTTTTAAACGCTTCCGTGTTTTGTCTGTTTTCAAGTCTCTCCTAAAAACTCATTTTTTCTCTTTGGCTTTTGACTCAGTTTGAGGTTCAACTCTTCGTCTGTTTTTGTGTCGTTTTATATTTACCCGTCGCTGTGTTTGTCACTGTTTGTTTTTGTTTGTGTCGACTGTGTTTTTTAAAAGCTCTAGAAATAAAGTTGAGTTGAGTTGAGTTAAATAATGAGACACAGACACAAAATAACACAAAAAATAAACATTACTGGGGTGAACTTCTGAGAAAAATGTAAATAGATCAAATTATTTTTAAGCAAATAATCAACAAATAAATAAAATAACCATGTTAAACATAAAGAATCACCAAAAATCCTACATTTGAAGTAAATATTAAATAACTCTCAGTAATGAAAACAAGAGAAACATATGTAATAAAATATCAAACTTCAGCTCAGAGGAATGTCAGTGTCCATGTGTTAAATTTGTGGGAGTTTTGTGCAGGTTTGACTCCTGACGTCGTCGTCGCTGCAGCTGCTCAAACAGTTTCACACTGATAAAGTCTCCGCTCGTATCGACAGGTTCAGACCAAAGAAGCACAGAACCACAGAACCACAGAACCACAGAACCACAGAAGCACAGAACCACAGAACCACAGAACCACAGAACCACAGAACCACAGAAGCACAGAACCACAGAAGCACAGAACCACAGAACCACAGAAGCACAGAACAGAACCACAGAAGCACAGAAGCACAGAACCACAGAACCACAGAAGCACAGAACCACAGAAGCACAGAACCACAGAACCACAGAACAGAACACAGAACACACAGAACCAGAACACAGAACCACAGAACCACAGAACACAGAACCACAGAACCACACACAGAACCACAGAACCACAGAACACAGAACCACAGAACCACAGAACCACAGAACCACAGAACACAGAACCACAGAACCACAGAACCACAGAAGCACAGAACCACAGAACCACAGAACCACAGAAGCACAGAACCACAGAACCACAGAACACAGAACAGAACACAGAACACAGAACACAGAACACAGAACCAGAACCACAGAACCACAGAACCACAGAAGCACAGAAGCACAGAACCACAGAACCACAGAACCACAGAACCACAGAACCACAGAAGCACAGAAGCACAGAACCACAGAACCACAGAAGCACAGAACCACGGAGCTCGTGGTTGGGGGGCGACTGCACCACTGAGCCACAGGTGATAAACACGACGCGGCGACACTTTGATTTCAGCAGGTTTTTTCTAAACTCAGGTTTGTCTGTGTCTGTGGATCGTCCCAACGCCAACGTAAAACCACCACCAGTTTGTTGTTCAGTCTAACAGTGTGAGTCAGATGCCCTCCCATCCTCTGTGTGTGAGTCAGATGCCCTCCCATCCTCTGTGTGTAAGTCAGATGCTCCATCCTCTGTGTGTGAGTCAGATGCCCTCCCATCCTCTGAGTGTAAGTCAGATGCCCTCCCATCCTCTGTGTGTAAGTCAGATGCCCTCCCATCCTCTGTGTGTGAGTCAGATGCCCTCCCATCCTCTGAGTGTAAGTCAGATGCCCTCCCATCCTCTGTGTGTAAGTCAGATGCCCTCCCATCCTCTGAGTGTGAGTCAGATGCCCTCCCATCCTCTGAGTGTGAGTCAGATGCCCTCCCATCCTCTGAGTGTGAGTCAGATGCCCTCCCATCCTCTGTGTGTGAGTCAGATGCCCTCCCATCCTCTGTGTGTAAGTCAGATGCCCTCCCATCCTCTGTGTGTAAGTCAGATGCCCTCCCATCCTCTGAGTGTGAAGTCAGATGCCCTCCCATCCTCTGTGTGTAAGTCAGATGCCCTCCCATCCTCTGTGTGTGAGTCAGATGCCCTCCCATCCTCTGAGTGATGCCCTCCCATCCTCTGTGTGTAGTCAGATGCCCTCCATCCTCTGTGTGTCAGATGCCTCCATCCTCTGTGTGTGATCCTCTGAGTCAGATGCCCTCCCATCCTCTGTGTGTAGTCAGATGCCCTCCATCCTCTGAGTGTGACAGATGCCTCCCATCCTCTGAGTGTAAGTCAGATGCCCTCCCATCCTCTGTGTGTAAGTCAGATGCCCTCCCATCCTCTGAGTGTGAGTCAGATGCCCTCCCATCCTCTGTGTGTGAGTCAGATGCCCTCCCATCCTCTGTGTGTAAGTCAGATGCCCTCCCATCCTCTGAGTGTAAGTCAGATGCCCTCCCATCCTCTGTGTGTAAGTCAGATGCCCTCCCATCCTCTGTGTGTGAGTCAGATGCCCTCCCATCCTCTGTGTGTAAGTCAGATGCCCTCCCATCCTCTGAGTGTAAGTCAGATGCCCTCCCATCCTCTGTGTGTAAGTCAGTCCCTCCCATCCTCTGAGTGTAAGTCAGATGCCCTCCCATCCTCTGTGTGTAAGTCAGATGCCCTCCCATCCTCTGTGTGTGTAAGTCAGATGCCCTCCCATCCTCTGTGTGTGAGTCAGATGCCCTCCCATCCTCTGAGTGTGAGTCAGATGCCCTCCCATCCTCTGTGTGTGATGCCTCCATCCTCTGTGTGTGAGTCAGATGCCCTCCCATCCTCTGTGTGTGAGTCAGATGCCCTCCCATCCTCTGTGTGTGAGTCAGATGCCCTCCCATCCTCTGAGTGTGATGCTCATCCTCTGAAGTCAGATGCCCTCTTTGAGTGTAAGTCAGATGCCCTCCCATCCTCTGAGT
Organism: Boleophthalmus pectinirostris; assembly: GCF_026225935.1. Taxonomy (NCBI): domain Eukaryota; kingdom Metazoa; phylum Chordata; class Actinopteri; order Gobiiformes; family Gobiidae; genus Boleophthalmus; species Boleophthalmus pectinirostris. The sequence continues at coordinate 268,215 of NW_026571404.1, read as the reverse complement.
GTAAGTCAGATGCCCTCCCATCCTCTGAGTCTTTTCTTTTCGTGCTTCCTCGTCTCCAAAGCTCCAGATTCTCTTTTTAAAGTGAACAGCTCTGGTGTTTCTAGTTTGGACCAGTGTGACCCTCACTGACAGAAAAGAGACAAAAACTCACATTTGTTAAAAATGTGACGATCCTTTCATCTTTAATCACTCGTTTCACTGTTTCATTCTGAAATCAAGTTTCCAGTTTTTGATTTTGAAAATCTGATCTCCCCAAACAAAACTCAACTCCAGGTTTGTTTATTATGAAGAAACGACATCACAGCAACAACTGGAGAGTTAAAATATCAGAGTAAAATATTTCAGAGTTGTTTTTAACACCAAAAGTGTGATTTTAACTCTTTGAGAGTTAAATGTGTGTTGGAGTTGGGGTTAATTTGTCTCCTCCACTTCAAACTCCCTCCAGAGAAGAACCAGTTTGAACCAGTTTTGTTCTGAATTTCATCTTAAATTAACTCAAATAAAGTGTGAAAATAAAACTCCTCTGTGTGTTGTTGAGTTAAATCAGGATAACTCTACAAAGTGTTATCTGTTTACTCTCTAAACCTTCATTTAACTCTGGATTTGGGTTAAACAGGAACTTTGGTCCAGTTTTACTTCATGAACTTTTACAGAAATGTTAAATTAACTCTAGAACAGAGTGACTCAGAGAAACTCTGAGGAAATGTTCAAACTGACTCTGTCAGAGTTAATTTGAACTCTTCACTTTTGTCTGTGTAGAATATAAACATATCATCAGTAAATGGTGTTTTTTGGCTCATTTCAGTTGTTTTCACTCTGGAGTTTGTGATTCTCTCGACACTTTGATCTGTTTATGGTTTTACAATCTGTGTGTCGTTCATTCAGTCATTTTTCAAAATAAAACCAAAAATAAGAATTACTTTTCATTATTTGTTTCCAAAACCAAAATGAAAAAACAAACAGATAAAACAGAAAGATTTGTTTTTTCACTGACTTGTTTAAATGAAAAATGGAAAAAACAAATAATGGTCTAAACCAGGACTAAACCAGGTCTAAACCAGGACTAAACCAGGTCTAAACCAGGACTAAACCAGGACTAAAACAATTATTAGTATTTTTTTGTGTTTTTATTTATTAATTTTTGTTTTCTTATTTTTGGTTTTACATTGAAAATAATAATAAACGAGTGACACACGGTTTCTTTGCTCTCACAGAATTTACGCTTTTCACGAATCAACCAACACCTCGTGACGTCACAGCCACGCGTGTCCCGCCTCCTTTTCCCAAACAAACCGTGGATCTGCTCGTGACGCGTGTTTCTCTCGCGCTTTACGTGACGCTGGGGACGTGACGCGTCTTCGACCCTGGATCTGCACCGATGTTCAGTTTTTTTGTACATTTAAACCCAAAAGCTGCGTGTGCGTCGCGTGCGTCGCGTGTGTCGCGCGTGTCCGTCAGCGCGCGTCACCGCGTTGGGTTGAGAGCGCAGAGCTTTTCCACGTCAGTGTGTTTACCAGCGCAGGGGCGCCAGGTCCCGCACTTTACATCCACTCTGAGCCTCCAAACACAGAAACACTCGGACATTTTGGAAGATTCAAGTTATAATTTAGATTTTAACTTTGACTGGACTGGAACAATGTGATTGCTTCATTTACTAAGGACACAAACAATCCACTTTATTCACTTTTTATTATATTTACAGTTATTATTGTTGATTCTTAGACTTAAGACAGACTTTAGACTTAGACTTTGACGAACTTTATTGATCCACAAGTGAAATTATTTAGACACAGGAGCTCACAGATCACAATATAATATAATAACAAAGAGAAAAAATGTAAATGGTAATAATAAATTCTAAATAAGCAGCAAAAATAGCAAGAAACAAGTGTCAAATATAAGGCTAAATCATATAAATGTAGAGGTAAATTATTAAAATAAGAAATAAAATAATCTCAGCTTTATACATCAGGTCATTTTGTGTGTTTTTTTTTTATTTATACATATTGGCAGAGAGGATTTTGAAGCTTTTGTATTCTTGTTCAGTCTAAATAAACGTTAGAATCAAAAAAATGATCATGTGTGATTGAAAGAAAAAAGAAAAGACATTGGGCATATTTTTAATTCTAACATCTGTGAGTTGGTGTTTGTGTTTGTGCTTCATTTTCCACGTTCCTTTTGGTTAAACAAGAATAAAAGTCGTTTCTATCTTAGAGTGACTAGATTTTCAAAATAAAATCTGGGACGTCCTCAGTTTGTGGTGGTTGGTAATAATAAAATTGTGAAATGAAAATTGTTCTACGCTCAGCTCTAATGTGAGTCAGTGTCGTCACATTTTCTTTGTGTTTTGGTCATTTTTAAGCAGCTTTTCTGTATTTTATCTCAACAAATGTCAGTTTATGTTTCTCTTTATTATTGGCAGGATCAGATTGGTCCAAAATAGAGACACTGGGACATTTCTTGTATAAAACTGTGACAAATCAGTAGTTTTAGATAAATCCCCTGGGACATGGGACACAGGCTCAAAACTGGTAAAAAGGAACATGTGGTCACCCTATTTTAAGAGAATTTGTCATGGGTAGATAATTTCACTACGTTTAGGTCAATTTATGATAGATTTAAGTGTTTATATCTTACATTGTGTTAATTCTGTTTAGTTATCACATCTGTAAGTTGGTGTATGTGCTGTGTTTTTCATGTTCTCTCTGGTTTAACGTGAAAAAAAGTGTTGAGTGTGGTTTTCTGTTCCCGTTGGCGTGTTTGTGTCCGCGGACCTGGCGCCCCGTGTACCTGCCGTTTCTGGACGCTCCTTTCCCCGCAGAATGAAGCCTCCGTGCGGCCGCTGAAAGCCCCCGGAGCCGCCTACACCGAGCCGTGCCCCCGCGGAACACCCCTGCGCCCCCGGGACCCCGACACTCCCCGAGGATTCACCCACAAACCGACACTTTGACCCGGGTTCGTTCACTGCGCCCCGGTTAGCCCCGTTAGCTCCGCGGGCTAAGCTAACGTTAGCATCAGCTGGAGTCCATCTTCCAAACACGAAAAGGTGATTTTTATGAATATTTCACCCTCTGCGTCACATTTAACACGTGACAACACTCGTACTGATCATTTAAACTCAGAACATGTCATTGTAGAGACAGTAGAGTAAAGTTTGAGAGGTTTAAAGGGGTAAAGTCCTCAGGTTTGGTTAGCATGTACAGTTAGCATCGTTCTTCTTCTGCAGATTTTGTGCTGGTTCAGTTTCACTCCTCAGTGTCACGTGCTTCTTTCTGCTTTTCAACAAACATTTCATCCATTTTAACATCAGGGTTTTGATTCATTTACAGATTAATTGGTTTGAAAGTGAAAACGTGGCACGTTTCAACTCCTGCGACGTGACGTGAACGACTCAGCTTTATCACAGCACAGGGTCATTAAAGGGTTAACAAAGGGTTATTAAAAGTGTTATTAAAGGTGTTATTAAAGGGTTACGACAGGTGTTGTTAAAGGTAAATGGTCAGATTTTTCTACAGCCTTCAAGGCACTCAAAGCACTTTTACAACAAGAAACCACTCACACATTCACACAAACACTGTGGGCAAGGTGGGTTAAGTGTCTTGCCCAAGGACACAACACTTCATCTGTGGGAGCTGGAATCACAACAGCTCAACCTGTGGGTCAGTGGATCTGACGCTCGACCTGTGATGTTTATGTCAAGAGTGGGATTTGAACCACCAACCTTCAGATCAGTGGGCGAATGCTCCACCGACTGAACCACTGCCGCCTGCCGAAGAAGCTCAGGTGATATTCCAGGTGATATTCCAGGTGATATTCCAGGTGATATTCCAGGTGATATTCCAGGTGTGTGAGTCTGTCTCTCACTGACGCTGTTCCAGAGGCAGGAGAATCTGCAGAAAACCAACTGGAGATCAACAAGAGACACAAGACACAGGTGTGGAGGAGAGGAGGAGGAGAGGAGATTATGTGAGGAGATGTTCAGATGGATTCATTTCGTGTCCTTTACAAAAGTAGTTTTCAGGTCAGTCAGGACGGTTCAGGTGTTGGTGTTGGTGTTGGTTCCGGTTCCTGCACCAGTTTCACGGGGAACCAAAGTTCTCACCGATGAACGAGCCGCGTTCAAACTGTTTAAGTGAATCATGATGTGTCACTGACAGAAGAAGATTCACCGCTAAATAAAAACAAGACCAAACAAAAGAGGAAAATAACAACCATGGATCATCATCAACACCAGGGAACATCTGGACTCATACAAATCAGGAATTATCTGCACCAAGCTCTGATACATCTACTCTGGACAAACATCTGCTGTGGAGGAACATCTCGTCTTCTTTGTTTATTTTCTCGCGTGTGATAAACCTGCTGACGTCTGCCGTGTCGTCAGCTTTTCGGTTCCTGAACGTTCTTCTCTGATTTTCGGTGTGAACACTTCAGTCGTTTTGAGATTCGGTGCAGGAACCGGCACCGGCGCGGTTCTGTCGGCCTGAAAACACGAACAGACGAGTGGATCTGGAGTCAGAACACACATGGCTGCTTCCAGGGGACGCGACGACCATCGATATAATATCGAATCATTCAATATCGTGTCAGGATCGGATACAGATGTTTAGTGGATCATCGTGTCGTTCCAGGTCTCTGTGTGTTTTATTTTGAAACTGTTTTCTTTTCGTCGTCGTCAGATGCAGAAACAGAAAACTGCTCCACAGAGACTCAAAGCTGAAATATTCTAACAGACGACGGTTTGATCTTTACTCACTTTTTATTTGACGTTCGTAGACTCAGGAATGACAAAGATTCACTTTTAAATCCCTTTTGTTTTTACATCTGCTTTAATTCAATGAGCTCGTACACATGTAGCATATCTAAAAGGTGTATGCAAGGGACAAAGGGGTGGAGTTGGTGTAGGTGTAGGGCTAGAAACAGAAGGCGGCGGCGGCTCTCTGGGAGGTAGGGAAGCAGTAAAAAACACAAGAAACTGCAGAGCTATGGTTGGTGCTATATATTGAACAGTGAAAAAGAAATATATATATACAATATTTACAATATTTACAATGATCCGCAGTTTTCTCAAGTTTGGTTAATACATTTGTTGAAGTGTACATATAGTCTTTTAGGGGGTGTGTGTGTGTAATTGTCCAAACGCGGGTTGAGTAGGTGAAATGCGGGAGCGGACTGGCTGCCACAGCCCCTAACCCGACCGTAGAAGCTGTTTGAAGTGTCATAAGTTGTAGGCAAAGTTCCTGGGTTCAGCTCGCCATCGGGATGGTTTTCTCAACCGGAATCACCCGGCCAATTCCCTTGTGTTATCATTTAATACGGTCTTTTCAGCATCGGATAGTAGTGGTAAGGGCTCCTGCGCCGCCGTCCTGTCTCGCCTCACTCCCGGGTGTGTATGGAGGGAGGGGAGCAGGTGACTTATTGAAAGTGCGAGCGTGAGCGCGATGCGTTTAGTGACCCGTCGCAGTTGGAATATTCGCTATTGACTAGATTTGTATATTTTAACCTGGGTTACACACACACCTGCGACGCGACTCATGATAAAAACACGATTTCTCTGTAATGTGACGTAGTTTGATGTGACGTAGTTTAATATGATGTAGTTTGATGTTTGATGTGTTGGAGGTCAGTGTGAGTATAAAGAGCAGGTGAGTGTGGGAGGAGCTTCTGTCCGTCTCTGCTGCTGCTGGAGACGAGGAAGAGCAGCACCGACACACGACTCTGAGAGACACAAATCCAACTGTATGTGCTGGAAAAGTGTGTCGGTGCTTCTCTAGTTCACATGTGAAACAGAAACATCTACTGAAGGACCGAGAGAAACAGAACGGGTTTTTAATCAATCAACAATAGAAGCTCCAAACTCTGACTTCTCTCTGGTAAAAGAAGTGGCGGAGTTTTTGTTCTGAATGAGTTTTGTGGATTTCTTCTGCATTTGAGGGACACGTGAGACGAGGGAGCAGCTGTGGTTGGACGTCTCAGATTTGGACAGAGGTTTTTCACGCTCTGGTCCCGGAACTCCAGAAACATGTGGATTCAAACAGAATGTAGATGGGACTGGCTGGTCAGATGATGCAGAGGAGATGGTGAGATGAAGCAGATGATGCAGAGGAATAGAGGAGAGAAGCACAGGAGATTGTCAGAGGAGCAGAGGAACAGATGGAGCAGAGGAGCAGAGGAGATGGTCAGAGGAGATGATGAGATGGAGAGCAGCTCTTGAATAATACATTATAGTCCATATTATACAGTTTATTTAATCTCTTCTTCTGTTTAAAGCTCCTCTGTCCAAACACGCCGTCTTCTCCTCGTCTCCTCGACTTCTCGGCTTCTCGTCTTCTCCTCTCGTCAAATCTCTTGAGTCTCATCTTTTTGTGATCTGTTTGTCAAACTGGGAGCTGCGGTCTCACTTTGGCCTTAAACCCGGACTCATCCTGCACTTACGTCTGTTTGAGCCTCGACTTTAATCTGAAGAGTCGTCCCAGGATCGTCTCAGCGTGTTTGTCTTTTAAATCTGTCTGAGATCAAGTTCAAACGATTCATGTGGAATTTATTCACTGTATAATGTGATTTATTAGACCTGGAATAGTCCTGGTTTAGATCTGCGCTGGTCCTGGTTCAGTCCTCCTTCTGTCCTGGTTTTACACCTGGTTTAGGTCTCATTTAGATCTAGCTCAGTCCCTGGTTTACTCTCCAGTTTAGTCCTAGTTTAGTCCTAGTTTCGGCCTGGTTTACTCCCTGGTTCATGCCTGTTTTAGAACTGGTTTAGGTCTGGTTTAGATCTAGTTTAAACCCTGGTTCAGTCCTGTTTCAGTCTCTTGTTTAGACCTGGTTTAGTTCACGGTTTAGTCCCTGTTTTAATCCTGGTTTAGTTCCTGGTTCAGTTCTGGTTTAGTCCCTGGTCTGGTCCCTGGTTTAGTCTCTGGTCTGGTCCCTGGTTTAGTCCTGTTCTGGTCCCTGGTCTGGTCCCTGGTTTAGTCCTTGTTTAGTCCCTGGTCTGGTCCCTGGTCCGGTCCCAGGTTTAGTCCCTGGTCTGGTCTTAAACCCGGTGCTTGTGTTTCAGATGATGGAGAGGAGCGTGTACATCGTTCAGGGGGAGGTGGGGCTGGTGGTCGGAGCCATCAAGAGGAACTCCCGCTGGAACACGCACACGCCTCTGGTCAGAACCTTCAACAACCTTCAAGAACTTTAAAGAACTTTAAAGAACTTTTAAAGACCATGGACGTGTGGAGATGTTTGATCAAACTCACGTGTTTGTGTTTTAGGATGAAGAGCAGGATCCTCTCCTGAACAGCTTCGCTCAGCTCAGAGACGTCCTCAACAACATTAAAGGTATTTCTCCTTCACACACACACACACGCGCACACACACGCGCACACACACACACACACTCTGACCCTCACATTTAAAACACTCCACTTTTTTATCGTTTTGTCGTCTTGATGAAGAGTCATGTGTAAAAGTCTAAATGTGCGTTCAGACGCGGCGTCTCAAACTCCCTGGACGCCTCGAGGTGGAGCCTTCACGTTTGAGTTCAGACGCAGCGATGCCGTGGCCTTGTTTACCCAGAGAGTGACTTAAGTTTATTTATTACAAGGTTCCCACGGTCATGGAAGTCCTGGAAAAGTCATGGAATTTTGTAAATTCAAAGAAAGTTTTGGAAAAGTCCTGGAGTTTTAGTGTGTGTTTCCCTCAGCTCCAGTGTTGTGTTCAGTTGTTCTGATTCTTTGTGAACATCTGAGTCTTTTGTTTAACAGAGACGACAATAAAAACACTGACAGGATTTAAAATGTTCAAAAACTATAATCCCAAACCAGAAGGTGAGAGGAAAGAGTTCACGTTTCAGATTTACACTAAAACTGTGATCAATTCTGCACATGTAGGTGCTGGAAAGTCATGGAAAAGTTTGGACATTTTGTGAGTGAAAAAGAGTGAACCTGATATGACATAAACTCATGAGTGGAGGAGATCGGCGGTTGTGGTGTGTTTATATTTATCCTCCGTTAATGATGCGGCGTAAAGTTTCTTGTTCTGGTGTTTGTGGTTCCGGGTTTTTTTCTTTCTTCTTCTTCTTCTGGGTAATAAGGTCGTTATGTCTCTGGATACTCGTCCCTGATTGATTGATTGATTGATTGATTGAGGGTTATGGGTAGGATCCAGGGTGTCGACACCTGAGCTCAGGACGCCTTAGACTCGCATCCACACAGACGTCACGTGTAAACTGGAGGCGCTGACGTCGCGCTCTGAACGCAGCTTCACTGATCCCACAACAAAGATGGTTTTTATTTTACTGATGTTGTGTTGAATTGATCTCCATCTGCCTGGAGACCTGTGCTGCCTGTTTCTGGGCTGATCCTCTGCTCATTTCTCCAGTGTTTGTAGAGTTTGTAGTGTTTGTAGAGTTTGTAGAGTTTGTAGAGTTTGTAGAGTTTGTAGTGTTTGTAGTGTTTGTAGTGTTTGTAGTGTTTTTAGAGTTTGTAGTGTTTTTAGAGTTTGTAGTGTTTGTAGTGTTTGTTTAGTGTTTGTAGTGTTTTAGAGTTTGTAGTTTTTAGTTTGTGTTTTAGTGTTTTTAGTTTGTAGTGTTTAGTGTTTTTAGAGTTTGTAGTGTTTGTAGTGTTTTTAGAGTTTGTAGTGTTTGTAGTGTTTGTTTGAGTTTTTAGAGTTTGTTAGTTGTAGTGTTTAGAGTTTGAGTGTAGTTTTTTAGAGTTTGTAGTGTTTTAGTAGTGTTGTAGTGTTTTTAGAGTTTTGTAGTGTTTGTAGTGTTTTTTAGAGTTTGTAGTGTTGTAGTGTTTTAGAAGTTTGTAGTGTTTGTAGTGTTTTTAGAGTTTGTAGTGTTTGTAGTGTTTTTAGAGTTTGTAGTGTTTGTAGTGTTTTAGTGTTTTAGAGTTTTAGTTTGTAGTGTTTGTAGTGTTTTTAGAGTTTTGTTTGTAGTGTTTGAGTTTGTAGTTTGTAGTGTTTTTAGAGTTTGTAGTGTTTTTAGAGTTTGTAGTGTTTTTAGAGTTTGTAGTGTTTGTAGTGTTTTTAGAGTTTGTAGTGTTTTTAGAGTTTGTAGTGTTTGTAGTGTTTTTAGAGTTTGTAGTGTTTGTAGTGTTTTTAGAGTTTGTAGTGTTTTTAGAGTTTGTAGTGTTTGTAGTGTTTTTAGAGTTTGTAGTGTTTTTAGAGTTTGTAGTGTTTGTAGTGTTTTTAGAGTTTGTAGTGTTTTTAGTTTGAGTGTTTTTTTTTTA
>NW_026571404.1:239000-249000 GCF_026225935.1 Boleophthalmus pectinirostris | reverse complement strand
CCGCACCTGGAACTCTGAGGATTACACATGTAAACAAGTCCAGGGGTAAAGGCTCCGAGCGCCGCGGGGTCTGGACCAGAGAAAAGACGAGTTCTGAGGGAACGACGCGTCACCGCGGCGATCAGATCCAGGCAAACGAAGCTCAGCGAGGACGGCGGGTAGACGGCTGAATGTAGAGCAGGGTCTGTTTAAACCAAAGACACTTCCAGTAAAATATTTAGTTGTTTTTACCCAAGTGTTCTCGTGTTCTCGTGTTCTCGTTTAGACGCTGACGGCCTTTTTGGGTCTTAAAACGCAGAAATCTGAGCCCAACTCCAGAGTGGAAAAGATGAATTCACTCCACCGTAGTGTTTCTATCTACACTGCCCAAGACACAAAACTCTGGTCACATGTGCTCAAGTCGTGTACGAGTTTACGTCACAAACACACACAGGACACAGTAGGGATGGGCAGGATTAGTCGATTAATCGAATAATTGATCTTTAAGAATTTCATTGATTAGGTTCATTTTTTTATCAACAGTCTGTCTGTCGGTTGTTGCGCGTCTGTAGGTCGACCAGACGTCTGTTTTTCCCTGGACATGTCCATTTTTCACGTCCTGTTCTGGCCGTCCAGGTTTTTTTTTTTTTTGTAATAAAGTGATGTAAATATTCGGGTTTTCATTTCCGTTCGTTGTGTCTTTGAGGTTAGAGTTTGTGTCTGTGACTCAGTCGGTCTGAAACACGCAGAAGCACAAATGCACATTTAACGATTTGACTTGGACATGAAATTCTGCGCTTTTTGTCTCAGTGGAGACAAGTATGATCCATGTGCACAGTGTAAAGCAGCACATGTGTGTCTGTGTCCAATGTGTCAGGGACCTCAAAGCACCAGGACACACACAAATATTAAAAAGCTTTGCCAGGTGAGAGTCGATGACAAAAATAAATAATGTCTGAGTTTTACATGTTGACCTCATATAATTTCTACAAAAATAATCATTCATAATTTTAGTAATTTACTGACTGATGAAACAGTCACAGCTCAGAACACAAACACAAACATTTGATAAGAGTGAAACGATATCAGAGTCTCACGATACGATATCGTCACAGTATGAACCTCACGATACGATATTTATTGTGGTGATGTGGGAAAGTTCAGGATTAGAGATGTAACAAAATCCAGATCTCTACAGTATTTTCACAATGTACATCTCACAGAACGATATTTATTACAATATTTTGTGGAGGCTGTGAACAAAACTGTGAATATGTCACATTTTCCTCTTGACAAAACTTAATCCAAAGAACTCAGAGTTAAAAGTGTTTGAACTGTTATTTCTTCTTGTCTGCACTGAAATGGAGCAAAGGATCATGGTCTGTGTAGTTCCTCTGTGTTTTTAACTCTTTATTTAAACAAAGATTCTTGTGATTTGATTTATTGTGATGATTCACGAACTTTGTCGATACGATATCACGATGTTTCGGTTATTGTTACATCCCAAACGTTTGGCATAATTTTCTGCAGTTTTGAGGCTGTTTCACATTTTGAGCGTCTGGACGACGACATCGAGAATAAAAAACTGTTCAGATCTTAAGAACCAGAATCACACAAACCAAACTTTTTGCAGCACAAACAATTGACACATTTTGGGCGTTTTATTTCATTTTGAAGTTTAATTGAGCTGCTGATTCCAGTTTGACCTGTAAAGAATCATTAATATCTCCTCAACTAAAGCAGCACAAATGTTGGACATAGTTTTTGTGTAGTTTTGTGTTTGATGGCGGCTCGTGGGCTGGTACAGTCTGTGGTTACAGCTCCTAAGTGTCCTGATCCTCCTGGAGACGCCTGTTCACTGGATCTCAAGTGTGTTTTAAGGATGGTTTAAGTGTGTTTCCAGCGTGTTTTCAGTGTGTTTTTAGCGTGTTTCAGTGTGTTGTGGGTCCTTCCCTGTGGAATCTGTGGCTCTGAGACATTTTCACTAATTCTGCTCTTTTCTCTGTCGTCTGTCGTCGCTCTCTTCAGACGCTTCAAACTCCCCACAGCTGCAGCGCACTGTAAAAACTACCACCTGTCACACGGCAGAGGTGCAGACCTGCTGGACACAGTTTAGCCCCAGTTTAGCCCCAGTTTAGCTCATGTTTGGTCCCAATTTTGTGCCAGTTTACTGCCAGTTGAGTGCCAGTTTAGCTCCAGTTTAGCTCCAGTTTACTCCCAGTTTTTTGTCAGTTTAGCTCGTGTTTGGTCCTAGTTTAGTCCCAGTTTAATGCCAATTTAGTGCCAAATGAGTGCCAGTTTAGCCCCAGTTTAGCTCAAGTTTGGTCCCAGTTTTGTGCCAGTTTATTGCCAATTTAGCCCCAGTTTTGAGTCTATTTTGTGCCAGTTTAGTCCCTGTTTATTCGTAGTTTAGTGACACTTTAGTCCAGTTTTAGTCCTGTTTCTGTCTCTGGGTTAGTCCTGGGTTAGTCCTGGGTTAGTCCTGGGTTAGTCCTGGGTTAGTCCCTAGTTAGTCCCTAGTTTTTCCAGCCCGTGCGTTAGTCCTGGTTGAGTTCTGGTTTGGTCCTGCACCTTTTACTCGGGGCTCTTATTTTCTTCCACGTTTAATCTGTGATGTTAGCAGCTCCTATATTTAACCTGATTCTGATTCCTCGCGTCCCCAGAGTCACATCGATTTCCACCGCACTTGGAACCTTTTCTCTACACGATCCATTACAACTTATCAAACCGCAATTATGCCCAAAGTTTATTATAAAAGCATGAGTAACTGGGAGTGAGCGGCGTTAAACCCGTGGAGCCGTGACGTAACGCCGCTCGATGAAAGGCGACGTGTATTTTTACAGTGCAGTTGTCGTTTTGTTTTGGTGTCCGCTCCTGTGTTTGGACCCGCCGCAGCCCCGTGCCCCTGTCATACCCCTTTTACCCCACATATCCGCCCCCCCCTCCTCGCCCCCGGCCGCCCCCCCCTCGCCCCCCTCGCCCCCCGCCCCCGCCGCCCGTCACCTGATCTCCCTCATAAATCAGACGGCGTTTCGTTGGCAGAAAACAGCTGCAGGATTCCTCTAAGGACCAGCTCGTAATTCATGTCCACACACACTTCTCTAAATCTGTGCCCCCGCCGGCCTGACAGGAGCGGACAGGAGCAGGACAGGAGCAGACAGGAGCAGACAGGAGCAGGACAGGAGCAGGAGCAGGACAGGAGCAGGAGCAGGAGGACAGGAGCAGGAGCAGGAGCAGGAGCAGGACAGGAGCAGGACAGGAGCAGGAGCAGGAGCAGGAGCAGGACAGGAGCAGACAGGAGCAGGAGCAGGAGCAGGAGCAGGAGCAGGACAGGAGCAGACAGGACAGGAGCAGGACAGGAGCAGGAGCAGGAGCAGGAGCAGGACAGACAGGAGCAGGACAGGAGCAGGACAGGAGCAGGACAGGACAGGAGCAGGACAGGACAGGAGCAGGACAGGAGCAGGACAGGAGCAGGACAGGAGCAGGACAGGAGCAGGACAGGAGCAGGAGCAGGAGCAGGAGCAGGACAGGAGCAGGACAGGAGCAGGACAGGACAGGAGCAGGAGCAGGACAGGAGCAGGAGCAGGAGCAGGACAGGAGCAGGACAGGAGCAGGAGCAGGAGGACAGGAGCAGGAGCAGGAGCAGGAGCAGGAGCAGGACAGGAGCAGGAGCAGGAGCAGGAGCAGGAGCAGGAGCGAGCAGGAGCAGGAGCAGGACAGGAGCAGGAGCAGGAGCAGGACAGGAGCAGGACAGGAGCAGACAGGAGCAGGACAGGAGCAGGACAGGAGCAGGACAGGAGCAGGACAGGAGCAGGACAGGAGCAGACAGGAGCAGGACAGGAGCAGGACAGGAGCAGGACAGGAGCAGGACAGGAGCAGGACAGGAGCAGGACAGGAGCAGACAGGAGCAGACAGGAGCAGGACAGGAGCAGGAGCAGAGCAGAAATGTTACTTTCACTGAATTTTATTTTATTTTTACTGCAGTGTTTTTGTGTCTAGAAGTTTTCAGGCATCAAATCTTTTTTTTTTTCTTCTAACATCTGGGACTAAAACCAGGACTAAAACTAGAACTAAACCAGGACTAAAACCAGGACTAAAACCAGGACTAAAACCAGGACTAAACCAGGACTGAACCAGGACTGAACCAGGACTAAAACCAGGACTAAAACCAGAACTAAACCAGGACTGAACCAGGACTAAAACCAGGACTAAAACCAGAACTAAACCAGGACTGAACCAGGACTAAAACCAGAACTAAACCAGGACTAAAACCAGGACTAAAACCAGGACTAAAACCAGGACTAAAACCAGGACTGAACCAGGACTAAACCAGAGGATGGGAGGGCATCTGGTGTAGTTGTAACAGTCTTGTTCTTGCCGAGCACCAGTTATTCATGCCGCACTCAGGTCGGTGTAAATGACTCTGGTCGGTGTAAATGACTCTGGTCGGTGTAAATGACTCTGGTCGGTGTAAATCAGGTCGGTGTAGATGACTCTGGTTGGTGTGAATCACTCTGGTCGGTGTAGATCACTCTGGTCGGTGTGAATCACTCTGGTCGGTGTAAATCTGGTCAGTGTAAATGACTCTGGTTGGTGTAAATGACTCTGGTCGGTGTGAATCACTCTGGTCGGTGTAAATCTGGTCAGTGTAAATGACTCTGGTCGGTGTAATTGACTCTGGTCGGTGTGAATCACTCTGGTCGGTGTAAATCTGGTCAGTGTAAATGACTCTGGTCAGTGTAAATGACTCTGGTCGGTGTAAATGACTCTGGTCGGTGTGAATCACTCTGGTCGGTGTAAATCTGGTCAGTGTAAATGACTCTGGTCGGTGTGAATCACTCTGGTCGGTGTAAATCTGGTCAGTGTAAATGACTCTGGTCGGTGTAAATGACTCTGGTCGGTGTGAATCACTCTGGTCGAGGTAGATCAGGTCACTGAGCCTAAATCCGGGTTAGATTAAACCTGCGTTAACTCTGTCTTGGGTTAATCCTTTAAACTCACACGCGCCGTCGTAAAGTTCCCGGAGCCTCTGGAGACGCTCAGAGCTCCTCATAAAACCAGGCGCTAAAACAGGATCACAACCAGATTAGAGCGAGACCCAGAGTCCGGGACTGAACCGGGTCCACGAGTCCAAATGTGGAATGATCCGTGAAAGTCCCAACGTCGGTCTGAGGATCCGGCTCTGGGTTTAAACTCTTCTCCTCAGATGTTTCTCCAGTCGAGTCGTTTCTTCTCTCGGACCTGAACTTGTGTTTGGACTGAAAAAATTATCTTCACCTTTATTCAAATGATTATTTTTAAATTTTTGTTTTTATTCAGCATTTCTCTCTCTAAAAAAACATTTTGTCATCGATAATTTACAAAAAACTTAAAAATTTTAAATAAATATCGGCTACAAATCTGAACCTTAGAGCAGTTTTGTGATAAATAATAAATAAATAAATGAATAAAATAAATTTTGAACATGAAATAAGGCAGAAAAACATAAATGTGTCCAAAATAATCTCTATATCCAGCTGTTCTACAATCTCTATGTTTAAACGATAAAATAAAAGTACTGTATTTCCTGCACTATAGTTCACTCTGGATCATATATATATATATATATATATATATATATATGTATATATGTATATGTATATATATATATATGTGTGTATATATATATATATATATATATATATGAGTGTGTGTGTATATATATATATATATATATATACACACACACACATATATATATATATATATACACACACACTCATATATATATATATATATATATAGTGAGTGTGTATATATATATATATATATCACTCTGTCACTGGTCTGTTTTCTTCTTTTTTCATAAATAAACATCATTAAACCAAACACAACAGTTGGATAAATCGGTCAAACTTTTTTTAAAGTGTTCACAAAAACTATCAACTTTGTTCAGTTTTAACGAGTAAATAAATCCTGTCTGAGATGATAAATTGTTTTCGTATTAACAATAATCACAATAGTTCAAACAGTTGGGGATTCGGGCGTCCACACGTCCACACGTCCACACGTCCACGCGTCCACGCGTCCACACGTCCCTGAGTTTAAAGTGGGCGTTGTGTCTCTGACAGGTGCATTTGGAGGAAATTAAAGGATTTTCAGTGCGTCCTGTAGTGCAGAAAATACAGTATTTATTTATATAAAAAATATCCCAAAATAAACTTTGTTAAGCTTTAGGGCGACTCACACTTGGACTTTAGAACCGTGCGATTTCTGTGGGTTCTGTGTTCTGTGGGTTCTGCGTTCTGTGGGTTCTGTGTTCTGTGGGTTCTGTGTTCTGTGGGTTCTGTGTTCTGTGGTTCTGTGGGTTCTGTGTTCTGTGTTCTGTGGGTTCTGTGTTCTGTGGGTTCTGTGTGGTTCTGTGGGTTCTGTTTCTGTGGGTTCTGTGTTCTGTGGGTTCTGTGTTCTGTGGGTTCTGCGTTCTGTGGGTTCTGCGTTCTGTGGGTTCTGTGTTATGCACTCAGACCTGCAGAACCGACCCGAGCCACGATGACGTCATCACACGGCGCCGTGTGTTTCCACGTGGAGCCGAGCGAACGATTGAGTGGAGAAAATAAGTCCAGCGGCACAAACCAGTGTTAAACATGAGACAGACGTGAGTCTCTGTGATTCTCTCCTCCACAGTTTATGAATCAGAACCACAGAATCACATCACCAACAACGAGAACCAACATCATCACAGTCGCCACGTCCTGGTCGACTCCATTAAACGAGTTTGGAGATCGATTGATGCACAAAACAAAATCATCATCCAAATTCAGTTTATTGCACAGATTTATGTTTCTTTTCATCGTTCTGTCGCTTTCCTCGTTTTCCTTCTTCAGTCTGATGTTCTTTATGGGCGATACTAGTGGGATCAGGCGTGTGCCAAAATATCGATATATCGTATCGATTAATGTGATTATACAGTATCGATATCGTGTTCTGCTGTATCGATAAATCACCAAGAGGATTTTTTTAGTTTATTTGACTAAATTATTTAGTTCCAGTTTCAGTTTTGTTGTTTGTTCAGAGGAAGAAACTCGTTTCTGCGAAGTGATTTAACACAGACACGATTTAGCCTTTATTAAATTGATTTTAAATATGTCATGTTGAATGGAAAGCTCATTGTATGAACCACGTACGATCGCCGTGTACGAGCCGCCGTGTCTCCACCTCCTCCGACCCCGGACCCCGACCCCGGACCCCGACCCGACTGAGCTTGGGCTGGACTATCGTACGTCGTTTTAGGGGTGATGTGATTGTAAAGTGGGAGTGTGAGTGCACCTGGTGTTTGATAGATTTGATCATGTTTAACTGGTCGTGTTTGGTTCGTGTTGGAGCTGTGAGAAACTCCCACACGTGTGTCTGTTTTCTTTTCGTCGTTCCTCGCTGAAACATTTGCTCGTCAGAGTGAGTGTGATCAGTGCCGCGTGACTCCGACGTTTCCTCGGTCTGACCCTCGTACGTCTTGTGTCTTTGCTCCTGTCGGTGTTGTCTTTCTGGCTCTGCTCCTGTCGTCTCTTTAGCTCAGATTTATGCCCCGGTCCTGCCCCCCCCACGATCCCGCAGGTGTCCATCCACATCTGCTGTCATGTCTCATGTCTCATGTCTCATGTCTGCGGTGACGCCGTGTTTGCCCAGTAACCCCGTGGTTGCCGGTTTGATCTCTGCTGTGTGTGTTGGACAAATTCTGCTCACGGCAATAAAACTTTCATTCAGTCTGAGCCGCGATTCATGGACTGAACCAGGTCCGTCCCAGGTCCGTCCCAGGTCCGTCCCAGGTCCGTCCCAGGTCCGTCCCAGGTCCGTCCCAGGTCCGTCCCAGGTCCGTCTCTCTCTCTGGTGCCTATAGCTGGACGTGTCATGAATCTGTTGTGGTTAACTTGGTGCTAACAGGTCGGTGACAGCTCGGCTTATGGCATCTGCTGCTGTGTCTCTGAGCAACGCACTGATGGCTCGTCATCCAGGGACAGACTCTGGCTCACGGGGACAGAGAACGGCTCACGGGGACAGAGAATGGCTGGGGTTTGTTTCCTGAGTTGCCCAGGCCTTTCTGTGTGGAGTTTGCATGGGGGGCCCAGAGCCGGGGGCCCAGAGCCGGGGGCCCCACAGACTCGATAAGTCAAACTGGTGACAATTTTCTATTTTCAGTGGAGTTTTGTCAAAGATCAGGTTCACATGTTTAATGCACAAACCCTGCACATTTAGCACTCTGTTCCACCTTGTGATGTCATCATGTGGTGATACAGGCAGAGCTCCACTGTGTTTTTAAACTCTACACACCTTCACTAGAACCTTCGGGAACATTTCAGTCGTGTCACAGATCTCGACTGAACTAAAGGGAAAAGGAAACGACCACTTCATGACATCACAAGGTGGAGCAGAGAGTTTGGAGCTTTGGGGAAGTTTACAGACGTTAAATAAAGATTTACTCAAACCTGTGAATGAAACAAACACAAGTCCAGCTCTGTTTGTGAGGAGGAAACATTAGAACGTGATTTAAATCTCACAAGAGTCTGTGTAACTTCGGACACAGACACATGACCCCTGCACGACCTTTGTGTGACCCCGTGTGACCCCGTGTGACCCCGTGTGACCTGTGACACGAGGGTGAACAAACATGGCTGGGCACAGGTGTCTCTGCTCTGCTCTTTAGTCTCTGGTCTCTGTCGTCTCTGGGCTCGTTTCGTGACGTGCTGATGGTTTAGTGCTTTTACACACTTCAACTTGTTGCATAGAACAACTAGAACACCTAGAACACAGAACACATAGAACACATAGAACACATAGAACGCCTAGAACACCTAGAACACCTAGAACACATAGAACGCCTAGAACACCTAGAACGCCTAGAACACATAGAACAACTAGAACACAGAACACATAGAACACATAGAACGCCTAGAACACATAGAACGCCTAGAACACATAGAACGCCTAGAACGCCTAGAACACCTAGAACAACTAGAACACAGAACACCTAGAACACATAGAACGCCTAGAACACATAGAACGCCTAGAACGCCTAGAACACAGAACACCTAGAACACCTAGAACACCTAGAACACATAGAACAACTAGAACACATAGAAACAACTAGAACACGTGTCTGAGGTGCTGTCAGGGGCTGTCAGGGGCTGTCAGGGGCTGTCAGGTGCCGTCAGGGCTGTCAGGTGCTGTCAGGGGCTGTCAGGGGCTGTCAGGTGCTGTCAGGGGCTGTCAGGGGCTGTCAGGGGCTGTCAGGGGCTGTCAGGGGCTGTCAGGGCTGTCAGGGCTGTCAGGGGCTGTCAGGGGCTGTCAGGGGCTGTCAGGGCTGTCAGGTGCTGTCAGGTGCTGTCAGGGCTGTCAGGTGCTGTCAGGTGCTGTCAGGGCTGTCAGGTGCTGTCAGGGGCCGTCAGGGGCTGTCAGGGGCTGTCAGGGGCTGTCAGGGGCTGTCAGGGGCTGTCAGGGACTGTCTGTAGTTGAGGAGGGGCTCGTGCGTTGCCAGATATTACGCGTTGTCAGGTTTGCAGCGGCAGTAAAAGTGTTTGTGAAACTAAAATAGTGAGGGGGATTTGACCCGCGACATGTGGAGTCCAGGGTCGTGTGCAGAGCGGAGCACGAGGAAACACAAAGAAACGTCCAAGAGCTCACAGGTTCATCCTGACTCTGACTCTCAAATGTGTTTTTATTCAAACTAATCATTATTCTCAGGATTTGTACCTGCAGGTTCTGGAGCTGTCTGTCATGTTCTAAGACTGTTCCTCAACACAAACCTGCAGGAACAGAGTCCAGATCATTGTTTCCTACGGAGAATCATTTGACCAACTTTTGAAAAATGTTTGAAAATCACTCTGTACTTAGAATCTATTTTTACACTTGCCAGAGTAAAGTTCCATGAGAAATTTCTTGAAATTCTCTTGATGTTTACGGAGCCTGTGGAGTTTAGAGTCTGCAGACGTCTTAAATCTGAGCTGAAACATATGTTTTTCTTTAATAACTTCAAAAAAGAATGAATTTA
>NW_026571404.1:199000-231500 GCF_026225935.1 Boleophthalmus pectinirostris | reverse complement strand
TTCTACAAATCCTGGTTAAATCCACATTTGTGCTTCGGTTCGTTACAGACTGACCCACTGTTTGTGTCTCGCTCCTTCTGATGCAGAGACACATGTACACACCTGTTTGGTCACGACACACACACATACATTCAGTTTGTCCATTAAAATCAACGGAATCCATGAAATTCTTAATGATCAATTATCGATTAATCGAAAATCATGCCCATCCCTACCTCCCATCACCGTGTTCATGTTTCCGTTGACTTCCATTATAAAGTAATTATTTGACCCATTATTGAAAAAGATCTTAATTTAGTGCAATTCAGAAAATCTCTCGAATTTCACAGAATTTAAGACCGTTGCTGCTAGAAAATAAAAAATATAAAAGAAAAACAGTTTAGTTTTTCTCCTTAAGTTAAGTTATTGTATTTACAATGGAAGTCTGTGGGTTTAAAATGACAGAAAAACAAAACTAAAACTGTAACAAACTCAATCTTCCGTCTGATTGTTTGTGTGTGAGTAACAAGGATCAGGAAAAGTCACATTTGTGTTCATTTATGGATTTACACTAAATCCCAATATAACGATAATAACAGACACGTGGATTTAAAGGCTCATGGAAAATGTGGGAATTTAGTGAAAAAAATCACAAATCATTACATTTTACATCATCTGTATGTAGTTTCCAGCAGGAAAACTTAAAATAAAAGATAAAAACATGTTTAGACTTTTAATAAAAGAAGAAGGTCATTGAAAAATATAAAAAATATGAATGTTTGATGATTTTATGGAAGTTTAAAATACGAAAAACACAATTTGTACTGTCCAGAAGCTGCAGATCCTCCTGACCAGGATCCTGACTCTGATCCGGACCAGGTCTGGAGCGGGTCTGGGGCAGGTCTGGGGCAGGTCTGGGGCAGGTCTGGGGCGGGTCTGGGGGGTCAGGTCTGGGGCGGGTCTGGAGCGGGTCTGGAGCGGGTCTGGGGCAGGTCTGGAGCCGGTCTGGAGCGGGTCTGGAGCGGGTCTGGAGCAGGTCTGGGGCAGGTCTGGGCGGGTCTGGAGCGGGTCTGGAGCAGGTCTGGGGCAGGTCTGGGCAGGTCTGGAGGGTCTGGAGGCGGGTCTGGGGCAGGTCTGGGGCAGGTCTGGAGGTCTGGGGTCTGGAGCAGGTCTGGGGTCTGGCAGGTCTGGAGCGGGTCTGGGTCTGGGGCAGGTCTGGAGCAGGTCTGGGGCAGGTCTGGAGCAGGGGTCTGGGGCAGGTCTGGAGCAGGTCTGGAGCAGGTCTGGAGCAGGTCTAATGGTCTCAGATGTGGCCTCAGGTTTCTTGTTGTGATGCGGTTGGTTGGTCCGTTTCCATGGCGTCCTCTGTGACTCAGACTCACACAATTAAAGTGTGTCTCTGTTGCCGTCGGTTACAGACGAGCGCACGACGCAAACTAAACCCACGAGAAATTAAAAGTTTTCCTCCACGCGCCGGAATCTCTTTAGCATTCCCATTCTCCGAGACTCTGTCCAGGGACAAGAAGGATTATGGAGCAGGGAAGAAGAAGAGGAGAGAGAGAGAAGAGGAAAGAGAAAAGAGAGAGGAGGGGAGAGGAGGGGAGCTGTGCAAAAATATCGATATATCGTATGGTTTAATGTGATGATACAGTATCGATATCATGGGCTGTTGTATCGATAAATCACCAAGAGGATTTTTTTGGTTTATTAATTATTTAGTTCCAGTTTTGTTCAGACGAAGGAAACTCGTTTCTGCGACACATTTGAGATTTTCACTGTTTCTTTTATTTAAATATTTGTGTTTCATTTGAATTTTACACAAGACGAAGTTTAACAAAGAATTTTAGCGTCACACGTGATTTAGACTTTAATTTTATTGAACTGTATTGAATCGATTTGAAAATCGAAAGTGGCTGCGTGATACCAGCCCTAGTCCCAGGTCTGGTCTCTGGTCTCTGGTCTGGTTTCTGGTCTTTGGTCTCTGGTCTCTGGTCTGGTCTCTTTTCTTTGGTCTGGTCTCTGGTCTGGTTTCTGGTCTGGTCTCTGGTCTTTGGTCTGGTTTCTGGTCTGGTCTCTGGTCTGGTCTCTGGTCTTTGGTCTCTGGTCTCTGGTCTGGTCTCTGGTCTTTGGTCTCTGGTCTCTGGTCTCTGGTCTCTGGTCTCTGGTCTTTGGTCTCTGGTCTCTGGTCTTGGTCTCTGGTCTGTGGTCTGGTCTCTTTTCTTTGGTCTGGTCTCTGGTCTGGTTTCTGGTCTGGTCCAGTCTCTGGTCTTTGGTTTCTGGTCTTGACATCGTTGTGCATCGGTTTTCGTTATGCAACATTTTCGGGTTTGTTTTCCATTTTAAAGAGACAATATTTGGTTTTAAATTGTTAATCGCTATGGCAACAGTCTGAATTATTCATGGTTCTGGAGCCGTGGAAACGCCTCATTGGAACAAACACAAATAACGGAGTTTCTTATGTTCTTATTTTGGTTTTTGGTGTTTTTTTTGGTCAGCAGTTGGTGCAGCAAACGTTCGATCCAGAAACTCTTAGTTCGTTT
The DNA here is from genome assembly GCF_026225935.1 of Boleophthalmus pectinirostris. Taxonomy (NCBI): domain Eukaryota; kingdom Metazoa; phylum Chordata; class Actinopteri; order Gobiiformes; family Gobiidae; genus Boleophthalmus; species Boleophthalmus pectinirostris. The sequence goes on along the minus strand of NW_026571404.1, from coordinate 228,981 downwards.
TGTTTTCATTGGTGCGAAAGTTTCAATCGCACTTGGACTAAAAATCTCACAAAAACAACGTTTCTGAGTTCATCCAAACTGCTCCTTCAGTTCATGAAGCAGAAGCAGTTCGGACGAGCTCAGAAACAGATTCCACCAAATAAACTTTGTCCAGTCGACAAACCAGGACCAGGACCAGGACCAGGACCAGGACCAGGACGACTGAGTGATTTTCACAAATCACCAAGAGGATTTTTTAATTTATTTGACTAAATGATTTGGTTCCAGCTGCAGTTTTGTTGTTTGTTCAGACGAAGGAAACTCGTTTCTGCGACACATTTGACATTTTCACTGTTTCGATGATTTATATATTTGTGTTTCAGATTAACTTTACACAAGAAGAAGTTTAACAAAGACTTTTAGAGTCACACATGATTTAGACTTTAGTTTTTTTATTGAATCATGTCAAATCGATTTGAAATATATCGTATTGAGTCAAAAGTGCACTGTATCAATGTTTGTGTCGCATCAACGACTTCTTAATGAAACCAGCCCCAATGATCAACACACACATCAAGACACTGTCGCTCCACATACAAAATGTTCTCTGTAAACTCGGGAGGATTTCTTAGCCAGACAAATGTTTCCTTTTTGGTTCTTCCTGTGGATCAATCCTGCCCATCACCTTCACCTTTCACTAGTTTTCAATTCCGTTGGCAAGAGAAACAGTTTGAACGGAGGTTTGAGTCACACACATCTGATTCACTTTTGCATTTATGGAGTTCACAAACTTCTGAAGTCTGTTTCTCGAGTCGTTTTCCGCTGTTTGGATCCAACAACCACAACAATGACGATGTCCCAATCCCGAAACTAAAATATGACAATATCAGAAGCAGAAACAAAAGTGAAATGGTTCAAAAGACTTGGAAAGATCGACTTTGACAATAGACACGTCCCACTGGAAAAACAAACATGGAGGTTTGATCATCACTTTTTCACAAGATCATTCTCCATGTGGATTGTGCGATGACCTGAAGTCTGAGATCAGTGATGTGTGTTTAACTGGGTCATGTTTGTGTTGTGGACGTGTTTAACTGTTCTCCATCTCAGACTTGTTTCTTGTTTCTTGTTTCTTGTTTCTGTTTCTGTTTCTTGTTTCTTGTTTCTGTTTCTTGTTTCTTGTTTCTGTTTGTTGTGAAAGTTAAAATGAGTTGCTCTCTGACATTTTCATGTTATAAAAGTATCTTGGGTGGAGTTGGGAGCGTCTTGGACAAACGACAGTCGGAGCAGATTAGTTTGGTCTGCAGGTGTGAAACGACCAGACTGGAGTCTTTAGGTTTGGGCTGGTGTTGTGGTTCGGTGGTGTTGTGGTTCGGTTGGTGTGGTGGTTCGGTGGTGTTGTGGTTCGGTGGTGTTGTGGTTCGGTGGTGTTGTGGTTCGGTGGTGTTGTGGTTCGGTGGTGTTGGGGGTTCGGTGGTGTTGGTGGTGGTCGGTGGTGTTGGGGTTCGGTGGTGGTTGGTTGGTGGTTCGGTGGTGTTGGGGTTCGGTGGTGTTGGGGTTCGGTGGTGTTGGGGTTCGGTGGTGTTGGGGTTCGGTGGTGTTGGGGTTCGGTGGTGTTGGGGTTCGGTGGTGTTGGGGTTCGGTGGTGTTGGGTTCAGTTCCTCGGCGTCTCTGATAAAGCGTGATCCGCTGGTCCGTGTTCTGGTTCTGTTTCTCTGTGAAAGAATCTTCTGACGTCACAGTAATTACCCCGAGTCCCTGCAGCTGTTCACTTTACACCTCCTGTTTCCCACGATCCTCTGCTCCCGAACGCACCGTGAAGCAGGACCGGGGCCAGGGCCAAGACCAGGGCCAAGACCGGGGCCAAGACCGGGGCCAAGACCGGGGCCAAGACCGGGGCCAAGACCGGGGCCAAGACCGGGGCCAAGACCAGGGCCAAGACCAAGACTAGAACCAGGACTGAGGACTCACAAATCCCAGACCCTAACCCGTGTGAGCGACAGTGAGGTGCTGTGGTATTTGGAGTGATTCGTTCAGACTCGGAGGTTTGGGCGTCGAGTTGTTGTTTTGGTCCAAATATTAAAAAAAACCTCTGCTCTAGTGTGACGTGCAGCAGGAGGAGGGACCACAGCCTGGTTCAGTCCTGGTTTAGTCCTGGTTTAGTCCTGGTTTAGTCCTGGTTCAGTCCTGGTTCAGTCCTGGTTTAGTCCTGGTTTAGTCCTGGTTTAGTCCTGGTTTAGTCCTGGTTTAGTTGGTCTTTTTGACATTGTTTCCTCATGGCTTAGTCCTTTTTTAGAACTGGTTTAGTTCTAGTCAGGTCCTGTTTTTAAATCCTATTTTTGGACCTGATATTTTCCTTTTGGACCTGGTTTAGTCCTGGTTTAGACCTGGTTTAGACCTGGTTTAGTCCTTATTTACTGAGGTTTGGATCTGGTTTAGTTAGTAGATCTCGTTTGGTCTTAGTCCTGGTTTGGTTCTTGTCTGTTACTTTTGGTTCAGGATTTTCTTTGAAATCCTGTTTAGTCCCGGTTTAGACTTTTTGTAGTCCTGGTTTAAACGTCAGGTCTTAAATTGTCGTCTTTCTTAATCCATCTGGAGTCTTGGTTTGACTCTTGGTTTGAGTCCCGGTTTGAGTCCCGGTTTGAGTCCCGGTTTGAGTCCTGGTTTGAGTCCTGGTTTGAGTCCCGGTTTGAGTCCCGGGTTGAGTCCCGGTTTTGAGTCCCGGTTTGAGTCCCGGGTTTGAGTCTCGGGTTTGAGTCCCGGGTTGAGTCCGGTTGAGTCCTGGGTTGAGTCCCGGTTTGAGTCCGGGTTTGAGTCCCGGGTTGAGTCCTGGGTTGAGTCCCGGTTTGAGTCCCGGTTGTTGAGTCCCGGGTTGAGTCCCGGGTTGAGTCCCGGTTTGAGTCCCGGTTTGAGTCCCGGGTTGAAGTCCCGGGTTTGAGTCCCGGTTTGAGTCCGGTTTGAGTCCCGGTTGAGTCCGGTTGAGTCCCGGGTTGAGTCCCGGGTTGAGTCCGGTTGAGTCCCGGTTTGAGTCCCGGTTTGAGTCCGGGTTGAGTGAGTCCCGGTTTGAGTCCCGGGTTGAGTCCGGGTTGAGTCCCGGGTTGAGTCCCGGGTTGAGTCCCGGGTTGAGTCCCGGTTTGAGTCCCGGTTTGAGTCCCGGTTTGAGTCTCGGGTTGAGTCCCGGGTTGAGTCCTGGGTTGAGTCCCGGTTTGAGTCCCGGTTTGAGTCCCGGTTTTGAGTCCGGTTTGAGTTTTGAGTCCCGGGTTGAGTCCTGGGTTGAGTCCCGGGTTTGAGTCCCGGGTTTGAGTCCTGGTTTGAGTCCCGGGTTGAGTCCCGGTTGAGTGAGTCTCGGGTTGAGTCCCGGGTTGAGTCCCGGGTTGAGTCCCGGGTTGAGTCCCGGGTTTGAGTCCGGTTTGAGTCCCGGGTTTGAGTCTCGGTTTGAGTCCCGGGTTGAGTCCCGGGTTGAGTCCTGGTTTGAGTCCCGGTTTGAGTCCTGGTTTGAGTCCCGGGTTGAGTCCTGGTTGAGTCCCGGTTTGAGTCTCCGGGAGTTTGAGTCCCGGGTTGAGTCCTGGGTTGAGTCCCGGTTTGAGTCCTGGTTTGAGTCCCGGGTTGAGTCCTGGTTGAGTCCCGGTTTGAGTCTCGGGTTGAGTCCCGGGTTGAGTCCTGGGTTGAGTCCCGGTTTGAGTCCTGGTTTGAGTCCCGGGTTGAGTCCTGGGTTGAGTCCCGGTTTGAGTCCGGTTTGAGTCCCGGGTTGAGTCCTTGAGGGGTTGAGTCCCGGGTTTGAGTCCTGGTTTGAGTCCCGGGTTGAGTCTCGGTTTGAGTCTCGGTTGGTTGAGTCCCGGGTTGAGTCCCGGGTTGAGTCCCGGTGGTTGAGTCCCGGGTTTGAGTCCTGGTTTGAGTCCCGGGTTGAGTCCCGGTTTGAGTCCCGGTTTGAGTCCCGGGTTGAGTCCCGGGTTGAGTCCTGGGTTGAGTCCCGGTTTGAGTCCTGGTTTGAGTCCCGGGTTGAGTCCCGGTTTGAGTCTCGGGTTGAGTCCCGGGTTGAGTCCCGGGTTGAGTCCTGGGTTGAGTCCCGGTTTGAGTCCTGGTTTGAGTCCCGGGTTGAGTCCTGGTTGAGTCCCGGTTTGAGTCCTGGGTTGAGTCCCGGTTTGAGTCCCGGTTTGAGTCCCGGGTTGAGTCTCGGTTTGAGTCTCGGGTTGAGTCTCGGGTTGAGTCCCGGGTTGAGTCCCGGGTTGAGTCTCGGGTTGAGTCCCGGGTTGAGTCCCGGGTTGAGTCCCGGTTTGAGTCCCGGTTTGAGTCCCGGGTTGAGTCCCGGGTTGAGTCTCGGTTTGAGTCTCGGTTTGAGTCCCGGGTTGAGTCCCGGTTTGAGTCCCGGTTTGAGTCTCGGTTTGAGTCCCGGGTTGAGTCCCGGTTTGAGAGTTTGTAGTTTTGTAAAACGTTTCGTGTTTGTTTTTTTCAGATTTGTCCGAGGTCGAGCCAAACGTTTTCCTTCGACCTTTTTTGGAAGTGGTTCGTTCCGAAGACACGACTGGACCAATCACAGGCCTCGCCCTCACCTCCGTCAACAAGTTCCTCTCGTACGGACTCATAGGTGAGAAGACCCGGTTCAGACCCGGTTCAGATCCGGTTCAGACCTGGTTTAGACCTGGTTCAGACCAGGATTTAGACCAGGATTTAGACCGGGGCTAGATTAAGTCCTGCTTAAATTTAGTTCCAGTTTAGTTTAGACTTGGTCATGTCCTGTTCAAATTTAGACCAGGTTTACGCCTGGTTTAGTCCTGGTTTTACTCCTGGTTTAGTCCTGGTTTAGACCAGGTTTAGACCTGGTTTAGTCCTGGTTTAGTCCTGGTTTAGACCTGGTTTAGTCCTGGTTTAGACCTGTTCTAGTCCTGGTTTAGACCTGGTTTAGTCCTGTTCTAGTCCTGGTTTAGACCTGGTTTAGTCCTGGTTTAGTTCAGGTTTAGACCTGTTCTAGTCCTGGTTTAGTCCTGTTCTAGTCCTGGTTTAGACCTGGTTTAGACCTGGTTTAGTCCTGGTTTAGTCCTGGTTTAGTCCTGGTTTAGTCCTGGTTTAGTCCTGGTTTAGTCCTGGTTTAGTCCTGGTTTAGACCTGGTTTAGTCCTGGTTTAGTCCTGGTTTAGTCCTGGTTTAGTGGTTTAGTCCTGGTTTAGTCCTGGTTTAGTCCTGGTTTAGACCTGGTTTAGTCCTGGTTTTAGTCCTGGTTTAGTCCTGGTTTAGACCTGGTTTAGTCCTGGTTTAGTCCTGGTTTAGTCCTGGTTTAGTCCTGGTTTAGTCCTGGTTTTAGACCTGGTTTAGTCTGGTTTAGTCCTGGTTTAGTCCTGGTTTAGTCCTGGTTTAGTCCTGGTTTAGTTCTGGTTTATGGAGCTTGTTGAACATTAAACAGGTTTGTAAAACAGCAGCTGTTGTCGCCCTCTACTGACGAAAAACAGAATGAAAACAACAAACGCTCTGGATCTGATTCAGTCCTGTTCTAGTCCTGGTTTAGTCCTGGTTTAGACCAGGTTTAGACCTGTTCTAGTCCTGGTTTAGTTCTGGTTTAGTCCTGGTTTAGTCCTGGTTTAATCCTGGTTTAATCCTGGTTTAGTCCTGGTTTAGTCCTGGTTTAGTTCCGAGTCCTTCTTCAGTCCATTTCCTGATGCTGCTGGAGTTAATCAGGGTAATGCACTCATCTCTTTTGTCCCTTTGTGAGATCCTTAGTCCAGATCTTAGTCCAGATCCAGACCTGGTTCAGACCTGGTTCAGACCCGGTCCTGCAGGTGATTAGTTTAATGACAGTGGGAAAAGAAAACACCGAACGCTCCGGTTTCACAAACACAAAACTGGACCCTGAACGCATCAACAAAAGACACATCTGCTCCTAAAGACCAGGTCTAAACCAGGTCTAAACCAGGACTAAACCAGGTCTAAACCAGGTCTAAACCAGGTCTAAACCAGGACTAAACCAGGACTAAACCAGGTCTAAACCAGGACTAAACCAGGGAAACTAAACCAGGACTAAACCAGGACTAAAACCAGGTCTAAACCAGGTCTAAACCAGGACTAAACCAGGACTAAACCAGGACTAAACCAGGACTAAACCAGGTCTAAACCAGGACTCTAAACCAGGACTAAACCAGGACTAAACCAGGTCTAAACCAGGTCTAAACCAGGACTAAACCAGGACTAAACCAGGACTAAACCAGGACTAAACCAGGTCTAAACCAGGACTAAACCAGGACTAAACCAGGACTAACTAAACCAGGACTCTAAACCAGGTCTAAACCAGGAAACTAAACCAGGACTAAACCAGGACTAAACCAGGAAACTAAACCAGGACTAAACCAGGACTAAACCAGGTCTAAACCAGGACTAAACCAGGACTAAACCAGGACTAAACCAGGTCTAAACCAGGACTAAACCAGGACTCTAAACCAGGACTAAACCAGGACTAAACTAAACCAGGACTAAACCAGGACTAAACCAGGTCTAACCAGGACTAAACCAGGACTAAAACCAGGACTAAACCAGGACTAAACCAGGAGTAAACCAGGACTAAACCAGGTCTTAAACCAGGACTAAACCAGGTAAACCAGGTCTAAACCAGGACTAAACCAGGACTAAACCAGGTCTAAACCAGGACTAAAACCAGGACTAAACCAGGTCTAAACCAGGACTAAACCAGGACTAAAACCAGGACTAAAACCAGGTCTAAACCAGGTCTAAACCAGGACTAAACCAGGACTAAACCAGGTCTAAACCAGGTCTAAACCAGGACTAAACCAGGACTAAACCAGGTCTAAACCAGGACTAAACCAGAACTAAAACCAGGACTAAACCAGGACTAAACCAGGACTAAACCAGGACTAAACCAGGTCTAAACCAGGACTAAACCAGGACTAAACCAGGACTAAACCAGGTCTAAACCAGGTCTAAACCAGGACTAAACCAGGACTAAACCAGGACTAAACCAGGACTAAACCAGGACTAAACCAGGACTAAACCAGGACTAAACCAGGTCTAAACCAGGTCTAAACCAGGACTAAACCAGGACTAAACCAGGACTAAAACCAGGTCTAAACCAGGACTAAACCAGGACTAAACCAGGTCTAAACCAAGTCTAAACCAGGTCTAAACCAGGACTAAACCAGGACTAAACCAGGACTAAACCAGGACTAAACACAAACCAGGTCTAAACCAGGACTAAAACCAGGAAACCAGGACTAAACCAGGTCTAAAACCAGGTCTAAACCAGGTCTAAACCAGGACTAAACCAGGACTAAACCAGGACTAAACCAGGACTACCCAGGTAAACCAGGACTAAACCAGGACTAAACCAGGACTAAACCAGGACTAAACCAGGTCTAAACCAGGACTAAACCAGGTCTAAACCAGGACTAAACCAGGTCTAAAACAGGACTAGGTCTACCAGGACTCCAGGTAAACCAGGTCTAAACCAGGGACTAAACCAGGTCTAAACTAAACCAGGACTAAACCAGGACTAAACCAGGACTAAACCAGGACTAAACCAGGACTAAACCAGGTCTAAACCAGGTCTAAACCAGGACTAACCAGGACTAAACCAGGTCTAAACCAGGTCTAAACCAGGACTAAACCAGGACTAAACCAGGTCTAAACCAGGTCTAAACCAGGACTAAACCAGGACTAAACCAGGACTAAAACCAGGACTAAACCAGGACTAAACCAGGACTAAAAGCTAAACCAGGGACTAAACCAGGACTAAACCAGGCTGGTCTAAACCAGGACTAAACCAGGACTAAAACCAGGTAAACCAGGACTAAACCAGGACTAAACCAGTCTAAAGAAAACCAGGACTAAACCAGGACTAAACCCAGACAAAACCAGGGCTAAACCACGACTAAACCAGGTCTAAATCAGGACTAAACCAGGACTAAACCAGGACTAAACCAGGTCTAAACCAGGACTAAACCAGGACTAAACCACAACTAAACCAGGACTAAACCCAGAATAAATCAGGACTAAACCAGGACTAAACCAGGGTCTAAACCAGGACTAAACCAGGACTAAACAGGTCTAAACCAGGACTAAACAGGACTAAACCAGGTCTAAACCAGGTCTAAACCAGGACTAAACCAGGACTAAACCAGGTCTAAACCAGGTCTAAACCAGGACTAAACCAGGACTCTAAACCAGGTCTAAACCAGGACTAAACCAGGACTAACCAGGTCTAAACCAGGACTAAACCAGGACTAAACCAGGACTAAACCAGGACTAAACCAGGGACTAAACCAGGTCTACAACCAGGTCTAAACCAGGACTAAAACCAGGACTAAACCAGGTCCAGGTAAACCAGGACTAAACCAGGACTAAACCAGGACTAAACCAGGACTAAACCAGGTCTAAACCAGGTCTAAACCAGGACTAAACCAGGACTAAACTAAACCAGGACTAAACCAGGTCTAAACCAGGTCTAAACCAGGACTAAACCAGGACTAAACCAGGTCTAAACCAGGTCTAAACCAGGACTAAACCAGGACTAAACCAGGACTAAACCAGGACTAAACCAGGTCTAAACCAGGACTAAACCAGGACTAAACCAGACTAAACAGGTCTAAACCAGGAAACCAGGACTAAACCAGGTCTAAACCAGGTCTAAACAGGTCTAAACCAGGTCTAAACCAGGTCTAAACCAGGTCTAAACCAGGTCTAAACCAGGTCTAAACCAGGACTAAACCAGGACTAAACCAGGTCTAAACCAGGACTGAACCAGGTTTTGTGTTTAGATTCGAGTCATGAAGCTGCAGCTGAGGCGATCGAGAACATGGCCGACGCCGTCACACACGCTCGATTTGTCGGGACGGATCCTGCGAGTGACGAGGTCGTCCTCATGAAGATACTACAGGTAACTCACCTGAGGCTCTCACCTGTGGCTCTCACACTCACCTGTGGCTCTCACACTCACCTGTGGCTCTCACACTCACCTGAGGCTCTCACCTGTGGCTCTCACACTCACCTGTGACTCTCACACTCACCTGTGGCTCTCACACTCACCTGTGGCTCTCACACTCACCTGTGACTCTCACACTCACCTGTGACTCTCACACTCACCTGTGGCTCTCACACTCACCTGTGGCTCTCACACTCACCTGAGGCTCTCACCTGTGGCTCTCACACTCACCTGTGGCTCTCACACTCACCTGAGGCTCTCACCTGTGGCTCTCACACTCACCTGAGGCTCTCACACTCACCTGTGGCTCTCACACTCACCTGTGGCTCTCACACTCACCTGTGCTCTCACACTCACCTGTGGTGCTCTCACACTCACCTGTGGCTCTCACACTCACCTGTGGCTCTCACACTCACCTCTCTCACCTCACCTGTGGCTCTCACACTCACCTGTGTACACTCACCTGTGCTCTCACCTGTGGCTCTCACACTCACCTGTGGCTCTCACACTCACCTGTGGCTCTCACACTCACCTGTGGCTCTCACACTCACCTGTGGCTCTAGGCTCTCACCTGTGGCTCTCACACTCACCTGTGGCTCTCACACTCACCTGTGGCTCTCACACTCACCTGACTCTCACACTGTGGCTCTCACACTCACCTCACACTCACCTGTGACTCTCACACTCACCTGTGACTCTCACACTCACCTGTGGCTCTCACACTCACCTGTGGCTCTCACACTCACCTGTGGCCTCACACTGGGCTCTCACCTCACCTCACCTGTGGCTCTCACACTCACCTGTGACTCTCACACTCACCTGTGGCTCTCACACTCACCTGTGGCTCTCACACTCACTCACCTGTGACTCTCACACTCACCTGTGCTCTCACACTCACCTGACTCTCACACTGTGGCTCTCACACTCACCTGTGCTCTCACCTGTGGCTCTCACACTCACCTGTGGCTCTCACACTCACCTGTGGCTCTCACACTCACCTGTGGCTCTCACACTCACCTGTGGCTCTCACACTCACCTGTGACTCTCACACTCACCTGCTCTCACACTCACCTGTGGCTCTCACACTCACCTGTGGCTCTCACACTCACCTGTGGCTCTCACACTCACCTGTGGCTCTCACACTCACCTGTGGCTCTCACACTCACCTGTGGCTCTCACCTGTGGCTCTCACACTCACCTGTGACTCTCACACTCACCTGTGGCTCTCACACTCACCTGTGGCTCTCACACTCACCTGTGGCTCTCACACTCACCTGAGGCTCTCACCTGTGGCTCTCACACTCACCTGTGGCTCTCACACTCACCTGTGGCTCTCACACTCACCTGTGGCTCTCACACTCACCTGAGGCTCTCACACTCACCTGTGACTCTCACACTCACCTGTGGCTCTCACACTCACCTGTGGCTCTCACACTCACCTGAGGCTCTCACACTCACCTGTGGCTCTCACACTCACCTGTGGCTCTCACACTCACCTGTGGCTCTCACACTCACCTGTGGCTCTCACACTCACCTGTGGCTCTCTGTGCAGGTGTTGAGGACTCTGCTGCTCACTCCGGTCGGCGCTCACCTCACAAACGAGTCTGTGTGTGAGATCATGCAGTCGTGTTTCAGGATCTGCTTCGAGATGAGGCTCAGCGGTCAGTGAGCTGCCGGGGGAGGGGGCGGGGTTAGGTGGGGTTGGGGTGGGGTTGGGGGCGGGGTTAGGGGCGGGGTTAGGTGGGGGTTGGGGCGGGGTTATTTGGGTTAGGGGCGGGGTTAGGTGGGGTTGGGGGCGGGGTTAGTGTGCTCAGCGTGCTGTGTACACTCTGTGATGTCACAGTGTTGATGTTCAAACTTTTTCCTGTTTCAGAGCTGCTGAGGAAGTCTGCAGAGCACACGCTGGTGGACATGGTGCAGCTGCTCTTCTCCAGGTAAACACCACAACATCTCCTACAGGACCTGGTCCCGGTCCCGGTCCTGGTCCTGGTCCCGGTCCCGGTCCCGGTCCTGGCCTTCATTTAAGTTCAGTCCCGTCCACACACAACAGTCCTCTAGAGTTCCTCCAAACATGCACCAAACTCCACACAAACTCCACACACCTTCACTAGAAACTATATTATTATATATTATAATTATATTATTATATTATTATATTTTTATACACAACACAGACACACACACACACAGAGACACACACACACACACACACAGACACACACACACACACACACACACACACACAGACACACACACACACAGAGACACACACACACACACAGACACACACACACACACAGAGACACACACACACACACACACACACACACACAGAGACACACACACACACACAGAGACACACACACACACACACAGAGACACACACACACAGTTTATTTGGTGTGTGATTAGGGCAGAACTAAATGAAGACGTTGATATAAAATAGTTGTATAAAAATCTGTACTGTTTAAAGATCATCAGGTTTTTTTTGGATGTGTGTGTGTCCCGTCGGCGCACAGGTGTGAGGGTTTTAAAGCGGCGCACGAGGGTTTTTAGAGTTTCCACACGTACATATTTAGTTTAGAGAAACATTTAACCGGACCGTCGCCGCGCTCTAAACTTTGTGGTGTTTTTCAAATCCCTAAAACAAAAGCCTGACTTTAGAGGACAAACAAATATGTAAATGAGGAGCGAGGCGCGGTGTGCTGATGGGTTTGTCGGAGGCAGGAGCGGCGTCGCTAATAACCGCCGTCCCCGTGACATTAAACACACCATTATTCACACATTTAAATCCGAAGGAGCCTGAACGCGGCGCCGACTCCACAAACACGCACCTGCACATCAGCACATTTTTAATCAGAAAAAACAGAATTATTCATCTCATCTGCCGCCCAAAGACACGACCAGAGCGGAATACAAATGCCCCAAGGGAGGCCCGCTTTAGACCAGGTCTAGACCAGGTCTAGACCAGGTTTTAGTCTGGGTTTAGACCTGGTTTAGAAAGGCTTTAGACCGGATCTAGACCAGGTTTAGACCAGGTTTAGACCAGGTTTAGACCTGGTTTAGAAAGGCTTTAGACTAGGTTTTAGTCTGGGTTTAGCCTGGGTTTAATCTGGGTTTAGTCTTGGTTTAGTCCTGATGTAGTCTTGGTGTAAACCTGGTTTAGTCTTGGTTCAGTGTGGGGTTATATCAGGACAAAGGCTGGGACTGAACCAGGACTAAACCAATAGTTTTCCTCTTTAGGATCAGGACTAAAGACTAAACTTGGATTAAAGCAGGATTATTGTAGGTCTAAACTCAGACTAAACCAGGACAAATCCATAAAATACAGAGACCCCCAAACCCCCCAAACCCCCCAAACCTCCCAAACCTCCAAACCTCCCAAACCCCCCAAACCCCCAAAACCCCCAAACCCCCCAAACCTCCCCAAACCTCCCAAACCCCCCAAACCCCCAAACCCCCCCCCCAAAAAACCTCCCAAACCTCCCAAACCCCCCAAACCCCCCAAACCCCCAAACCCCCCAAACCCCCAAACCCCCCAAACCTCCCAAACCTCCCAAACCTCCCAAACCCCCAAACCCCCAAACCTCCCAAACCCCCAAACCCCCCAAACCCCCCAAACCCCCCAAACCCCCCAAACCCCCAAACCCCCCAAACCCCCCAAACCCCCCAAACCCCCCAAACCCCCCCAAATCCCAAACCTCCCAAACCTCCCAAACCCCCAAACCCCCCAAACCCCCCAAACCTCCCAAACCCCCCAAACCCCCAAACAAACCCCCAAACCTCCCAACCTCCCAAACCCCCCAAACCCCCAAACCTCCCAAACCCCCCAAACCTCCCAACCCCCAAACCCCCCAAACCTCCCAAACCTCCCAAACCCCCAAACCCCCCAAACCCCCCAAACCTCCCAAACCCCCAAACAAACCCCCAAACCCCCCAAACCCCCCAAAACCCCCAAACCTCCCAAACCCCCATCCCAAACCCCCAAACCCCCCAAACCTCCCAAACCCCCCAAACCCCCCAAACCTCCCAAACCTCCCAAACCCCCCAAACCTCCCCAAACCCCCCAAACCTCCCAAACCCCCCAAACCCCCCAAACCCCCAAACCTCCCAAACCCCCCAAACCCCCAAACCCCCAAACCCCCAAACCCCCCAAACAAAAACCTCCCAAACCCCCCAAACCCCCCAAACCCCCAAACCTCCCAAACCCCGGCGTCCGCGTTCCCCTGTTTGAGACGCAGCTCCTCGTCCCAAAGTCCTAAATAAATAAATGAAGAATAAATGAAGTTCTAATGTGAACATGTTTAAAGAGGCTGATCCCCCAGAGCTGATGAACTTTTCTTTGGTTTTTGGCCTAAATCTGCCCCAGACCTCTGCCCCTTTGACTCCCGCTCCTCCCAACACGACGCTTCTTTTTACACACGTTTTTTCACAACATTCCAGTGTTTTTTTAATCCAGAACAAATGAAAAGTCAAACGGCTCAAGACGCAAACTGTGGGAACCAAACAGAGACGAAAGAGACGAAAGAGACGAAAGAGACGAAAGAGACGAAAGAGACGAAAGAGACGAAAGAGACGAAAGAGACTAAAGCCGCTGAAGCCGCTGTGGACTTTAGGGATTTACACCGAGTGAGACGTCACCGCCTCACGTGCGCGCTCCCACCGCCTCACGTGCGCGCTCCCACCGCCTCACGTGCGCGCTCCCACCGCCTCACGTGCGCGCTCCCACCGCCTCACGTGCGCGCTCCCACCGCCTCACGTGCGCGCTCCCACAGCCTCGCTCCCACAGCCTCACGTGCGCGCTCCCACAGCCTCACGTGCGCGCTCCCGATGATCTAAAGACGATCCGTGTGTCGTAAAACCAAAAATAAGAAAATGAAGAAACAACAATTTTCTTCATTATTTGTCTCCAAAACCAAAATGTAAAAACAGATAATGATTCGTTTTTTCACTTTTGGATTTTGTGTTTAAATGAAAAATTGAAAAAATGGATAACAGACTGAACCAGGACTGAACCAGGACTGAACTGGTCTCAGTCCTGGTCTTAGTCCCGGTCTTAGTCCCAGTCTGATCCTGAATCTTTATGTTTTTTCATTTTAGTTTTGGAGACAAATAATGAAGAACATTGTTGTTTTTTTGTTTTCTTATCTTTGGTTTTATTTTGAAAAACGAGTGAATGAACGACACACAGATTAAAGTCTCACAAATCCGTCTTGTGGGTCTGAATGTCGTTCGTCCTAAAAACAGAGCTGGACTTGTGTTTTGTTTGTCTCTTTCTCTTCACTCACAGGTTTGAGTGACACGTTCAGGCCGCGAGTCGACTTTTTCAATACTTTTTTGTCACTGTTATTATTAAACCTTTGGCCATCACAAGTTGATAAGATCCACCCCCAACTCGGCCCGTTTGGTCTCAGGACCCAAAAAAAACCTCTTTAGGAAAAACTGCATCTGAAATGACACTGAAACTGTAAATATTAAAGTGCTGCAACTGCAAAAACGCTCAAATAATCCTAAAATCCACACGGAGGAAACGAGCAGAACAGTTAATCTGGGGCTTGCTGCCTTAGACCTGACTTAGTTCAGGTTTAGACCTTCTTTAGACCTGGTTTAGACCGAGTTTTAGTCCTGCTGTAGTCCTGGTTTAGTCCTGATGTAGTCCTGGTTTAGTCCTGATGCAGTCCTGGTTTAGTCCTGATGCAGTCCTGGTTTAGTCCTGATGCAGTCCTGGTTTAGTCCTGATGCAGTCCTGGTTTAGTCCTGATGTAGTCCTGGTTTAGTCCTGATGTAGTCCTGGTTTAGTCCTGGTTTAGTCCTGATGTAGTCCTGGTTTAGTCCTGGTTTAGTCCTGTTTTTGACTGTCAAATATCAACCTTCACATTCCCCAAAAGAGAAAAAAGTATCAGATAAATTGTCATCAAAAGTTTCAAGTGTTTTATTTCATTTATCAGAGGGACAAATGTCCATGAAAAACTCTCCACGTTTATAAAGTTCAGTTTAAGCCCAAAATGATCTTTGTGTCCAGAGAGAAACAGCTGCTACGACCAAAGATCTTCACTGTTCCTCAAATCAACAGAAAACAGAACGTTCAGGCCGTTTCATGTGGGATTAATGTTTTTTTTTTCATATAAACAGTATTTTTAAAGCGTTGACTTCTGTCCTGTTTTACTTGATGAAGTGAATCACATAAAGTTGAAGAATATTCTTGTTTCCTAAACTCTCGTCTCTTTCAGGTTACCACAGTTTAAAGAAGAAGCCAAAAGTTTTGTCGGTGCCAACATCAAAAAGGTGACTCCCCAGTGGCTCTAGTTTTACTGTTTAGATGAAGATTTCCTCTGCACGTTCTGCACGTTCTTCTGTTCTGCACGTTCTGCTGTTCTGCACGTTCTTCTGTTCTGCACGTTCTGCACGTTCTTCTGTTCTTCTGTTCTGTCTAACACTCGTGTGCAGATTTATAACGAGGGCTGAGCACAAATATACAAATATCGATATATCGTATCACTTTATACAGTATCGATATCGTGGGCTCTTGTATCGATTTATCACCAAGAGGATTTTTTGGTTTATTTTACAAAATGATTTAGTTCCAGCTCCAGTTTTGTTGTTTGTTCAGAGGAAAGAAACTCGTTACTGCGACACATTTAACATTTTCAGTTTTGATCATTTAAATGTTTGTTTCATTTGAACTTTACACAAGAAGAAGTTTAACAAAAACTTTTAGTGTCACACACACGACATATCATGTGTTTTTATTGAACCGTATCTAATCGATTTGATTCTAAATGTCACTGTGTCGACATCTGTATCGTATCAGAAGCTTCTTAATGAAACCAGCTTTTACCAACTTTTACTCTGAATTAAACCCAAACCTGTTGTCTCTTTGTGGATCCTCTGTCTCCTGTTGTCTGCTCCAAAAAGTGTCTTTGTCCTCTGAGTGTTTGTTTTTTAAAGATGTAAAGATTCTCAAAGCTTTAATTGAACTCTGTAGTGTTTTACTCTGCTCCTCTTCCTCCCATCAAACACAACCTGCACAAAAACTCAATCATCATGTCAGTCGTTTGTGCTGCCAGAAGTTTGGTTTGTGCTGCTTTAATTTTGGAGATATTAATGATTCTTTTATTGTTCAAAATGGATCAGCAGCTCCAGGAAGCTTCAAAATGTTAACCCTAACCCTAACACAAAAAGGAGTTCGTCGTTTGTGCTTCGTTTGTTTTGGGCTGATGACGTCGTCTCGCTGCCCTCGAAAATGTTAAAACCTTATAATCCGGTGCACCTTATGTGTTCATTCTGGTTGTGTTTACTGACCTCAGACCGATTTTCTGTGGTACACGGGGTTCAAAAATCTGTCCACATGTTTTAGTACGACTTTGGTGAACTACAAAGCCACACCGCTGGATGGTTTGTCGGAGCGTTGCGGCTGCTGTCGTCAGGAGCCTCGTGGAGTCGGACAGAAGCTGAACTGAAGCTGGTTTTATCAGAGCTTTTAGTTTATTCAAATGAGTCGTGTGGTTTTAAGTTTTGTTCCTGTAAACTGTGAACAAATGTGACAAAGCTGCATTAAACACATTATTACTCAATGTAGATTTGAGACGTAAAAAAAACAAACTTAAATGATCCACCCACATTTACATTTATAAAACTCGTTCAGTGGGACAGAGACGATGCCGGGCGAGTTACACCACGACCTGCCCACGGGTCCAGGACGCCCGGACTCAGGACCAGAACCAAGTGTCGTCCTTTTGTTTCTCTTTTAATCCGACGCAACTTCTGTATGAAAATAGACGAGGGAATTTAACATAATTGATATTGAGCCTTATAGTCCGATGATATGTTCAGGAGGATGAGGCAACGTCATCAGATGAAAATAGATCATAAATAAATCATAAATAATACTTTAAGAACCGTAAGAACAATAAGAACAATAAGAACAATAAGAACAATAATCACTCAAACAGAACTTTATGCAGCACGAACGATGGACAGTTTTTATGATGGTTTGTTGGGAAATAACTTCACGCAGGCTCCATGTGCTCCTGTCTGTGCTCCTGTCTGTGCTCCTGTCTGTGCTCCTGTCTGTGCTCCTGTCTGTGCTCGTGCGCGCTCCCGCTTGCTCGTGCGCGCTCTCGTGTGCTCGTGCGTGCTCCCGCTTGCTCGTGCGCGCTCTCGTGTGCTCGTGCGCGCTCCCGCTTGCTCGTGCGCGCTCCCGCTTGCTCGTGCACGCTCCCGCTTGCTCGTGCGCGCTCTCGTGTGCTCGTGCGCGCTCCCGCTTGCTCGTGCGCGCTCCCGCTTGCTCGTGCACGCTCCCGCTTGCTCGTGCGCGCTCTCGTGTGTCAGTGTGTCACTAAACCCTCCTTCTCTCTTGAGGCTTACAACATAATGTGGAAAAACAAACGTGTCCAGGTAAGAGCCACATTCAGCCCCAGAGTTGAACTTTAAAACACTTTGACACATCAGGTGAAAATCAGGAGTTTGTGGAGCCATTTTGAGGACTTTTCAACCATTCAAAAGATGATAGAAATGTTAATCATGATGGAAACAGTCCTGAGTTTTCATCCTTCTGAAACTCACAGACAGAAATACACTTTTGACTAAAACACATTATATTTATTTAATCATATTTAGGATTTTACTAAATGTTTTACACATTTTTTTCCAAACTTTGCCATTTTTATCTGGTAACCACTGGGCCAAAGCTCCTCTAATGTCACAGAGAAAGAAAAGAAAACACTTTTATTTAGTTGAAATCGTGTTTAAAACCTCAGAAAAGTGTTTCTTATGTAAATTGTGGCAAAGTTTTGGACAGAATTCTTCCTTCCTGTAATTTTGGACATAACTATAAAGTAGAGTAGATTTACAGCAGCTTTTATTTTGTCAAATGAAGTAGAAATGAGAGAATAATAAATAAAAGCGTCATGTTCACATCTCTGTTTTCAGCTGAAGATGAGAGCGGGAGGAATGAGCGAATCGTCCAAATGGAAAAAACAGAAGCGTTCCCCTCGACCGGCGCATCACATGGTGCGGAGCCCGAGCGGAACCATGGACCAATCAGCTTTAAGCAACAACAACCTCTCAGGTAACGGCCGCTGGAGCTTTTCATAGCAGCTCGAGTGTCCTGCTGGAGGTTTGTGGTAAAATGTCTGCGGTATCAATTTATCCACAACGATCAAGAGAAGAAAGAATAAAACGTAGGTAGGTGTGTCTCCCTCAGGGGCGGGGATAGGTGCGTGTCTCTCTCGGGGGCGGGGATAGGTGCGTGTCTCTCTCGGGGGCGGGGATAGGTGCGTGTTCTCTCGGGGGCGGGGATAGGTGCGTGTCTCTCTCGGGGGCGGGGATAGGTGCGTGTCTCTCTCGGGGGCGGGGAGGTGCGGTCTCTCGGGGGCGGGGATAGGTGCGTGTCTCTCGGGGGCGGGATAGGTGCGTGTCTCTCGGGGCGGGGGATAGGTGCGTGTTCTCGGGGGCGGGGATAGGTGCGTGTCTCTCTCGGGGGCGGGGATAGGTGCGGGGGCGGGATAGGTGCGTGTCTCTCTGGGGGCGGGGATAGGTGCGTGTTCTCTCGGGGGCGGGGATAGGTGCGTGTCTCTCTCGGGGCGGGGATAGGTGCGTGTCTCTCTGGGGGGCGGGGATAGGTGCGTGTTTCTCTCGGGGCGGGGATAGGTGCGTGTCTCTCTGGGGGGCGGGATAGGTGCGTGTTTCTCTCGGGGGCTCTCTCTCTCGGGGGCGGGGATAGGTGCGTGTTTCTCTCGGGGCGGGGATAGGTGCGTGTCTCTCTGGGGGGCGGGATAGGTGCGTGTCTCTCTCGGGGCGGGGATAGGTGCGTGTCTCTCTCGGGGGCGGGGATAGGTGCGTTTCTCTCGGGGGCGGGGATAGGTGCGTTTCTCTCTCGGGGGCGGGATAGGTGCGTGTCTCTCGGGGGCGGGGATAGGTGCGTTTCTCTCGGGGCGGGGATAGGTGCGTTTCTCTCGGGGGCGGGGATAGGTGCGTTTCTCTCTCGGGGGCGGGGATAGGTGCGTTTCTCTCGGGGGCGGGGATAGGTGCGTTTCTCTCTCGGGGCGGGGATAGGTGCGTGTCTCTCGGGGGCGGGGATAGGTGCGTGTCTCTCTCGGGGGCGGGGATAGGTGCGTGTCTCTCGGGGCGGGGATAGGTGCGTGTCTCTCTCGGGGGCGGGGATAGGTGCGTGTCTCTCTCGGGGGCGGGGATAGGTGCGTGTCTCTCTCGGGGCGGGGATAGGTGCGTGTCTCTCGGGGGGCGGGATAGGTGCGTCTCTCGGGGGCGGGATAGGTGCGTGTCTCTCTCGGGGGCGGGGATAGGTGCGTGTCTCTCTCGGGGGGGGGATAGGTGCGTGTCTCTCTCGGGGGGGGATAGGTGCGTTTCTCTCGGGGCGGGGATAGGTGCGTGTCTCTCGGGGGCGGGGATAGGTGCGTGTCTCTCTCGGGGGCGGGATAGGTGCGTTTCTCTCGGGGGCGGGGATAGGTGCGTGTCTCTCTCGGGGGCGGGGATAGGTGCGTGTCTCTCTCGGGGCGGGGATAGGTGCGTGTCTCTCGGGGGCGGGATAGGTGCGTGTCTCTCTCGGGGGCGGGGATAGGTGCGTTTCTCTCGGGGGCGGGGATAGGTGCGTTTCTCTCGGGGGCGGGGATAGGTGCGTTTCTCTCTCGGGGGCGGGGAGGTGCGTGTCTCTCTCGGGGCGGGGATAGGTGCGTTCTCTCGGGGGCGGGGATAGGTGCGTGTCTCTCTCGGGGGCGGGGATAGGTGCGTGTCTCTCGGGGCGGGGATAGGTGCGTTTCTCTCGGGGGCGGGGATAGGTGCGTGTCTCTCTCGGGGCGGGGATAGGTGCGTTTCTCTCGGGGGCGGGGATAGGTGCGTGTCTCTCCCTTCCGGTGAACTCTAGATCCAGGTGGAATCGCACAGACAGCGACGTTTTCCTCTGTTTCCCAAACCACAGTAAATATGTAAATATGAACGAAACAAAAAATCCGTCCAGATTTTCGCCGCATCGTTTTATTCAGCGCAGAGTTCAAAGTGTGAGACTAAAGTAGCTTCTTATTGTCTGGAATTTATGGTCTTTATTTCATGGCGCGTTTGAGACGCACCTGCAAAGAAAATCTACTTTCTTGAATTTGTGTTGATTTTTTTCTCAAACAAATGAATTTGGGGAGAACAGAAAAACATGAACCTGAAGTTCCACAAACCGACAGCGAGACACTTCAGACGATGTGATAAACGTCTGTTCAGACTCCTCCCCTCACCGCTGTCTCCGCCCACAGCCGGGGTGCCGTTCCTGGACGGGGGCTCCGCTCCTGCCGCCCTGACGTCCTCGGAAAGCGCCGGCTCCGTCTCCAGCCCCTCGGACAGCGGAGTGGACTCCTGCTCCAAGACCCCGTCCAGAGAAGATCTGTCAGAACTGGACCAGAACAGCACCAGCCAGAGCCCCAGCCACCCCCACTCTGACCCGGGGACGGGGGACGCACAGGTGAGACGGGGGACGCACAGGTGAGACGGGGGACGCACAGGTGAGACGGGGGACGGGGGACGCACAGGTGAGACGGGGACGGTGAGACGGGGACAGGTGAGACAGGGACAGGGGACAAGTTAGAGGGGTTTCCATGACCTCTGTGTGACCCCTGTGTGACCTCAGGTGTGACCTCTGTGTGACCTCAGGTGTGACCCCTGTGTGACCTCAGGTGTGACCTCTGTGTGACCTCAGGTGTGACCCCTGTGTGACCAGGTGTGACCTCAGTGTGACCTGTGTGTGACCTCAGGTGTGACCCCTGTGTGACCTCAGGTGTGACCTGTGTGACCTCAGGTGTGACCTCAGATTGACCTCTGTGTGACCTCAGGTGTGACCCCTGTGTGACCTCAGGTGTGACCTCTGTGTGACCTCAGGTGTGACCTCTGTGTGACCTCAGGTTGACCCCTGTGTGACCTCAGGTGTGACCCCTGTGTGACCTCTGTGTGACCTCAGGTTGACCCCGTGAGTTCGGTCCAGTCGGCGTCTGTGGAGTCGATCCCTGAAGTTTTAGACGACAACACGTCTGTGTCCGACACGTCGTCCGTACACGACATGGACTATGTGAACCCACGAGGAGTCCGCTTCACCCAGTCCATGCACCGCGACGGTAAGAACCAGAACCACAACCAGAACCAAACCCAGTCCACGCACCGCGACGGTAAGAACCAGAACCACAACCAGAACCAAACCCAGTCCACGCACCGCGACGGTAAGAACCAGAACCACAACCAGAACCAAACCCAGTCCACGCACCGCGACGGTAAGAACCAGAACCACAACCAGAACCAAACCCAGTCCACGCACCGCGACGGTAAGAACCAGAACCACAACCAGAACCAAACCCAGTCCACGCACCGCGACGGTAAGAACCAGAACCAGTGTTTTTCAGGAGACGTTTGTGACGCTGTTGAATCTGGATTAAAGTGACACTTGTCAGTTCAGCCTGTGTGAGGCTCAGAAATGTGTCGGTTTTAGAGACACTTCTGGTTCTTTGTCGTTGTTTCGCTCTTCGCTGCTGGAGCTTCCACACATAAACTGTTTGTTTTCTTACATTGGTCTTGTGTAAAACGACTTTTATTGGAGCTGCACTGATGCACCTGAGCTGTGAACCGACGTGTGAATGATCCACATTTACACACATCGTTCATTACCGCGGCCTGTACACATTTACCTCTGAAGTCTAATAGTGGTAGTTTTACTTTGTTTACAGGTGAGAATGTGATGCACAAATGTCATTAGTCCGACCTCGTGTCTGTAAATATGACATCAAGACTCAGAAGAAAAATAAATGTTTCCTAAATAAACCCAATTTAAATCCACTAGAGCCAAACCGAAGTTTTATTATCAGCTGAAGATTCAGAGTCAGTTTTTACGTCACTAAATATTTCAGCTTTTATATCGACTGTCGTCTCCTTCAGCTCCTGTTTTATCTGCGTCATATCGAACATAAAATCATCGATATCGGTCAAGCTCTAGTAAGAACCAAACATAACCAAACCCGGTCCACACTCAGGGACGGCAGGGCATCTGACTCTTTCCCCGTGTGGCAGGTGCGTCCCTGATCCCGTACGGTCTGCCCTGTCTCCGGGAGCTCTTCCGGTTCCTGATTTCTCTGACGAATCCTCATGACCGTCACAACACGGACGCCATGATGCACATGGGCCTCCAGCTCCTCGCCGTCGCCCTGGAAACCGCCAACGTCGCCCACTACCAGAGTCTCCTCCTGCTGGTCAAAGACGAGCTCTGCAGGCATCTGTTCCAGGTACTAGACTGGGACCAGACCAGGACCAGACCAGGACTAAACCATGAACTAAACCAGGTCTGGTCCAGGTGTGGTCCAGGTGTGGTCCAGGTGTGGTCCAGGTCTGGTCCAGGTCTGGTCCAGGTCTGGTCCAGGTCTGATCCAGGTCCCAGGTCTGATCCAGGTCTGGTCCAGGTCTGGTCCAGGTCTGATCCAGGTGTGGTCCAGGTGTGGTCCAGGTGTGGTCCAGGTCTGGTCCAGGTCTGATCCAGGTCTGGTCCAGGTCTGGTCCAGGTGTGGTCCAGGTCTGGTCCAGGTCTGGTCCAGGTGGTCCAGGTCTGGTCCAGGTGTGGTCCAGGTCTGGTCCAGGTCTGGTCCAGGTGTGGTCCAGGTCTGGTCCAGGTCTGGTCCAGGTCTGGTCCAGGTCTGATCCAGGTCTTGTGTTTCAGCTGCTGAGTGTGGAGAGGATGAACCTTTACGCCTCGTCGATCCGCTGTTGTTTTTTGCTCTTTGAGTCCATGAGGGTCCACCTCAAGTTCCAGCTCGAGGTACGTTTACGTCTACAGCTCCTCACGTGGACCTTCACCTGCCCCGTCACATTTACCCCGCTCTTCCTCGTGTGTGTGTGTGTGTGTGTGTGAGATGTTCCATAGTGGAGCTTTACCCCGCTCTTCCTCGTGTGTGTGTGTGTGTGTGTGAGATGTTCCATAGTGGAGCTTTACCCCGCTCTTCCTCGTGTGTGTGTGTGTGTGTGTGTGAGATGTTCCATAGTGGAGCTTTACCCCGCTCTTCCTCGTGTGTGTGTGTGTGTGTGTGTGTGTGTGAGATGTTCCATAGTGGAGCTTTACCCCGCTCTTCCTCGTGTCCTTCAGATGTACCTGAAGAAGTTGATGGACATCATCACGTGTGAGAACGTGCGGATGCCGTATGAGATGAAGGAATTGGCTCTGGAGGCCGTGGTGCAGCTCTGGAGGATCCCGAGCTTCGTCACCGAGCTCTACCTCAACTACGACTGTGACTATTACTGCAGTAACCTGTTTGAAGACCTGACCAAACTACTGTCCAAGGTACTACTACTACTACTACTACTACTATTACTGCAGTAACTACTGCTACTACTATTACTGCTACTGCTACTACTACTACTACTACTACTACTACTACTACTAGTGTGTAGTCTGGTCAGACTGTGTGTTTCAGTGTGTGTAGTCTGGTCAGACTGTGTGTTTCAGTGTGTGTAGTCTGGTCAGACTGTGTGTTTCAGTGTGTGTAGTCTGGTCAGACCAGACTCCTCTGGTGCTTGTTCGTGCGGCTCACTCAGGTCGTGTTCTCCTCAGAACGCCTTCCCCGTGTCTGGGCAGCTCTACACCACTCACCTTCTGTCTCTGGAGGCTCTGCTCACCGTGATCGACAGCACTGAAGCTCACTGCCAGAACAAGACGCCCGGCGGCAGGACCGAGCAGGGGCAGGAGCAGAGACAGGAGCAGAGACAGGAGCAGAGACAGGTGCAGGAGCAGGGACAGGTGCAGGGACAGGTGCAGGACGGAGGCGACGCCGGTCAAGAGAATCCCGAGACCAACGGTAACGAGAAAACTGAGTAAATAATAAAAATCTGTTGTGTGTTTGGTTTTATTGAAAAGACTCAGGTTGTGATGGATTTAGAACTTTTTCACTGGAGATCAGAGACGTTTATATCACAGCACAAAGCCCCCGTGTAACAAACAGGACGTGAACATGGGCCTGCTCCCGACTCCATCCACTCTGGCTCCAGTTCATTTTCTATTGAAAAATCATTGAGGTGCCTGAACAAAACAGTGACATAAAAACCTCAGTATGAAGGAGCGAGGAGACAGCAGCAGGTCCAGAGGAGCCACGCTCTTTCAATACAAAGTGAACTGGAGCCAGAGCTGATGGAGCCGCGTTGTGCCCGTGCTCACTTCCTGTTTGGACCGCGGCGGCCAGCGGATCAGCTTTGTCCGTTTATATAAAAGTGTCTGGTTCCCTGATGTTTTAAAGTCTGTTGTTCTGTTCCTCCAGAGCTCCAGAGGATTACCCCAAACGGAGGCTCAGTGAACCCCGCTCACAGTGACCCGTCCCTGGGGTACCCTCCCACCAGCGGCCCCCTCATGGCCGACAAGATGAGGCTGGGGAGGTCGGACCAACAAGACCCAGATCCAGGTCAGGACTTTGTCTGGTCTTTGGTCCAGGTTTGGTCCAGGTTTAGAGCTAGTTTAGTCCTGGTTTAGACCTGGTTTAATCCTGGTTTAGTCCTGGTGTAGAGCTGGTTTAGTCCTGGTTTAGTCCTGGTTTAATCCTGGTTTAGTCCTGGTTTAGTCCTGGTTTAGTCCTGGTTTAACCTGGTTTACCTGGTTTAGTCCTGGTTTAGACCTGGTTTAGTCCTGGTTTAGACCTGGTTTAGTCCTGGTTTAGTCCTGGTTTAGTCCTGGTTTAGTCCTGGTTTAGTCCTGGTTTAGTCCTGGTTTAGTTTTAGTCCTGGTTTAGTCCTGGTTTAGTCCTGGTTTAGTCCTGGTTTAGTCCTGGTTTAGTCCTGGTTTAGTCCTGGTTTAGACCTGGTTTAGTCCTGGTTTAGTCCTGGTTTAGTCCTGGTTTAGTAGTCCTGGTTTAGTCCTGGTTTAGTCCTGGTTTAGTGGTTTAGTCCTGGTTTAGAGTCCTGGTTTAGACCTGGTTTAGTTCCTGGTTTGCCTGGTTTAGTCCTGGTTTAATCCTGGTTTAGTCCTGGTTTAGTCCTGGTTTTAGTCCTGGTTTAGTCCTGGTTTAGTCCTGGTTTAGTCCTGGTTTAGACCTCCTGGTTTAGACCTGGTTTAGTCCTGGTTTAGTCCTGGTTTAGTGGTTTAGACCTGGTTTACCTGGTTTAGTCCTGGTTTATCCTGGTTTAAATGGACCTGGTTTAGTCCTGGTTTACATTTATTTTTACGTTTGTTTTTTAGGTGAGAAGAAAGTCCAGAAGAAACCTCACAGGTTCTCGTCGTGTTTGCCGGAGTCTCAGGAGCTGCTGGAGATCAGGACCAAGAAGAAGGTGAGAAAAACACTGAAATATTTATATATCGTATTTATATATTTATATATATATCGGTCTGCTGTATCGATATATCGCCAAGAGGATTCTTCAGAACATTTGACTAAATAATTTTGAGCTGCAGGTGTGTGGACATTTTCACTGTGTCTCTCTATCCGTCCATCTCTCTCTCTCTCTCTCTCTCTCTCTCTCTCTCTCTCTCTCTCTCTCTCTCTCTCTCTCTCTCTCTTCTCTCTTTAGTCCTCTTTTCTCTCACATCTTTCTTTCTGTCTCTGATGAGTTTGATCTCACACTCCTCTTCTTTCTCTCTCTCTCTTCAGTCTGGTCTGGTGTCTCACTCTTCCGTCTTTCCCCTTCAGTTTGGTCTGTTCTCTCTTTCCTCTCCTCCTCTCGTTCTCTCTCTTCTTCTCTCTTTCAGTCGGGTCTGTTCTCTCTCTCCTCCTCTTCTCGTTCTCTCTCTTCTTCTCTCTTTCAGTCGGTCTGTCTGTCTCCTCTCTCTCTCTCTCTTCTCTCTCTCTCGTTCTCTCTCTCTCTTCTTCTCTCTTCAGTCGGGTCTGTTCTCTCTTTCCTCTCCTCCTCTCTCGTTCTCTCTCTTCTTCTCTCTCTTTCAGTCGGGTCTGTTCTCTCTTTCCTCTCTCCTCTCTTCTTCGTTCTCTCTTCTTCTCTCTTTCAGTCGGGTCTGTTCTCTCTTTCTCTCTCCTCTCTCGTTCTTCTCTCTCTCTTCTCTCTTTCAGTCGGGTCTGTTCTCTCTCTTTCCTCTCTCTTCTCTCGTTCTCTCTCTTCTCTTCTCTTTCAGTCGGGTCTGTTCTCTCTCTCCTTTCTCTCTCCTCTTCTCTCGTTCTCTCTCTTCTTCTCTCTCCTTCAGTCGGGTCTGTTCTCTCTTTCCTCTCCTCCTCTCGTTCTCTCTCTTCTTCTCTCCTTTCAGTCGGGTCTGTTCTCTCTCCTCCTCTCTTCTTCTCTTCTCTTAGTCGGGTCTCTCTCTCTCTCTCTCTCTCTCTCAGTCGGGTCTGTTCTCTCTTTCTCTCTCCTCTCTCTTCTGTCGGGGTCTGTTCTCTCTTTCTCTCTCTCTTCTCTCAGTCGGGTCTGTTCTCTCTTTCCTCTCCTCTCTCTCGTTCTCTCTCTTCTTCTCTCTCTTCAGTCGGGTCTGTTCTCTCTTTCCTCTCCTTCCTCTTCTCTCTCTCTTCTCTTCTTCTTCTCTTCAGTCGGGTCTTCTCTCTTCCTCTTTCTCAGTCGGTCTGTCTGTTCTCTTCTCTCTCCTTCTTTCTCGTTCTGTCTCTCTTCTTCTCTCCTTCAGTCGGGTCTGTTCTCTCTTTCCTCTCCTCCTTCTCGTTCTCTCTCTTCTTCTCTCCTTCAGTCGGGTCTGTTCTCTCTTTCTCTCCTCCTCTCGTTCTCTCTCTTCTTCTCTCCTTCAGTCGGGTCTGTTCTCTCTTTCTCTCTCTCTCCTCTCTCTCGTTCTCTCTCTTCTTCTCTCTTTCAGTCGGGTCTGTTCTCTCTCTCCTCTCTCTTCTCGTTCTCTCTCTTCTTCTCTCTTTCAGTCGGGTCTGTTCTCTCTTCCTCTCCTCTTCTCGTTCTCTCTCTTCTTCTCTCTCTTCAGTCGGGTCTGTCTTCTCTCTCTCTTTCAGTCGGTCTGTTCTCTCTTTCTCTCTCTTTCTCGTTCTCTCTCTCTTCTCTTCTCTCTCTTCAGTCGGGTCTGTTCTCTCTTCTCCTCTCCTCTCTCTCGTTCTCTCTCTTCTCTCTCTCTTTCAGTCGGGTCTGTCTCTCTCTTTCTTCTCCTCCTTCTCTTCTCTCTCTCTTCTCTCCTTCAGTCGGGTCTGTTCTCTCTCTCCTCTCCTCTTCTCGTTCTCTCTCTTCTTCTCTCCTTCAGTCGGGTCTGTTCTCTCTCTTCCTCTCCTCTTCTCGTTCTCTCTCTTCTTCTCTCTTTCAGTCGGGTCTGTTCTCTCTTTCCTCTCCTCTTCTCGTTCTCTCTCTTCTTCTCTCTTTCAGTCGGGTCTGTTCTCTCTTTCCTCTCTCCTCTCGTTCTCTCTCTTCTTCTCTCTTTCAGTCGGGTCTGTTCTCTCTCTCCTCTTCTCGTTCTCTCTCTTCTCTCTGTCGGGTCTGTTCTCTCTTCTCTCTCTCTCTTCTTCCAGTCGGGTCTGTTCTCTCTTTCCTCTCCTCCTCTCTCTCTGTCGGGTCTCTCTCTTCTCTCTCTCTCTTCTCTCTCAGTCGGGTCTGTTCTCTCTTTCTCTCCTCTCTCTCGTCTCGTCTCTCTCTTCTCTCTCTTCAGTCGGGTCTGTTCTCTCTTTCCTCTCCTCTTCTCGTTCTCTTCTCTTCTTCTCTCTTCAGTCGGGTCTGTTCTCTCTCTTTCCTTCTCCTCTCTCTCGTTCTCTCTCTTCTCTTCTCTCTTTCAGTCGGGTCTGTTCTCTCTTTCCTCTCTCTCTTCTCTCTCGTTCTCTCTCTTCTTCTCTCTTCAGTCGGGTCTGTTCTCTCTCTCTCTCTCTTCTCTCTCTTCTTCTCTTCTTCTCTCTCTTCTCTCCTTCTCTCCTCTTCTCGTTCTCTCTCTTCTCTCTCTCTCCTTCAGTCGGGTCTGTTCTCTCTCCTCTCCTCTTCTCGTTCTCTCTCTTCTTCTCTCCTTCAGTCGGGTCTGTTCTCTTCTCTCTCCTCTCTCTCTCTCGTTCTCTCTCTTCTTCTCTCTCTTCAGTCGGGTCTGGGTCTGTCTCTTCTCTCCTCTCTTCTCTTCTCTCTTCTCTCTCTTCTCTCTCTCTTCAGTCGGGTCTGTTCTCTCTTTCCTCTCTCCTCCCTCGTTCTCTCTCTTCTTCTCTCTCTCTTTCAGTCGGGTCTGTTCTCTCTCTCCTTCCTCTCCTCTTCTCTCTCAGTTCTTCTCTCTTCTCTCTCCTCTCAGTCGGGTCTGTTCTCTCTTTCCTCTCCTCTCTCGTTCTCTCTCTCTTCTTCTCTCTCTTTCAGTCGGGTCTGTTCTCTCTCCTTCCTTCTCCTCTCTCTCGTTCTCTCTCTTCTTCTCTCTCTTCTTCTTCAGTCGGGTCTGTTCTCTCTCTCCTCTCTCCTCTTCTCTCGTTCTCTCTCTTCTTCTCTCTTTCAGTCGGGTCTGTTCTCTCTCTTCCTCTCCTCCTCTCGTTCTCTCTCTCTTCTTCTCTCCTTCAGTCGGGTCTGTTCTCTCTTTCTCTCTCCTCTCTCTCGTTCTCTCTCTCTTCTCTCTTTCAGTCGGGTCTGTTCTCTCTTTCTTTCTCTCTCTCTCGTTCTCTCTCTTCTTCTCTCTTTCAGTCGGGTCTGTTCTCTCTCCTCCTCTTCTCGTTCTCTCTCTTCTTCTCTCCTTTCAGTCGGGTCTGTTCTCTCTTTCCTCTCCTCTTCTCGTTCTCTCTCTTCTTCTCTCTTTCAGTCGGGTCTGTTCTCTCTCTTCCTCTCTCTCTCTCGTTCTCTCTCTTCTTCTCTCTTTCAGTCGGGTCTGTTCTCTCTCTCCTCTCCTCTTCTCGTTCTCTCTCTTCTTCTCTCCTTCAGTCGGGTCTGTTCTCTCTTTCCTCCTCTTCTCGTTCTCTCTCTTCTTCTCTCTTTCAGTCGGGTCTGTTCTCTCTTTCCTCTCCTCCTCTCGTTCTCTCTCTTCTTCTCTCCTTCAGTCGGGTCTGTTCTCTCTTTCCTCTCCTCCTCTCGTTCTCTCTCTTCTTCTCTCCTTCAGTCGGGTCTGTTCTCTCTTTCCTCTCCTCCTCTCGTTCTCTCTCTTCTTCTCTCTTTCAGTCGGGTCTGTTCTCTCTCCTCTCTCTCCTCTCTCTCGTTCTCTCTCTTCTTCTCTCTTTCAGTCGGGTCTGTTCTCTCTCTTCCTCTCCTCTTCTCGTTCTCTCTCTTCTTCTCTCCTTCAGTCGGGTCTGTTCTCTCTTTCTTCTCCTCCTCTCGTTCTCTCTCTTCTTCTCTCTCTTTCTCTCTGTTCTCTCTCTCCTCCTCTTCTCGTTCTCTCTCTTCTTCTCTCCTTCAGTCGGGTCTGTTCTCTCTCCTCCTCTTCTCGTTCTCTCTCTTCTTCTCTCTTTCAGTCGGGTCTGTTCTCTCTCTTTCTCTCCTCTTCTCGTCTCTCTCTCTCTCTCTTCTCTCTCTCTTCAGTCGGGTCTGTTCTCTCTTCCTCTCTCTCCTCTCGTTCTCTCTCTCTTCTTCTCTCCTTCAGTCGGGTCTGTTCTCTCTTCTCTCTCTCTCTCTCTCTCTCGTCTCTCTCTCTCTTCTCTCTTTCAGTCGGGTCTGTTCTCTCTTTCTTCTTCCTCTCGTTCTCTCTTCTCTCTTCTCTCTCTTCTCTTTCTCTTCAGTCGGGTCTGTTCTCTTCTCTCTCCTCCTCTCGTTCTCTCTCTTCTTCTCTCTTTCAGTCGGGTCTGTTCTCTCTTTCCTCTCCTCCTCTCGTTCTCTCTCTTCTTCTCTCTTTCAGTCGGGTCTGTTCTCTCTTTCCTCTCCTCTCTCTCGTTCTCTCTCTTCTTCTCTCTTTCAGTCGGGTCTGTTCTCTCTTTCCTCTCCTCTTCTCGTTCTCTCTCTCTTCTTCTCTCTCTTCAGTCGGGTCTGTTCTCTCTCTTTCTCTCTCTCTCTCGTTCTCTCTCTTCTTCTCTCCTTCAGTCGGGTCTGTTCTCTCTTTCCTCTCCTCTTCTCGTTCTCTCTCTTCTTCTCTCCTTCAGTCGGGTCTGTTCTCTCTTTCCTCTCCTCCTCTCGTTCTCTCTCTCCTCTCGTCTTTAGACTTTTTGTGTCACGTTCATGATTTACTCTTTGTTTTTCACTGAATCGTATCGAATTGATTTGAAATATATCGTATCGTATCGTATTGAATCGATAGTGCGCCGTATCGA
>NW_026571404.1:189000-198500 GCF_026225935.1 Boleophthalmus pectinirostris | reverse complement strand
TAGACCGTCTGGTGACAGCAGGTGAAAGGGGCCGAGCTAAACTCAGCCGTCGCCTGATCGCACTTTGTGGACACCTGCTCCACAGGCTCAGGGTTCTCTCTATTAAGTCTGCAGGAACCCGACCTGGAGCGAGACTCTGACCCGACCTGGAGCGGGACTTTGACCCGGCCTGGAGCGGGACTTTGACCCGGCCTGGAGCGGGACTCTGACCCGACCTGGAGCGGGACTCTGACCCGACCTGGAGCGGGACTCCGACCCGACCTGGAGCGGGACTCCGACCCGACCTGGAGCGAGACTCCGACCCGACCTGGAGCGGGACTTTGACCCGACCTGGAGCGGGACTCATCATCAGAGTTTTCAGAGCCATTGGAAATATAAATAATCTAAATCTAAATCTTAATAATCCGACACACGACAGTGTTGAGGAGTTTTACTGCAGGAGAAACTCTAAACACGACACCGTCGTTTTCAGTGTGAACACAGAGTTTATTAAACGTGTCGTTAGTGTGAGAGTGAGAGTAAAAGTGTTTGTTTATTAAACGTGTCGTTAGTGTGAGAGTAAAAGTGTTTGTTTATTAAATGTGTCGTTAGTGTGAGAGTAAAAGTGTTTGTTTATTAAATGTGTCGTTAGTGTGAGAGTAAAAGTGTTTGTTTATTAAACGTGTCGTTAGTGTGAGAGTAAAAGTGTTTGTTTATTAAATGTGTCGTTAGTGTGAGAGTAAAAGTGTTTGTTTATTAAATGTGTCGTTAGTGTGAGAGTAAAAGTGTTTGTTTATTAAATGTGTCGTTAGTGTGAGAGTAAAAGTGTTTGTTTATTAAACGTGTCGTTAGTGTGAGAGTAAAAGTGTTTGTTTATTAAATGTGTCGTTAGTGTGAGAGTAAAAGTGTTTGTTTATTAAACGTGTCGTTAGTGTGAGAGTAAAAGTGTTTGTTTATTAAACGTGTCGTTAGTGTGAGAGTAAAAGTGTTTGTTTATTAAATGTGTCGTTAGTGTGTGAGAGTAAAAGTGTTTGTTTATTAAATGTGTCGTTAGTGTGAGAGTAAAAGTGTTTGTTTATTAAATGTGTCGTTAGTGTGAGAGTAAAAGTGTTTGTTTATTAAATGTGTCGTTAGTGTGAGAGTAAAAGTGTTTGTTTATTAAATGTGTCGTTAGTGTGAGAGTAAAAGTGTTTGTTTATTAAATGTGTCGTTAGTGTGAGAGTAAAAGTGTTTGTTTATTAAATGTGTCGTTAGTGTGAGAGTAAAAGTGTTTGTTTATTAAATGTGTCGTTAGTGTGAGAGTAAAAGTGTTTGTTTATTAAATGTGTCGTTAGTGTGAGAGTAAAAGTGTTTGTTTATTAAACGTGTCGTTAGTGTGAGAGTAAAAGTGTTTGTTTATTAAATGTGTCGTTAGTGTGAGAGTAAAAGTGTTTGTTTATTAAATGTGTCGTTAGTGTGAGAGTAAAAGTGTTCCGCACGGCTTCGTTCACACTCGTTTAAATCCTGTGTTTACGTTAGCTTAGCGCCCCGGTCCTTTGTTTGTGTTAGCTTAGCGCCGCGTAACCGAATCTCCGACCACAACAAAGAGACGCCGCCGTTTTAAAATAGAGCGGAGCGGCGTCAAAGAGCAGACGCCCGTTTGGTCTGGGACACAGGACACACGGGGGGAGGGGCCTGAAGAACAATGTCCCAGAACCACACACTGTTTAGAGAAACTGACAGAGCTAAACAGGAAGTGAGCATGGACACACTTCAGGCTCCAGTTCACTTTCTATTGAAGAAGTGCGGCTCTTCTCTCTAAAACTGCAGCTGTCAGACTTTCATTTTGGTCTTTTTGGTCGTCAGATGTTTTCAAAGTCGCTGATACAAAAACAAACCTCGATACATTGATGTGATTATTCAATACGGTTCAATAAAATAAAGTTTAAATCGTGTGTGACACTAAAAGTTTGTTAAACTTCTTCTTGTGTAAAGTTCAAATGAAACACAAACATTTAAATCTGTGAAAATGTCAAATGTTTCACATAAACGAGTTTCTTCTTCTGAACAAACAAAACTGGAGCTGGAACTAAATAAACCAAATAGTCAAATAAACCAAAAAATCCTCTCGGTGATTTATCGATACATCAGCCCACGATATCGATACTGTATCATCACGTTAAACCATACGATATATCCATATTTACATTTTGTTGCACAGCCCCAGTTTTAACTCTTCCAGGTCGACGGTGTCGTACACGACGTCTGTAAATATGTTTTATAAAACTGCACTGAACTTTCCAACAGAAAAGATAGAAACTTACTGTTCTTCCACCGGCCAATCAGCTGTGAGCGGTGAGGTCATGATGAGGTCATGATGAGGTCATGACGTGGTCGTTGTGGCGTGTGTCTGTGTCCGGTTTGTGTTTCAGCACAACAATAAAAAAAGCGTTGAGATGTAGATGAAGACAGACGTTCTGTGTTGGCGACGATTCCCCAGATTTAAACCTGAACAAAGAGAATGTTTGATGAATTTGATCTCGGGGAAAGTCGTTCTTGTTCTTCTTCCTGTGGGATTTGGAGCTTTACAAACGTCACAAACAAACAGCAGCGATTGGTTCAATAAAAAAAAGTCCCGCCTCCCGTCGAGTGAACCAATCCTAAAGCTGCAGGTCACACGGTTTACACCAAGTGAAACGAAGTGAGACCGGCTCAGGAATCAGATGAGGGACTTGAGTCTTTCTGAGCAGATTTTCCTCTGTTCTGAGCGTCTGTGTCAGAACAGGAGAAAAAGTCACTCGAAGTGACTCTAAAAACTCTAAGTGCACAGATTTATCACATAAATCATAAATGACACGTCTTGGTCTGTGGAATTGTGCGTCTGTTGTTATTTTTATTTTCAGGTTTATTTTTAGTCCAAATGTTCAAATCTAAACGTAATAAACTCATGGAAACACAGAAGTGATGAGTCTGTGACCTGGACCTGACTCCAGCTGTTTCCACGACCTGCACCAGTCAAGTCATGGGGACATGGCACTTTTTTTTTGTTTTGAGGCAATAAATATTTTTTTTGTTTATTTACAGACTTGATATTTTGCATTTTTGTAGCCAAGACCCTAAATTAATAATTGTTATGTCCAAAAAGTTGTTTCTACATGTTTGTGTGAAAGAGTGAATTTTATTTTGTGTTTTTTTTATTTAGTTTTTTTCATTAGCAGTAGTAGTTTTTATTTCATTAATATGACACGACTCCAGCAGCAGATTGTGAAATAACAGACTGGAGTGAAAAAAAGGATGAATAACACTTGATTAGGGGTAAAACGGGGCAGTTTTTGTGTAATTAAGGAAAAAAATCCAGGTGAGGACAAATGTTCTAAAACTAAACTCAGGTTTGTTCTACACGATCCTGGTTTTTTATTTCACCGTTTTGTCCCTAAATCAAAATCTGTACATAATAACTGACCAATCAGACGCCGCGGTTTGAGCAGGTCGCACCACTGTCGCTGCCAGAAGGTTTGATTGACACATGATCAGAAATCCAGATTCACTCCTGTAACCGCTGCCCTCGATGAGCTTCACTATTTTATACAGTCTGTTGGAGAGACGGAGGAGGAGAGAGGGGGAGGAGGGGAGGAGGAGAGAGAGAGAGAAGAGGGAGAGGAGGGGAGGTTGAGGGGAGGGTGAGGGGGCTTCAGAACAGCTGCTGCGGAGGCTGAGGGCCAAAGATTCCACCAAGTGAGAGACACAAAACAGAGCAACAACTGGAGCTTAAGACCAAAGAGAAGATTTAGAGACGGACAAGAGGAAAGCATGAGAAATATGGAGAGAGGGAAGAGGAGGAGAGAGAGAGAGACAGAGAGGGGGAGAGGAGGAAAGAGAAAGGAAAGAGGTAGAGGAGAGAGAGACAGACTGAGGAGTGGACGGGTGAAGCAGGAGAGAGAGGGAGGAAAAGAGGAGAGGAGAGAGAGAGGAGGAAAAGAGGAGAGGAGAGAGGGAGGAGGAAAAGAGGAGAGGAGAGAGAGAGAGGGAGGAAAAGAGGAGAGGAGAGAGAGAGGGAGGAAAAGAGGAGAGGAGAGAGAGAGGGAGGAAAGAGAGGAGAGAGAGAGGGAGGAAAAGAGGAGAGGAGAGAGAGAGGGAGGAAAAGAGGAGAGGAGAGAGGGAGGGAGGAGAGAGAGGAGAGGAAAAGAGGAGAGAGAGAGAGGAGAGAGGAGAGAGAGGAAAAGAGGAGAGGAGAGAGAGAGGGAGGAAAAGAGGAGAGGTGATGGAGAGGTGGATTAGGAGCTAAAGCCCGAGTCTTAACGAGGTTAAATATGTATTAAAGCCAAACGAAAGATCTGATACAAACAAAACACAAACTTACTCCAACAACAACACGACTTAAACTGGACCAAACCTGGACCAAACCTGGACTAAACCTGGACTAAACCTGGACCAAACCTGGACTAAACCTGGACTAAACCTGGACTAAACCTGGACTAAACCTGGACTAAACCTGGACTAAACCTGGACTAAACCTGGAGCAAATACGGACCCAACCGGGACCAGACCCGGCCTCAGATGCAGCCTTGGTCCTGGTCTGTGGCCTCGGTCTTGGTCCTGGTCCTGGTCTCGGTCTTGGTCCTGGTCCTCGGTCTTGGTCTCGTCTGTCGTCAGTCTTCGTTGACTCGGTTCAGTCTCTTGTTTAAACTTTTGTAATCTCCTTTAATCCGGTTTAATCTCCTCACTCTGACCTCTGACCTCTGACCTCTGACATCTCTGAAGTTTCACCAAACTTCACCAAAACATCCAAAGCTCAGGACTCGTTCTCCACACATCTGCACACATCTGCAAACATCTGCACACATCTGCACACATCTGCACACATCTGCACACATCTGCAAACATCTGCACACATCTGCAAACATCTGCACACATCTGCACACATCTGCAAACATCTGCAAACATCTCCACACGTCTCCACATTCACCAGACACAACAACAACAGACTCCTCCAACAACCACGGGAGGGACCTGACACACACAGGGAGGGACCTGACACACACAGGGAGGGACCTGACACACACAGGGAGGGACCTGACACACACAGGGAGGGACCTGACACACACAGGAGGGACCTGACACACACGGGAGGGACCTGACACACACGGGAGGGACCTGACACACAGGGAGGGAACCCGACACACACATGAGGGACTGACACATGGAGGGACCTGACACACACAGGGAGGGACCTGACACACACGGGAGGGACCTGACACACACGGGAGGGACCTGACACACAGGGAGGAACCCGACACACACATGGAGGGACCTGACACATGGAGGGACCTGACACACACGGGAGGGACCTGACACACAAGGAGGGACCTGACACACACAGGGAGGGACCTGACACACACAGGGAGGACCTGACACACACAGGAGGGACTGACACACACAGGGAGGGACCTGACACACACGGGAGGGACTGACACACACGGGAGGGACCTGACACACACAGGGAGGGACCTGACACACACGGGAGGGACCTGACACATGGAGGGACCTGACACACACAGGGAGGGACCTGACACACACAGGGAGGGACCTGACACACACAGGGAGGGACCTGACACACACAGGGAGGGACCTGACACACACGGGAGGGACCTGACACACAGGGAGGAACCTGACACACAGGGAGGAACCCGACACACACATGGAGGGACCTGACACATGGAGGGACCTGACACACACGAGGAGGGACCCGACACACACATGGAGGGACCTGACACACACGGGAGGGACCCGACACACACATGGAGGGACCTGACACACACATTCAGGGACCTGACACACACATTCAGGGACCTGACACACACATTCAGGGACCTGACACACACGGAAGGGACCTGACACACACATTCAGGGACCTGACACACACATGGAGGGACCTGACACACATGGAGGGACCTGACACACATGGAGGGACCTGACACACACATGGAGGGACCTGACACACACATGGAGGGACCTAACACACACATGGAGGGACCTGACACACACATTCAGGACCTGACACACACATTCAGGGACCTGACACACACATGGAGGGACTTGACACACACATGGAGGGACCTGACACATTATTTGTGTTTTTGTTTTGCAGCAATTTAAGAAAAACCTGAAGGGAGTGAACGGAAACAAAGACTTCGACCAGGACATGTTAGAAGATATTTACAACGCCATCAAGTGAGTCCAGACCTGGTCCAGACCTGGTCCAGACCTGGTCCAGACCTGGTCCAGACCTGGTTCAGACCTGGTCCAGACCTGGTCCAGACCGTGTTCAGACCTGGTCCAGACCTGGTCCAGACCGTGTTCCTCTGGTTTCTCCTGTAGGACGGAGGAGATCGTGATGCCGGATGAACAGACTGGTTTGGTGAAGGAGAATTACGTGTGGAGCGTGTTACTCCACCGGGGGGCGTCGTCCGAGGGCCTGTTCCTGCGAGTTCCTCCCGGTTCCTATGACAACGACCTTTTCTCCATGACCTGGGGCCCGTCCATCGCCGCGCTCTCCTACGTCTACGACAAGAGCCTGGACGAGAGCATCCTGCAGAAGGCCATCACCGGCTTCAGGTTCGCTCCTGGTCCAGTCCAGGTTTAGTTCTGGTTTAGCCCTGGTCCAGTCCAGGTTTAGTTCTGGTTTAGCCCTGGTCCAGTCCAGGTTTAGTTCTGGTTTAGCCCTGGTCCAGTCCAGGTTTAGTTCTGGTTTAGCCCTGGTCCAGTCCAGGTTTAGTTCTGGTTTAGCCCTGGTCCAGTCCAGGTTTAGTTCTGGTTTAGCCCTGGTCCAGTCCAGGTTTAGTTCTGGTTTAGCCCTGGTCCAGTCCAGGTTTAGTTCTGGTTTAGCCCTGGTCCAGTCCAGGTTTAGTTCTGGTTTAGGCCTGGTCCAGTCCAGGTTTAGTTCTGGTTTAGGCCTGGTCCAGTCCAGGTTTAGTTCTGGTTTAGGCCTGGTCCAGTCCAGGTTTGTCACGTACACGTTGGTCTCCTGAAACAGACCGTTGGGACAGAAAAGTGATTCCTCGGGTTTTATGGTTCAGTCTGTGTTCTTCTCTCAGGTTCTTCAGTATTTGGACCAAACGGTCCATTTGAACCAAAAGTTCTAAGTTCGGTTCGTTTTCGTCGGTGTGAAAGTGTCAATCGAACTCAGACCTGAACCAAATCAAACGGACCGAGACCTCAGAACAGAGTTGGTCTCGGTTCGATTGAATCCACCAAATGCCAAACTCTGGGTCGGTTCTTCTGGTGTGAAGATGAACTCAGGTCCAAACCACAGACAGCAGGTCCAGACCAACTGTTCCATGTGCATCATGGGAGAAACACGTCTCCTCTGAAACATCTCGCTGGACGACTCCAGAACAAAAACAGTTTATTGTTCAGACGCAGACGAGACTCATTTTCAAATTATTTTACCAACAATGACCAAAACAGAGAATGAAACACACGAAGATCAGAACAAGAACCAACGTGTGAACGTGAAGCTCCAGAGAGAGTCTCAACTGGGGGTGTACTTCTGGTCAGGACCTGCAGCTCAGAGACGACCTGGTGTTCCTGTGTGTACTTCTGGTCAGGACCTGGTGTTCCTCAAGTTCACAGAGCAACAGCTTTTGACATTTGAGGCTTTAATTCACCAGATCATTTTATGGCAATAGAAAAGAGTCTGTTCCACTGATTCAACTATAAAAATCTCGATTGAGAAACATAGTTGGACTAGATCCATACCAGAGTCCAGACCCAGAGTCCAGACCCAGAGTCCAGACCCAGAGTCCAGACCCAGAGTCCAGACCCAGAGTCCAGACCCAGAGTCCAGACCCAGCGGGAGCAGCTCTGGTTCTGTCCGGCTCAGAGGAGCTGGAACTGGAGTGATGTTTGGAGCTTCGGCCTCAGAAGAACTTTCCCCGAGAAGAACCAAGAACATGAAGGACGGACGCTCAGAACATCATAAAACCAACAAACTGGACTCACACTTCTGTCCAGACGCTGCACCACCTCAGAACCAGCCGAGGTTCTTGAGCGAGGAGGACCGGAGCAGCTCGTCCGGACCTGTAGTCCACAGAACATTCTCACTTTCCCCACACGGAACCACTCAGACCCAGTCCACTGTGTGTTGGTCTGACTCACCACCGTCTGGAACCAGAACATGGAGGACAGAACCTCTGGACCATCTGACCAACGTGCTCGGAGGATGACAGAAGACCAGGACCAGACCAAGGACCAGACCCAGGACCAGACCAGACCAGACCCAGGACCAGACCCAGGACCAGACCCAGGACCAGACCAGACCAGACCAGACCAGACCAGACCAGACCAGGACCAAGGACCAGACCAAGGACCAGACCCAGGACCAGACCCAGGACCAGACCCAGGACCAGACCCAGGACCAGACCCCAGCCCCGTCCTGAGGGTCTGAGCTGTGGTGCTTTTCTCTGTTTCCTGAGCTCAGATCTTCTGCTCTGGTCTGATGTGGTGAGTTTGTTTCAGTTTGATGAGTTGAGATGAGGACGACTCTTGGTCTGAAGAGGAAACATCAGTGTTGATGATCTGAGGGAAACAGAACCTCCACAGTTGGACCAGGTTCTGGCTCTGGTTCTGGCTCTGGTTCTGGTGGCTCTGGTTCTGGCTCTGGCTCTGGTTCTGGCTCTGGTTCTGGCTCTGGTTCTGGCTCTCTGGTGGCTCTGGTTCTGGCTCTGGTTCTGGCTCTGGTTCTGGCTCTGGTTCTGGCTCTGGCTCTGGTTCTGGTTCTGGTTCTCTCTGGTTCTGGTTCTGGCTCTGGTTCTGGCTCTGGCTCTGGTGGCTCTTCTGGCTCTGGTTCTGGCTCTGGTTCTGGCTCTGGTTCTGGCTCTGGTTCTGGCTCTTCTGGCTCTGGTTCTGGCTCTGGTGGCTCTGGTTCTGGCTGGTTCTGGCTCTGGTTCTGGCTCTGGTTCTGGCTCTGGTTCTGGCTCTGGTTCTGGCTCTGGTTCTGGTCTGGCTCTGGTTCTGGCTCTGGTTCTGGCTCTGGTTCTGGCTGGTTCTGGCTCTGGTTCTGGTTCTGGCTCTGGTTCTGGTTCTGGTTTGTTTGTGTGAAAGTGAAACTCTGGAGTTTCTGCAGAACAACAAGTTTATCACCAAATAATCAAAAAACACCCAGACACACTGAACCTGATCACACATGTGTGTGTGTGTTGTGTGTGTGTGTTGTATGTGACTCTGTTGTGTGTGTTGTGTGTGTGTTGTGTGTGTGTGTTGTATGTGACTCTGTGTGTGTGTGTGTGTTGTGTGTGTTGTGTGTGTGTTGTATGTGACTCTGTTGTGTGTGTTTGTATGTGACTCTGTTGTGTGTGTTGTGTGTGACTCTGTTGTGTGTGTTGTGTGTGTGTTGTGTGTGTGTTGTGTGTGTTGCATGTGACTCTGTTGTGTGTGTTGTGTGTGACTCTGTTGTGTGTGTGTGTGTGTGTGTGTGTTGTGTGTGTGTTGTATGTGACTCTGTGTGTGTGTGTGTGTGTGTGTGTGTTGTGTGTGACTCTGTG
>NW_026571404.1:176500-181500 GCF_026225935.1 Boleophthalmus pectinirostris | reverse complement strand
TTTGATTGTGTTGTTGTGTTGGATTGTGTTGTTGTGTTTGATTGTGTTATTGTTGTGTTGTTGTTGTTGTGTTTGATTGTTGTGTTGTGTTTGATTGTGGTGTTGTGTTGTTGTGTTTGATTGTGGTGTTGTGTTGTTGTGTTTGATTGTGTTGTTGTTGTGTTTGATTGTGTTGTTGTTGTTGTGTTTGTTGTGTTGTGTTGTTGTGTTGTTGTTGTGTTGTTGTTTGTTGTTTGATTGTTTGTTGTGTTGTTGTTTGTTGTTGTGTTTGATTGTGTTGTTTGTTGTGTTTGATTGTGTTGTGTGTTGTTGTGTTGTTGTGTGTTGTTGTGTTGTTGTTGTTGTTGTTGTTGTTGTTGTTGTTGTTGTTGTGTTTGTTTGTTGTTGTGTTGTTGTTTGTTGTTGTGTTTGATTGTGTTTATTTGTTGTTGTTGTTGTTGTGTTTGATTGTGTTGTTGTTGTGTTGTTGTTGTTGTGTTTGATTGTGTTGTTGTGTTGTTGTGTTTGATTGTGTTGTTGTTGTTGTTGTTGTGTTGTTTGTTGTTGTGTTGTTGTTGTGTTTGATTGTGTTGTGTTGTTGTTGTTGTGTTTGATTGTGTTGTTGTTGTGTTGTTGTTGTTGTGTTTGATTGTGTTGTTGTTGTGTTGTTGTGTGTTGTTGTGTTTGTTGTGTGTTGTTTGTTGTTGTTGTGTTTGTTGTTGTTGTGTTTGATTGTTGTTGTTGTTGTTGTTGTTGTGTTTGATTGTGTTGTTGTTGTTGTGTTTGTTGTGTTTGATTGTGTTGTTGTTGTGTTTGATTGTGTTGTTGTGTTTGATTGTGTTATTGTTGTGTTGTTGTTGTTGTGTTTGATTGTGTTGTTGTTGTGTTGTTGTGTTTGATTGTGTTGTTGTTGTTGTTGTTGTGTTTGATTGTGTTGTTGTGGTGTTTGATTGTGTTATTGTTGTGTTGTTGTTGTGTTTGATTGTGTTGTTGTGTTGTTGTTGTTGTGTTTGATTGTGTTGTTGTTGTGTTGTTGTGTTTGATTGTGTTGTTGTTGTTGTTGTTGTGTTTGTTGTGTGTTTGATTGTGTTTGTTGTGTTTGATTGTGTTGTTTGTTGTGTGTTGTTGTTGTGTGTTTGATTGTGTTGTTGTGTTTGTTGTTGTTGTTGTTGTGTTGTGTTGTTGTGTTGTTGTTGTGTTTGATTGTGTTGTTGTGTTGTTGTTGTTGTGTTTGTTTGTTGTGTTTGATTGTGTTGTTGTGTTGTTGTGTGTTGTTGTTGTTGTGTTGTTGTTGTTGTGTTGTTGTTGTGTTTGATTGTGTTGTTGTGTTGTTGTTGTGTTGTTGTTGTTGTTGTGTTTGATTGTGTTGTTGTTGTTGTGTTTTGTTTGATTGTTGTTTGTTTGTGTTTGTTGTGTTTGTTGTTGTTGTTGTTGTTGTTGTGTTTGTTGTGTGTTGTTGTGTTGTTGTGTTTGATTGTGTTGTTGTTGTGTTTTGTTGTGTTTGATTGTGTTGTTGTTGTGTTGTTGTTGTGTTTGTTTGTGTTGTGTTTGTTGTTTGTTTGTTTTGTTGTTTGTTGTGTTGTTGTTGTTGTTGTTGTGTTTGTTGTGTGTTTTGTTGTTGTGTGTTTGATTGTGTTGTTGTGTTTGATTGTGTTGATTGTTTGTTGTGTTGTTGTGTTGTTGTGTTGTTGTGTTGTTGTTGTGTTGTTGTTGTGTTTGATTGTGTTGTTGTGTTGATTGTGTTGTTGTTGTTGTTGTTTGTTGTTGTGTTGTTGTTGTGTTTGTTGTGTTGTGTTGTTGTGTTGTTGTTGTGTTTGATTGTGTTGTTGTTGTGTTTGATTGTGTTGTTGTGTTTGATTGTGTTATTGTTGTGTTGTTGTTGTGTTTGATTGTGTTGTTGTGTTGTTGTTGTGTTGTTGTTGTGTTTGTTGTGTTTGATTGTGTTGTTGTGTTGTTGCAGGTGCTGGTGTCTCTGCGTCTTCTGCTCATGATGAAGCCTCATGTTCTGAGCAGAGTGAGCAGAGAAGTTTCCTACGGCCTCCACGAGCTCCTCAAGACCAACGCCGCCAACATCCACAGCACCGAGCACTGGCACACGCTCTTCACCCTCATCGAGTGCATCGGCGCCGGGGTCCGAGCGCCCGCCAGCTTCAGGCTCCAGGCCACCTCCAGCGACCACGACACGGGTACGGGAGGGCATCTGACGCACGGGGAGGGGGTCTGAGGCACGGGGAGGTCACATGCACTCACTTCTTTATACAGTCTGTGTTTGTCCCTGCAGGCGCTCAGTGTGTCTCTGTCCTTTCAGGTGCTCAGTCTGTGTCTCTGTCCTTTCAGGCGCTCAGTGTGTCTCTCTGTCCTTTCAGGCGCTCAGTGTGTCTCTGTCCTTTCAGGTGCTCAGTGTGTCTCTGTCCTTTCAGGCGCTCAGTGTGTGTCTCTGTCCTTTCAGGCGCTCAGTGTGTCTCTGTCCTTTCAGGCGCTCAGTGTGTGTCTCTGTCCTTTCAGGCGCTCAGTGTGTGTCTCTTGTCCTTTCAGGCGCTCAGTGTGTCTTCTGTCCCTTTCAGGCGCTCAGTGTGTCTCTGTCCTTTCAGGCGCTCAGTGTGTGTCTCTGTCCTTTCAGGCGCTCAGTGTGTCTCTGTCCTTTCAGGCGCTCAGTGTGTCTCTGTCCTTTCAGGCGCTCAGTGTGTCTCTGTTCTTTCAGGCGCTCAGTGTGTCTGTCCTTTCAGGCGCTCAGTGTGTCTCTGTCCTTTCAGGCGCTCTGTGTGTCTCTGTCCTTTCAGGCGCTCAGTGTGTCTGTCCTTTCAGGCGCTCAGTGTGTCTCTATCCTTTCAGGCGCTCAGTGTGTGTCTCTGTCCTTTCAGGCGCTCAGTGTGTGTCTCTGTCCTTTCAGGCGCTCAGTGTGTCTTTGTCCTTTCAGACGCTCAGTGTGTCTCTGTCCTTTCAGGCG
This sequence comes from Boleophthalmus pectinirostris, assembly GCF_026225935.1. Taxonomy (NCBI): domain Eukaryota; kingdom Metazoa; phylum Chordata; class Actinopteri; order Gobiiformes; family Gobiidae; genus Boleophthalmus; species Boleophthalmus pectinirostris. Next base: position 178,574 of record NW_026571404.1, on the reverse strand, counting down.
CTCAGTGTGTCTCTGTCCTTTCAGGCGCTCAGTGTGTGTCTCTGTCCTTTCAGGCGCTCAGTGTGTCTCTGTCCTTTCAGGCGCTCAGTGTGTGTCTCTGTCCTTTCAGGCGCTCAGTGTGTCTCTGTCCTTTCAGGCGCTCAGTGTGTGTGTCTGTCCTTTCAGGCGCTCAGTGTGTCTCTGTCCTTTCAGGCGCTCAGTGTGTGTCTCTGTCCTTTCAGGCGCTCAGTGTGTGTCTCTGTCCTTTCAGGCGCTCAGTGTGTGTCTCTGTCCTTTCAGGCGCTCAGTGTGTGTCTCTGTCCTTTCAGGCGCTCAGTGTGTCTCTGTCCTTTCAGGCGCTCAGTGTGTGTCTCTGTCCTTTCAGGCGCTCAGTGTGTCTCTGTCCTTTTCAGGCGCTCAGTGTGTCTCTGTCCTTTCAGGCGCTCAGTGTGTCTCTGTCCTTTCAGGCGCTCAGTGTGTGTCTCTGTCCTTTCAGGCGCTTCAGTGTGTGTCTCTGTCCTTTCAGGCGCTCAGTGTGTGTCTCTGTCCTTTCAGGCGCTCAGTGTGTGTCTCTGTCCTTTCAGGCGCTCAGTGTGTGTCTCTGTCCTTTCAGGCGCTCAGTCTGTGTCTCTGTCCTTTCAGGCGCTCAGTGTGTGTCTCTGTCCTTTCAGGCGCTCAGTGTGTCTCTGTCCTTTCAGGCGCTCAGTGTGTCTCTGTCCTTTCAGGCGCTCAGTGTGTGTCTCTGTCCTTTCAGGCGCTCAGTGTGTGTCTCTGTCCTTTCAGGCGCTCAGTGTGTGTCTCTGTCCTTTCAGGCGCTCAGTGTGTGTCTCTGTCCTTTCAGGCGCTCAGTGTGTGTCTCTGTCCTTTCAGGCGCTCAGTGTGTGTCTCTGTCCTTTCAGGCGCTCAGTGTGTCTCTGTCCTTTCAGGCGCTCAGTGTGTGTCTCTGTCCTTTCAGGCGCTCAGTGTGTGTCTCTGTCCTTTCAGGCGCTCAGTGTGTGTCTCTGTCCTTTCAGGCGCTCAGTGTGTGTCTCTGTCCTTTTCAGGCGCTCAGTGTGTGTCTCTGTCCTTTCAGGCGCTCAGTGTGTGTCTCTGTCCTTTCAGGCGCTCAGTGTGTGTCTCTGTCCTTTCAGGCGCTCAGTGTGTGTCTCTGTCCTTTCAGGCGCTCAGTGTGTGTCTCTGTCCTTTCAGGCGCTCAGTGTGTGTCTCTGTCCTTTCAGGCGCTCAGTGTGTGTCTCTGTCCTTTCAGGCGCTCAGTGTGTGTCTCTGTCCTTTCAGGCGCTCAGTGTGTGTCTCTGTCCTTTCAGGCGCTCAGTGTGTGTCTCTGTCCTTTCAGGCGCTCAGTGTGTGTCTCTGTCCTTTCAGGCGCTCAGTGTGTTGTCTCTGTCCTTTCAGGCGCTCAGTGTGTGTCTCTGTCCTTTCAGGCGCTCAGTGTGTGTCTCTGTCCTTTCAGGCGCTCAGTGTGTGTCTCTGTCCTTTCAGGCGCTCAGTCGGACAGCGAGCTCTCGTCTCACTCTCACTCTGAGTTGGTCGATCGCGGTTACACGTCCGACCCCGAGATCTACAACGAGAACAACAAGCCCCGCCTCCCGCGCTCCACCACCGACACCGACGTGAGCAGCGGCTGGCTCGTGGTGAGGACCGGGACTGGACTGGGACTGGACTGGGACTGGACCGGGACTGGACCTGAATCAAGTCTGACCAGGTTTAAAACAGGACTAAACAAGGTCTCAACCAGGACTCATTTATACCCAAAAGGTCCCACACCAGGTCTAAACCAGAACTCTGCCGGGACTAAGAATAGACCCAAGATCTTACAACAAGGACTGAACCAGGACCAAACGAAGACTAAAACAGGACTGAACCAGGTCCACTCGTCTTGGTTTGAGCCTAGTTAATTCTTGATGTAGACCTGGTTTAGTCCTGTTTTAGTCCAGGTTTAGTCCCGGGTTTGGTCCCAGTGTGACTCAGTCTCTGTCTCTTTTTTGCAGGTCGGTAAAGACGACCTGGAGCTAAAACCGCCCGTGAACCCAAAACCAGACTCTAAACCAGACCCAAAGCCTGTTCTGGGTCCTGTTCTGGGTCCGGGTCCGGGTCT
>NW_026571404.1:169000-171500 GCF_026225935.1 Boleophthalmus pectinirostris | reverse complement strand
GTGTCGTGTGTGTGTGTCGTGTGTGTGTGTCGTGTGTGTGTCGTGTGTGTGTGTTGCAGTTGTTGGACCTGATGCACACGCTCCACACTCGAGCCGCCAACATCTACAGCTCCTGGGCTGAGGAACAACGCCACCTGGAGGCCGAGGGCAGGAAGATCGAGGCCGACTCCCAGACTCTGTGGAGCAGCTGCTGGTGCCCCCTGCTGCAAGGTGCGGGTCCTGCACCTGTCACTCTGCACCTGTCACTGTACACCTGTCACTCTGCACCTGTCACTGTACACCTGTCACTGTACACCTGTCACTATGCACCTGTCAATGTACACCGGTCACTCTGCACTTGTCACTCTGCACCTGTCACTGTACACCTGTCACTATGCACCTGTCACTGTACACCTGTCACTCTGCACCTGTCACTGTACACCTGTCACTATGCACCTGTCACTGTACACCTGTCACTGTACACCTGTCACTATGCACCTGTCAATGTACACCGGTCACTCTGCACCTGTCACTCTGCACCTGTCACTGTACACCTGTCACTATGCACCTGTCACTGTACACCTGTCACTGTACACCTGTCACTATGCACCTGTCAATGTACACCTGTCACTCTGCACTTGTCACTCTGCACTGTCACTGTACACCTGTCACTATGCACCTGTCACTGTACACCTGTCACTCTGCACCTGTCACTGTACACCTGTCACTATGCACCTGTCACTGTACACCTGTCACTGTACACCTGTCACTCTGCACCTGTCACTCTGCACCTGTCACTGTTCACCTGTCACTCTGCACCTGTCACTGTACACCTGTCACTCTGCACCTGTCACCTGTCACTCTGTCACCTGTCACTCTGTCACCTGTCACTCTGCACCTGTCACTCTGCACCTGTCACTGTTCACCTGTCACTCTGCACCTGTCACTGTACACCTGTCACTCTGCACCTGTCACTGTACTGCACCTGTCACTCTGCACCTGTCACTCTGCACCTGTCACTGTACACCTGTCACTCTGCACCTGTCACTGTACACCTGTCACTCTGCACGTGTCAGGTATCACCTGTCGTTCTGCACCTGTCAGGTATCACCTGTCGTTCTGCACCTGTCAGGTATCACCTGTCAGGTATCACCTGTCGTTCTGCACCTGTCAGGTATCACCTGTCAGGTATCACCTGTCGTTCTGCACCTGTCAGGTATCACCTGTCGTTCTGCACCTGTCAGGTATCACCTGTCAGGTATCACCTGTCGTTCTGCACCTGTCAGGTATCACCTGTCGTTCTGCACCTGTCAGGTATCACCTGGTTTTTCATATTTAAAGCTCGTCTCATAAAAACAGAGAAACTACTAGAGAAAAATACAAAAAAACACTCAACCATCTGATTTATTTATTTATTTTATTTATTATTTATTAAATCTCTTGTAATAATTTCACATTCGTGTTCATGAGGCTGCATCATTTGACCCAGTGTCACAAATTCAACTTGTTCCCAATTTTAAAATGTGACAATAATAATTAAAAGAAAATCAGTTGAATCAAATTTACTGGTTCCACCAAGTTTCTTAAGTTCGTCCAAACGACGTCGATCAGACTCTGACGGAAAAATCTGTTTTTTCACAAATAACTTTAAATGAAATGTACAAATGTAAACACACAGATGCTGCTTCTGTACGAGTAGTTTTTTAGTTTTTGAGCTGCGTGAGTCTGTTTTTATCGTCTCTTTACCAAAATAAAAGCACAGATTTCAAAATAAAAGTGAATGTATTAAAATGAACTGGGTAAAAAAACTTGGGTTAAACTCACATCTTGTGTGAAACTAGATTTTTTTTCTCGAGTGTTTGATCAGATTTGTCGCGCTCACTGGTTCACCTGTCCTCTGCACCTGTCAGGTATCGCCTGGCTCTGCACTGACGCCCGTCGACAGGTGCGCATGCAGGCGCTCACCTACCTGCAGAGGGCGCTGCTGGTCCACGACCTGCAGACCCTGGACGCAGCCGAGTGGGAGTCCTGCTTCAACAAGGTAAGACCCAAAACCTGTTCAGTCCTGGTTCAGTCCTGATATAGTCCTGGTTCAGTCCTGGTTTAGTCCTGGTTCAGTCCTAGTTCAGTCCTGGTTTAGTCCTGGTTTAGTCCTGGTTCAGTCCTGGTTTAGTCCTGGTTCAGTCCTGGTTCAGTCCTGGTTTAGTCCTGGTTCAGTCCTGGTTCAGTCCTGGTTTAGTCCTGGTTCAGTCCTGGTTTCAGTCCTGGTTTAGTCCTGGTTCAGTCCTGGTTCAGTTCCTGGTTTAGTCCTGGTTTAGTCCTGGTTCAGTCCTGGTTCAGTCCTGGTTTAGTCCTGGTTCAGTCCTGGTTCAGTCCTGGTTTAGTCCTGGTTAGTCCTGGTTCAGTCCTGTCCTGGTTCAGTCCTGGTTCAGTCCTGGTTTAGTCCTGGTTCAGTCCTGGTTCAGTCCTGGTTCAGTCCTAGTTCAGTCCTGGTTCAGTCCTGGTTTAGTCCTGGTTTAGT
>NW_026571404.1:146500-154000 GCF_026225935.1 Boleophthalmus pectinirostris | reverse complement strand
AAAGACTGGTGACAGATCCACGAGTGACTATAGATGCATAAAAGTAAATATATATATAATATAATATAATAATATATAATATAAACAGATGAAAAAACAGCTTTGACTTTCTTCATTTGAATTCTATAAACAACAAAACAGGAAAAAAATGAAAATTCTTTCACAAGTAAAGTTCAGTTACCAGAGGCAGGACTTGGACTCGAGTTGGACTCGAGTCACTGTTTTTAGGACTTGAGACTTGACTTGATAAAATGGACAAAGACTTGGACTTGACTCGGACTTAAACCCTGTGACTTGAGAAGACTTGATGTTTTTTTATAAGCGACTTTTTTTACACTTGATAAATGTGATTAATTTGACAGAAACAAACTGAACTGTTGCTCCCACTTCTGTTTGTACTTTGGATGAAACTGAAGTTCTGAGATACTCAGAAGTATTTACAGTATTTGCAGTATTTACAGTAGAACAGAGGAAATCAGAGGAAACAGAACATGATCCGTCTGTTTCAGTGCAAACACACGAGAAAATATCTTATTTATCTCTTTTAAATCTGAATTCTTTGTTCTGATCGTGAAGATTCACACTTGAACTTGTCAAAACATTTAAAAAGGAAAAATTTGTATTTCTACAACTTTTATATAAATACTAAAATATAAATATACTGTGACTGTTTCAGTACAATTTAGATTCAAATTCATATAAATCAAAAATCTGAGCTGGATTTGATACTTTGGTTTAAAGACTTGAAATGACTTGAAGCTCAAAGCAGAAGAGACTCGACTCGGACTTGACTTGGACTTGACTTGGACTTATGGGCCAGTGACTCGAGACTCGACTTGGACTTGCCGGTATTTGACTTGGGACTTGACTCGGACTTGAGGTCAAAGACTTGAGACTTGCAAAACAACGACCTGGTGCCACTCGTGTCAGTTCGTCGTTTTGCTGCGCGGCCGAAGTGAGGAACAGTTAAAAAAGTTAAATCACAAAATAAACTTTAATAATAATGATATTTAAATGAACGTGAAGTGTAGTACACGAGAGCGGCCACAGGGGGGCGCACTACAGCAGCAGATGGATCCATATTAAATAGTTTTTTAACCATGAAATATCCAAAAGGTAAATTCAGAAATATTTGACTTGATCATTTTATTATTGAGACTTTTGTTAGTCCAGACCTGGTCCTCGTCCAGCCCCAGAGCCACGTTCGGTCCTTCGGTCGACTGTGATTTTAAATGAGTTTAAAGGAGCCGGTCAAACTTATTTTATCATTTTACCTCAGGGACTAAAGCTGCATTATTTTTACATTATATTTTTTTATGTGTGTATTTATTTTGGGCATGGAACATTAGTGAAATTATAATAGAAATAACCAAAAAAAAAAAAAAAGAAAACTTATTTAATGTAACCTCCCTCTTCTGATTTCAGATGTTTTACATTAAACTACATGAACGATTTACAAGAGCAGACGAAGAGGATTAAGAGTTTTATTTTAGACGTGTTTTTTTTTTTATTACATTTTTTACTTGAGTCTGAGCAGCTCGACAACAACACTGACATTTACTCATTTTATAAAGAATTACAATTAATATTCTGCAGAATTGAGTTCAGCATTTTGGTCTCTACAATATTTTCTGTTTCTCATGTGGAAAAAATAAATCCACCCTGGACTAAACCCAAGAACCAAGAACTGAATTACAATAAAAAAATCCTCATTTTAAAACTCATCTGTATTAATGATCATGGAACAGAGAATGTTTTGATGTCAAATGAAACTGAGAAATAAAAATCTTATTTCATCTTAAATCCAAACCCATTCTACATATAAAAGTCATAGAAGCCAGAAGAGACGTCTTGTGTGGTTTTCTTCAAAATACAGAAATTGTTTGTGAATGACCATAAATAAATTAAAAATATAGATATCCCTTAGATTTGGTCCTGGTTTAGTCCTGCTGTAGCCTTTAAGTCCTGGTTCTGTCCTGTTTTAGTCCTGGTTTAGTCTTTGTCCCGGTCCGTCCCTCAGATCATGACTGAATCGAAAATCCAAGTTTCACGTTCTTTTCCCAGTTTTATTTTTACCAAACATCCGAACTCTGAAGTGTCCCAGTTCAGAATTCTGAAACTTCTTCCCCAAACAATGACTCAAATGAGACACTTTTCAAATATTAACTATAATTTTTATTTGCAGATAAAAAACCCACTCATTCACAGTCGTATATTAAGATAACTTTATAAAAACAAACCAGAACACACACCAGCGTTTGTGTCGTCTACAGTGTAAGAAAAAGGCATCGAGAAAAACAAACACAAAACATTTTAAAACTCAAACATTTCAGATTTCTGCTCCACCAAGGATTTCAGAACAAACTCAAACACCTCTCAAAGCAACTGTACAAGTGGAAGGCGTGACAGTGCAAAAGCGAGCGTCCGGTGTAAAACCAGCAACTTACTGTAAAAAAAATTAAACATTTTCAACTCAACGTAAAGTTAAACCTGATTCACAACAAGAACGGCAAAAAGACTCCAGTGTAAAACGTTTAGAGTTAAAGATACGACGGAACGGACATGAATATTATCTGGGAAAAAAAAAAAAGTAAATTTTTTTTTTTGGCACAAAAAGTTTTTAAAGTTTTGGATTTCACGAGTCTTGTTAAAGCTGCACTGTGTAACATTTCTAGCGGTCGCTTCTCCACAGATGTGAACGGTGTCTGACGGCGGCCAAACGCGATGGCGCAAACAAAACAAAACAACTTCAAGAACAGAAACGACGCAAATTCACAAAGTCAAAGACGAGTTTAAACGAGAAACAAAGAACGTGGAGCAAACGGACAAAACGTGAAGACAAACGCGCCGTCGTCAAATGTGCCGCAAATAGAGAAGCAAAACAAGAAAACACAGAAAAACGCGGCGTAGAGTCGCCACAGCCTGCAGGGGGCGCTCTCTGTGTTTATAATAATATAAATCTGCCTGTAGATGTTTTATTTGATCGTATTTTACTCCAGATTTTACAGTGACACATTTACACGTCAATCGTTATTTTAACAGATTCGTGATGTCGTTTCTTAGTTTATCGTCAGTCGGTCGTTTTATGTGGCGTTTTTCTATTTGTGGCGCATTTGATAATCCACGTGTCGTTCATTCATTTCTCAAAATAAAACCAAAGATAAGAAAATGAAAAAAAAACAACTATTTGTCTCCAAAACCAAAATAAATTAAAAAAAAAACCTCACAAAATCAAAGCTGGAAAAAAACGGATAAAGATTCGTGTTTAAATGAAAAATGGAAAAAAGGGATTACGACCATTTTCCGTTTCCATGACTTAAACTGAGATGCCGGATTATTGTGCCACATACGGACTGAACCAGGTCCAGGACCAGGACCGAGACCCGGACCAGGACTGAGGCTGGGACAAAAAACGGTTCGGTCCTGGTTCAGTCTGGCATTTCAGTTTAAGTCACGGAAACGGGAAACTGTTATCCGTTTTTTCCATTTTTTATTTAAAAACAAAATAAAAAATTCATTTTTTACATTTTTGGTTTTATTTTGAAAAACAAAAGAACGAATGACACAGACTTTTGACGACGACACGTTTGTCTTCACAATTTTTTCGTTTGCTCCACGTTCTTCGTTTGTTCCTCGTTTAAACTCGTGTTTGACTTTGTGGATTTGCATCGTTTTTGTTCTTGAAGTCGTTTTCTCGTACTTTTTGCACTGAAGTTTAAAAGTAACGTCGTCACCATGGAAACAAGCAGGTCATCAGAAAAGTGACACAGTGCATCTTTAAAATAGCCAATGGATTTTTCTTTAATAAACAGGAAATGAAAACAATTTCTTTTAATATTTTCTACACAAATGTAAGAGTCGTGTTTTAAACAAACTGCTCCACTGCTTCTTTTTGGCTTTTCCGTCGTTTTTGTTCGTTATTGTGGTGAAACAGGCTTCGAACTCAAAAATCTGAACTCGCCAAACGCCTAAAGCTCAAGCGCCAAAAACAAAACATCTGCCGTGACCTCGTGATGGCGGCAGCTCGGTTTTCAGAGGCACGTATCCATGGCAACGTCCAAAAACAATGTATGAACAGTTTTTATATCAGTAGACTTTAATAGAAAATCTGGAGGACATATTGTATTTCAATGTTTTGACCAAATTTTCTGATTTGTTAAACGAAAAAACATTCCAGAGCTGAATTTTTTTTTAAAAACTAATTTGAAGACTCGATATATTTGAGTCAGAAAAATGTGCAATTCTAACAAATATGGAATACATTTTTGGATGGTTTTGTTGCCGTCCTTTGGTCATATTTCGGTCGTTTCAGGATTTGGTAAAATTGTCCTTTTCAATCCGAATTTCCCTCATTTTTCAGACGAAGTTCAGATTTGAATGTAAAATTTCCAAACTGCAGCGCTGTTTTTTTTTTTTTAAAATCGGTGGAACGTGACTCGAACACGTCACATTCAGATCACCGTGTTTCTTTTATCGTTTCGAAAATACTATATTCGTTCTCTATGCTAAGTCCCTCCCCCTTCAGAGCACCATCGCAACACAGTCGGAGCTGCAAAAACTCAAATCTAAAGTTCAGACGACCAGAATCAAGAAAGTTTGATCATGATTTGAGTTTCAGTTGAAGAGGTACAATTATCTCCCGATGGAACAAGACTTTTTGTAGTTTAAATATGAAAATAAATGTTGCTGCGTTAAAAAAAAAAAAACTCTTTCCATTTAGAATAAAACTAAATCTAATGTTGCTTGAATTAAGGTTTGTGTCCCATTTGTTCTTTTGAATTTCAATTTAGAAAGAAAAACAATACAACAGTTTATTTCATTTTCCCGGTTTAGTGTCAAACTAAAAAACAGATCAACAGATTTTCTCCATTTCCAATTTTAATTCAAAGTTAATTTCAAATAACACTAATTTTGATAATCCAACTCTTCAATCTTATTTCACTCGTCACAATTCAACGTTTATGTACAAAATATTTTCATTTCCTGTTTAAAATCCATTGACTGTTTTACAGATTTTGATATTTTATTCTCTCTGGGGTTTGATTTAAAGTTAATCAGAAATAAACTTTTAATTATTATAAATACAGATGTTTTTTTGTTTGACACTAAAACAGAAAAATGAAATGAACCGTTTTCCCATTTCATCGTTTTCTTCTTCTTAATAGAAATTTAAAATAACAAATGACACACGGATTTAAGAAAAACACTTATTCCATTGGTCGATAATTTTACTTGTGGAATTGAATTGACTCAAATAAAATCAAATGTTCTTACTTTAAGTCTTAATGTTTTTTGCAGTGTATTTATGGAGAATTGTTGGGTTTGAAAAGGCCACAGGAGAGATCTCTAGATTACTCAAACATGCACGGATGACTCTAGAAGCTCCTGGGGTTTGTGACGAGGGAACAGTCTTATATTTCCGCTTTAAGGCGTTGTGTACGTTCTAAAGCTATTTTTGTCAGATTTTAATACATTTCCCTGGATTTGAAGATCGTTCCGTTAAATCTGCACTTACATTTCTGAACAGACTTAAAAAAACGTCCTAAAATTATGCAGATCTTAAAGCTGCACTGTGGAACTTTTCTGCTGGAGGCTTCTTCAAACACTTTTGGTCTTTGAGTGTCCAGAAAAGCACTACATAAAACCAACGTGTTATTATTAGAGATGTTATTTCTTAGACTAGAATGTTCCTCAGTATGTCATCAAACCTTTCTGCTGTCATGGAGACCAAACCAGACAGAGTTACAGGTCAGATCTGTGGAGAGGTGACCCCACTCACAGTCAGAATGTTTGTTTTTTAAGGATTTTTGAGACATAAAACCACCTGTAATTGAATAAAGGTCAAGTAAAGTTGTTTAAAGTCACACTCTGGAACATTCTAAACCAAACAGCCACTTCTCCATATCCAAAAAGTTACACAGTGGATCTTTAAGGTTGGATCTCGCTGACTTTTCTGTAAACTAGTCTAAAAGTGAGCGTTTGTAATGTTTTTTTGTGGGTTTAGATCATGTCGTCGTCGTCTCCGCCCCCGTACATGTCGGCGAGTTTCTTGAAGCGCGGACCCCAGTCGCTGAGGCAGTCGTAGTCCTGGTCCCCGGAGCTCGACGAGTTCAGCGAGGAGAGCGAACCGGCGTCCGAGCCGCCGCCTTCGTAATCGAACACCAGCAGCGAGTCGTACGGAGGCGCCGTGGGGTCGTTATCCGCCGCCTTCAGGTTCTGAGGAGACACAGATGAAGCAGATGTTTCATTCACATGTTTGAGTGTTTTATTATGAATCTGTTACATCTCCAAATCTCCAAACGCTCTGTTCCACCTTGTGATGTCATGAAGTGGCCGTTTAAGTGAACAGCTCCTTTTCAGTTTAGTTCAGTAGAAATCGACAATTCCAGGGCTGAAATGCTCAAAGTGATTCTAGTGAAGATGTGTGGGGTTTAAAAACACAGTGGAGCACTTCCCGTATCACCACTTCATGACATCACAAGGTGGAACAGAGTGTTTTCAGTTTGAGAGAAGAACTCAGCCTAAATGTGCAGGGTTTGTGTGATAAACACATTAGAACAGAAAACTGTAAATGGAAACGTTTACATGATTTTTAAAATTCTGAATTGTTCTGAATTAAATATTTTGGAATTAAAATATTCTCCTTCGAATTTACACGGAAATAATTCTGAACTGAGATTTACATGTCAAACCCTCCGCTGAGCGTCGGGGGGAGGTTCTGATTGGACAGAGACACAGACGGATTTACGTCTTTGTGAAGAAAACACAAACTTCAGCTGCTCCCGACTTTTCTCATGTGGGTTTGTCGTTTCTCCACCGACACAAACACCGTCCAAACTTTCCCCACGTGGTTCTGATGATTATTGTGACGCAGAAGCTGGAGAATCGTCTCATCACACTTTACGTCTGTGAGCTGAAATAAATTCAGCTTTAAAATCTGAATAAACCACCCACTTACTTCAGAATTAAGTTTAATTCCAAATAATTTATTTGGAATTAAGTGTTTACATGGACTTTTTAAAGTGGAATTCATTTTTATTCAGAGTTAAATGATTCTTTTATAGAATTCAAGCTCTCATGTAAACGTGAAAAGTGAATTGAACAGAATTCTCTTAAAACTAAACCGTAAATCCAAAATTTGGCCGTACAACTTTGGGAAAATATTGGGATTTTAAATTGAGCGTGTGGTTCAAAAACGTCCTGGGTTGTTGCTCCGGTGAGGAAATGAGAAATATTGGTGGTCTTACGTCGTCGATGAAGTTGCCGATCTCGTCCGGGTTGGCGGGTCTTGGGCGATACTGAGGAACCTGAATGAATTCACGAGATGGAGCCACGTCGTTCCTGAAGATGTCAGGTCTGTTATCGAGGCCACGATGGAGCACACCCAGATCATAGTCCTGAGACAGAAACACCACGTCACACCAGAGGAACCACCAGAGGAACCACCAGAGGAACCACCAGAGGAACCACCAGAGGAACCACCAGAGGAACCACCAGAGG
>NW_026571404.1:139000-141500 GCF_026225935.1 Boleophthalmus pectinirostris | reverse complement strand
GCACAAATGTGACACACAAAACACACACACACAAACGCACAAATGTGATACACAAACACACACACAAACGCACAAATGTGATACACAAACACACACACACAAACGCACAAATGTGATACACAAACACACGCACAAACGCACAAATGTGACACACAAACACACAAATGTGACACAAACGTGACACACAAACACACAAATGTGACACACACAAACACACAAATGTGACACACAAACACACACACAAACGCACAAATGTGACACACAAACACACACACAAACGCACAAATGTGACACACAAACACACAAATGTGACACACAAACACACAAATGTGATACACAAACACACACAAACGCACAAATGTGATACACAAACACACACAAACGCACAAATGTGACACACAAACACACACACAAACGCACAAATGTGACACACAACACACAACACAACGCACAAATGTGACACACAACACACACACAAACGCACAAATGTGACACACAAACACACACACACAAACGCACAAATGTGACACACAAAACACACACACAAACGCACAAATGTGACACACAAACACACACACAAACGCACAAATGTGACACACAAACACACACACAAATGCACAAATGTGACACACAAACACACACACACAAACGCACAAATGTGATACACAAACACACACAAACGCACAAATGTGATACACACACACACAAACGCACAAATGTGATACACACACACACACCACAAACGCACAAATGTGATACACACACACAACAAACGCACAAATGTGACACACAAACACACACACAAAACACACACAAACGCACACACAACAAACACACACACAAACGCACAAATGTGACACACAAACACACACACAAACGCACAAATGTGATACACACACACACAAACAAACGCACAAATGTGATACACAAACGCACACACAAACAAATGCACAAATGTGATACACAAACACACAAACGCACAAATGTGATACACACACACAAACGCACAAATGTGATACACAAACACACACAAACAAATGCACAAATGTGATACACAAACACACAAACGCACAAATGTGATACACACACACACAAACAAACGCACAAATGTGATACACACACACACAAACGCACAAATGTGATACACAAACGCACACACAAACAAATGCACAAATGTGATACACAAACACACAAATGTGATACACAAACACACACACAAACGCACAAATGCACAAATGTGATACACACACACAAACGCACAAAATGTGATACACACACACACAAACGCACAAATGTGATACACAAACAACACAACGCACAAATGATACACACACACAAACGCACAAATGTGATACACAAACACACACACAAACGCACAAATGTGATACACACACAAACGCACAAATGTGATACACACACACAAACGCACAAATGTGATACACACACACACAAACGCACAAATGTGATACACACACACACAAACGCACAAATGTGATACACACACACAAACGCACAAATGTGATACACACACACACAAACGCACAAATGTGATACACACAACAAACGCACAAATGTGATACACAAACACGCACAAACAAATGTGACACACACACACAAATGTGACACACAAACACACAAATGTGACACAACACACACAAAACAAATGTGACACACAAAACACACAAATGTGACACACAAACAAACACACAATGTGACACACAAACACACACAAACACACACAAACGCACAAATGTGACACACACACACAAACACACACACAAACGCACAACACAAATGTGACACACAAAAACACAAATGTGACACACAAACACACACAAACACACACAAACGCACAAATGTGATACACAACACAAACACACACAAACGCACAAATGTGACACAACACAAATGTGACACACACACACAAATGCACAAATGTGATACACAAACACACACACAAACGCACAAATGTGACACACAAACACACACACAAACGCACAAATGTGACACACACACACACACACAAACGCACAAATGTGACACACAAACACACACACAAACGCACAAATGTGATACACAAACACACACACAAACGCACAAATGTGCTACACACACACACAAACGCACAAATGTGATACACAAACACACACACAAATGCACAAATGTGACACACAAACACACACACAAACGCACAAATGTGATACACAAACACACAAACGCACAAATGTGATACACACACACACAAACGCACAAATGTGATACACACACACACACAAACAAACGCACAAATGTGATACACAAACACACACACAACACACACACAAACACAAACACACACACAAACGCACACACAAACACACACACAAACGCACAAATGTGACACACAAACACACACACAAACGCACAAATGTGATACACACACACACAAACAAACGCACAAATGTGATACACAAACGCACACACAAACAAATGCACAAATGTGATACACAAACACACAAAC
>NW_026571404.1:111500-134000 GCF_026225935.1 Boleophthalmus pectinirostris | reverse complement strand
ATGACTGGAGATGTTTTTGACAAGCCCAGGTCCAGCAGACGCCGCAAGACAACTGCTCGGGAGGAAAATCCAAGGCCCCTTTTCCACTGCAGCAGACTCCACCAGGCCTGGTCACCTCAAGTCCCTGTGTCAACCACAACAGTTTGTAGAATTCTGTCTGGAAATGGCCTCCATGGTCGAATCAGTGCACAGAAACCAGCACTAAACAAAAGACAATTAAAAAACCATGTGGCATTTGCCAAGGCCCACAGCCTGATAAAAGGATGGACACTGGAAAAGTGGCAGAAGGTGGATTTCTCAGATGAATCCTCGGTTGAATTACATCACAGCTGCCGCAAATATTGCAGGAGACCAACTGGAGCCACATGGATCCAAGATTCACCCAGAAAACAGTTAAGTTTGGTGGAGGAAAAATCCTGGTCTGTGGTTCCATCCAGTCTGGGGGTGTGAGACATTTGCAGGGTGGAAGACAAATATCAATAACCTAAAATATCAAGAAGTATTAACTCCTCTTACATTCCCAACCGTAAAAGGGTCAGATTTTGCAGCAGGATGGTGCTCCATCACATACTTCTATCTCTACATCAAAGTTTGTCAAGGTGAAGAAGATCAAGGTGCTGCAGGACTGACCAGTCCAGTCACCAGACATGAACATCACTGAGCAGGTCTGGGGTAGAATGAAAGAGGAAACATGAAGACAAAACCAAAGAATCTTGATGAACTCTGGGAGGCTGTAAGACGCTTTCTTTACTATTCCTGATGACTTCATCAACAAACTGTATGAATCATTGTGGAACCACATGGATGTGTCCTTCAAGCTCATGGAGTCATACAAGATATTAAATATGGATCTCACAGCACCACGACTTCATTCACTGACGTTATGCAACATATTTTTGTATTTGAAGTAAATTATTTGTTCAGTTTTCTGTAGGCGACAAAACTTTTGTCTTGCCAAAATCTGACCTTTCTGTGTTCATTAAATAATCAATCTTTCTTCAGTGAAGAACATTTATTTTAGTTTATTGAGCATAATTTGGGAGGGTTTTAGCTTCATATGAGACATTTCTAAAACCAATCGATTAATTTAAAGTCAGGTTATAAGCTTTTGTTTCTACAAAATGGATAAGCGACAAGACTTTTGTCAGGGACTGTAAATCTGCACAAACTGACTAAAGTCCCGTGTCCTTCCCTCTGTGTGTCTCTGCCTCTGAGCGACAGAACGTCCTGGAGGAGCCACTGTCCCGGTGATGAGAAACCAGGAGACTCACTGGGTTTTTGTCAGAGTCCAGGAGACTGTGGCCTGTAGACGCAGAATCCTGATTTCTCAAAACTGGAGCTGTACTGAGCACGTGTGAACTAAACAAAAACAGTAGGAGCTGTTACTTTCCCAAAACGACTCAAACTCCTAACAGGACATTTTAAGTAACAATATTCTATACTTGAAAATAAAATAAAGCAGTCTACAGTTTCATACAGCCACGTTTTATCCCCAGGATCAGCTCTGCGGTGGTTTGTTTTGCTCTTGAACTAAACTGACTCTGGCTCTTCTATATTGAAGCTGTGACAGAGCTCCACACTCTCATGTTCTTACTTGAATGTTTATCTTCTTTTTTGTTGTTAGAAACCCGTTAAAACACCTTGAGTTGACAAAGATGCTTCATGTTTAGCTCCTTGACACATCAGTGCCACAGTTACCATAGCAACCAGTCTAAATATCCAGATGCTCTGATGGAGCATGAAAACACCACATCCACAAAACTGTCAGAACCGGGATAAAGCTCAAGACTCATAACCGGGATAAACACGCTCATCGAGTTCACCACGTCAATAGAACACATTTAGTTTAGATGTCAAATAAAATAACGCTGGTACTGACCTTGAAGCTGCGCTCCTCGATGGACGGGCCGTTGTCATTCACGTCGATCAGTTGAATCTCCAGAGTCCCCGTCCCTGTGGCCGGCACCTCGTCTGGACAGGAGGACACATGACACTCAGAACAGGGACGTGGAGATGATTCTCCAACAGGCTGATCCACTCAAACAGATACAACCTTATGGAACAGATAATACTCCCTACAACTGTACAACAACGTCACATCTTCATCTGCCTCAGCACTGGCTCACCCCAGAGTAGTAGTAGTAGAAGTAGAAGTAGTAGTAGTATTAGTAGTAGTAGTAGTAGCAGTAGTAGTAGCAGTAGTAGTAGCAGTAGTAGTAGCAGTAGTAGTAGCAGTAGTAGTAGCAGTAGCAGTAGTATTTGTATCGTCCGTACCGTCGTCGTAGGCTCCGATCAGCGCCGTGTAAATGTCGTTTTCTTTCACAAACAAACTCTCTCTGTCCATCGGCGACTTCACCGTCACCAGACCCGTGTCTTTGGCCACGTTCAGCCACCCGGCCGGGTCACTCACGATCCGGTACCTGAGACACACCAAGAGACTCAAGAACCAGGACTAGACCAGGACTAACCCCAAGGACTAAACTCAGAGACTAAATCCAAGGACGAAACCAAAAACTAAACTAGAACAAAACAGAGAAATAAACCAAGAACTAAACCAGAGACTAAGCCCATGCACTAAACTAGAACAAAATCAAAAACTAAACAGAACTAAACCAGGGACTAAACCAGAGACTGCACTAAACATTAAGCCAAACACTAAAACCAGGTCTAAACCAAGAACTAAACTAGAACAAAATCGAGGACTAAACCCAAGGACTAAACCAGGACTCACATGACTTTCTGATTGCGCGCTGTATCAGGGTCGAAGGCCGTGTACAGGACCACTTCCTGGTCCACAGCCAGATCCTCGCGTTTGGAGACCTTCTTCACGACGGGCTCAAAGATGGGCGGCTCGTTTACATCAGTTACCGTGACGACGACCGTTGCCGTGGACGTGGGCAGAGGGACGGCAAAGGGCACCTCGTTCTCCACGGCGACCAGCAGCGTGTGCTTCTGAGTCTTCTCGAAGTCCAGGCCCTGGGGACAGAGGTCAGGTCTTGGGCTTTGTCCAAATGTCCACCCTAAAAACCTCATTCACTACATAGTGCCGCACTCTTTAGCGCCCCCTACAGTGCACTCATTCACAGAGATTTTTTAAAATTAGCTTTTTGTCTCGCACTAACATCATAACTAATCGTACATCTTAATAATCGTTTATTTAGTCGTGTTTTATTCAGAATCAGCTCCATAATCCAGAGCTTTTCTCTGCTTCAGTCGGGTTGTGTCCAGTTAAACTCCTGTCGCTGAACACCGTTGTTTTCCCGACTCCCCCAGTGCATTGTGGTATAGCTATATTGACTAGAGATGGGCATGATTAGTCGATTAATTGAGAATGGATCATTAAGAATTTAATCGATTATGTTCATTTTTAATCGACAAACTGAATTTAGTCCTGGCCGTCTTTTTTTTTTTTTTTTTTTTTGAAGTGATGCAAATGTTCGTTTTTCATTTCCGTTCGTTGTGTCGTTAAACTGAGCATCTGTCGTAGCGTCTGTGACTCAGAAGGAGTGAGACACAAATCGTCGGTCTGAAACATGCAGAAGCACAAATGCACATTTAACGATTTGACTTGGACATGAAATTCTGCGCTTTTCGTCTCAGTGGAGACAAGTATGATCCATGTGCACAGTGTAAAGCAGCACATGTGTGTCTGTGTCCATGTGTCAGGGACCTCAAAGCACCAGAACACACAAAAACATTCAAAAGTTTTGTCAGGTGAGAGTCGCTCAATGTCGATGATGAGGCCCCGCCCCCCGTACGCTGTCCTGGTTTGACAAACACAAATACAGTCACACTAACCTGTATTCACCTGAGTCGTGTCCTTTAGTCCGACAGAAACTGAACCACATCAGACACAAGAGCTGTTTTTTTTTCTTCGCTTAGTTTATGCAAATGAGTCATGTGGTTTTACGTTCAGTTTCTGTGAGAGTTGCACAAATCTGAATTAAACACATTATAATGTCAAACAGCTGATGTGGCTCTAGAGTCGTTATGTTTTTATGTCGTGAAGTTGAATTTTTGCAGATTAGTGCAGATGGTAATAAAAATGATCATTTTAATATAAAACTGTTAATGATTAATTGAAAATCGTGCATCCTGCGTTTTTGTGGCGTGTCTTCAGGCGTCAGTGCAGCGAGAATCTGGCATTGATGCCCAGGGTGTCGCCGTCAGAAGTTGAAAAAGCCGAACTTTTGACCTCAGTGCCACGTCAACCAATCAGGGACGAATATCCAGTGACGTACCGAGCAACAGACACCAGAACAAGAAATCTATGCCATTTTATCAGCGGAATATAAATATATATATGCCGCACCTGCCGCTGTTCGCGTCCTCTGATGGTTTTACGTAATAAATACACTAAAGTCACTCACGCTCTGTGAAAACACGGCACTCACAGACCGCAGCCGACGCCTTGGACGCACATCAAGTATTTTTCTCCCATTTGTCCTCGGCATCCAAGACGCGTGTCAGAGGCGTCTGAACTTAAATGCAGAGGCGTCCAACTAGAGGCGTCCAACTAGAGGCGTCCAACTAGAGGCGTCCAACTAGAGGCGTCCAAAGCGTTTTTTTTTTACGCCGTGGTCTGAACGCAGCTTTAGGCTTTAATCTGAGTCTGATAATCTGATCTCATAAACTTAGTTGGAACTACAACCAACAGTTTTCCAGTGACTCACTCTGACCTTTTAGTGTAAAATCAAACTCCTAAACAGGACCATAAGCGCTCGGACTGAACGTAGGTTCCTGAAAATTTGCTCTTTAAAATCACTTTTGTGTTTTCAGACGAGTTACACTGTTGAACACGAGCTGCAAAGTATCAGCAAAGATTCTGCATCATATAAAATCTGTCAAAAAACTGTATTCAGTATTCTTCTATATTACACTAACCTTGGCCGTGGTGATGATTCCCTCCTGTTTGTTAATGCCTGTTGCTACGGCGAAGAGTCCATTCTGGTTGCCGTCGATGATGGTGAATTTGGCGTTCCAGGCGGGAGTGTGGGGGTCGTCTTTATCTGTCACCAACATCTTTACCACCTGGGCACCTTCCTTATTTTCAGGGACAGTGGCTGTGAACTGAAAAGAGACTGTAAGACCAGAGGACTAGAAGGAGGGATAAGACCAGACCAGGAGGACTAGACTGGGAGGAATAGACCAGGAGGACTAGACCTCTCGAAGGCCCTCACCTGGGTCTCTGTATAGACCGGCGCATTGTCGTTGCTATCGGTCACAGTCAGGATGACTTTGGTTTTCCCGGTGAGTCCTTCTCCTACCATGTCGGCGGCTTCGATCTCCAGAGTGTATTTTGGGTTTTTCTGTAAGAGACCAGATCACAGAACATCAGCCACAAGCACTGGGCACAGGCGGGCACAGGCGGGCACAGGCGTGACCATGACTGTCTATAAAAGTCGACTAAGCGAGTGCGACGTCACTCTCAGCGTTTGGCTCACTGAAGCTCAGTGAGGCCACGTTTACGGGATGTTTTTTAATTCCAAATTAATTGTTCTGAATTAAATAGTTAGGAATTTAAATATTCTCCTTGGAGTTTACATGGAAAAAATAATTGTGAACTGAGGTTTACATGGAAAACTGGTTAAATGGTTTTTATGTGTGTGGGTAAGGTTCTGATTTAGACGTCTGTCATCTCGGTTTGTCATTACGTCACGGACACAAACACCATCCAGACTTTTTGAACCCACAGTGGTTCTGATGATAATTGTTGTGCAGCGGCTGGAAAATCGTCTCATCACACTTTCCGTCTGTGAGCTGAGGAGGAGGAGAAGGAGGAAGAAGACAAAAGCTCAGCCCACTCCCGCATCCCGCTCACAAATCCAAAGAGACGTGGATCAAAGTCCCGAGACAGGACTGGACCAGGACCAGGACCAAGACCAGAAGTACGACACGACGAGCCTGAAGCACCAGCAGCATTTTAACAACAACAAACCACAAACAGGATCCAGGAAACAAACTCACTCACATTTAACATCAGAACAAAACAAACACTTCACTGTTAAGTTTAATTCAGAATAATCATTTTCATTTGGAATTAAGTGTTTACATGATTTTTTTAAAGCGGAATTCATTTTTATTCAGGATTAAATTATTTTTATTCGGAATTAAAGCTCTCATGGAAACGTGGCAAATGTGGAGCAGAGTTCCATATTTTGCCTTCAAGGCGAACGCTTGTGGGTAAAAATGACAAAATATTTTATGGGAAGTGTCTTTTGTTTAGACGGTGACGACGTTTTTGGGGCTTAAAAATGCAAAAATCCGAAACCACCTCCAGAGTGGAAAAGTTGAACAGGCTCCGCTGTAGTGTTTCCGTCTACACTGCTCAAGACACAAAACTCTGGTCACATGTGCTCAGGTCGTGTTCGTGTTTACTTCACATACCCCAGCATGCACCCAATCAGATCAGTGTACAGAGCCTCACCTCTCGGTCCAGTCCTTTTGCGTTCACTCGGATGAAGCCGGTGACGGAGTTTATAGTGAACATGTCAGGGGCGGGAGCCTTCGGATCCTGGTCAATGATTTTGTAGCGGATGTCGGCGTTCAGAGTCCCAGGCTGATCTGCGTCAGTGGCCGTTACCTGGAAGATCTCGAAGTCTGGAAAAAGTAAAAAGAAAAGAAAATAGACCATTCAATGACAGTGTGACTTATAATCCAGAGTGAACTATAGTGCAGAAAATACGGTAATAATAATAAATGTT
Source organism: Boleophthalmus pectinirostris (assembly GCF_026225935.1). NCBI lineage: Eukaryota > Metazoa > Chordata > Actinopteri > Gobiiformes > Gobiidae > Boleophthalmus > Boleophthalmus pectinirostris. The sequence goes on along the minus strand of NW_026571404.1, from coordinate 127,296 downwards.
AATTATGTTTGAGTTTAACTTGTCAGACGCACTTTAACATTGAAAGCTATTTTTAAATGTTTTTAAATAAAAGAAAAAACGTGTTAAACGCTGCCTAATCGACACGAGGACGTATGTGTGTGCTGAAAAGTGCAGATAGTTACTGAGGGGTGAAGACTCGGCCACTTCGGCAATGTAGGTGTCTTTGGTGAAAATGGGGCGATTGTCGTTCTGGTCGATCACGATGACTTTAATCTCCATGGGGGTTTCAGCCTGACCGGCACCTTCTGCCACAGCATGAGCCTCGAACTGCAGGACAGACCAAAGGTAAAACACAGAGCGAGAGGAGAGCGGAGGACGGGGCGAGGGCGGAAGTCCGTTTTCTGGGAACTGTAGTTTTTACTGAATAGCTGCTGTTCCCATTGAAAACAGGGATAGATCCTTCTCCTCACTGCTCCTTCCTCCTCGGTCCTTGTAGGTGACCTCATGGTGTGGCTCTCAGAGGTCAGCGAAAAGGAGAAGGAAAGGAGGAAGAGGAAGGAAGAGGAAGGAGAAGGAAGGAAGTATTTTTGTCCGGTTTCAGATGGGGCCCATGTGGAGGACCAGGGTAAGTAGTCAGTATGAATGTATTTAACTGAAATCAGTTTAGCAAATAAAGTGTGTGTGTGTGTGTCTGCGTGTGTGTGTGTGTCTGCGTGTGTGTGTGTGTCTGCGTGTGTGTGTGTGTCTGCGTGTGTAGCTTTAACTGGATAATGAACTTAATTAAATGATCAAGTGGAAAATAATTGGTCAAAATTACCTAAAACTTATTTCTGTCACAGGTAATTTCAGTACTTTAACTCTTTCCCCCATGAAGACGACATTTGACGACCCCCCCCCCCCCGTACCCTTAATGACGACTTTTGACTCCTCCGCCGTATCACTGAAGACGAGATTTGACGACCTTTAGAAATGGCTCGGTTTTTCACATTTAAACAGAGACTGTGATAGGTGGGGGCCACTACAACCCACACTAGACTGACCAATAGGATTCAAGGAGATGTTTTCGCCGATTTTTTCCGAAGTTAATCGAAGTAGTGACTATGGTAGCTTCCGGAAAAAACACAACACGAAACACGTGCAATGGAAAGATTGCGGCGCTGCGACGCACAGTTTTAGAAATAATGAGGAGCGGATGTATTTTATGGATAAGTTTAGAGAAAGTGACTTTTATAGATTTCAAAGTGATGATGTTGAAGTTGATTATAAAGTGGAAAACAGCGATAGCGACGGACTTTCAGGGAGAAGATGAGAATGCCGCTGATGCGTCTGTGTGGAGTCCTGCGATATCCCAACAAACTATCTGAGCTTTATACTCGATTATGAACTAAAATTGCCCTGAAATCTGGATGTTGCCCAGGCTAGTCCTTTAAAATATTTCAGTCTTTTTTTCCAAGATGCGATGTATAACAGAATCGCTACAGAAAAAACGCTTATGCGGAGCTCTGCACACGAGAAAATACAAGATGACAAATACTGGACACACACTGACGGGGAAGAGTTTTATTATTATATTATATTATAATAAGCTAAATTAGTTGAATAAGCTAAATGAGTTGAATAAGCTAAATGGAAAAAAAATTCATTGGGTGCACACAGGTATACAACAGGTAAAAACAGGTGTACACTTGGCTCTACTGTATCTGGTGATATGAAATCTGTTTAAATACTTTGACAAAGTATATTTTTTATTTTTTTATGAATATAGTACTCAGAACATGCAGATATCAGATGCTGAATGTAGTTTTTTTGCTTTCGAGTTTGCACCTGACCAGGTAAACTCTCATTTTCAGTGAGCTGTTATACACCTATAAATGAGTTGAATCACATTTAAATATCCATAAATGAATAGTTCAGAGTCTAAGGTTTCCAGAGATACCAAATATGTCTGTGTTACAATTAAGTTCATGAGTGTAAAAATCATTTATAATCACTCGTGGAAGTCTGTTTTCTTTTATGCAATTATGCTCTATGGGTAGAACTAGTAACATATGTATGGGTTGTTCCTAGTAGGCGTCCAGGGGGGAAAGGGTTAATGACTCTCAGTACAGTGCAGTACTCTGTGCAGCAGTGCAGTACTCTCTGCAGTAGTGCAGTACTCTGTGCAGCAGTGCAGTACTCACAGTGTAGTTGGACTGGACCTCTCGGTCCAGGGGCCGGGTCACGTACAGGATGCCCGTGTACTTGTCCATAGTGAAGAGGTCGACAGGAGGCTGGTTTGCTCCGGGGCCGGTGATGCTGTAGTAGATCACACGGTCTTTGTCGTCGCTCGAGCGGATCTGAAAATACACAAACACGTTTACACGCTCATACTGTACTATCACGCTGGGGGTGTTCTACATTGTTGTCTCTAGGGGAATGTTCCGCAGTTTTCATGACGACACAATGGCCACATTAAGACAGTCTGCAGTTCTGATTAATCGTCTTGAGAATCATTACAAATAAATGTGACATGTCCGATGTTTTTGTCATTGTGAATAAATAAATTTTTATCAGTTTTCTCAGTAAAAGCTGTATTTGATTTGAACACGTTTACGTCGTATCTGGGGACACAGATAAGTCAAGTTCATGGATCTTAAAGTCGGCCTCAGTCTCCTCCTCCTCACCTGAGACACTTTCTTGGGGAAGGGTCCTCTGTCGTTTTCAGGCGTGTTGATATCAGGGATCACCCAGTCTCTCTTCCTTCTCTTCAGACCTTCAGTCGCTTTGGGAAAGTAAATGACCACATCCTCTTCCAGCTGAAAAAACAAAACAAAAAAAACAATATAAAGCTAATAAATGTGGCACCTTCCTTATTTTCAGGGACAGTGGCTGTGAACTGAAAAGAGACTGTAAGACCAGAGGACTAGAAGGAGGGATAAGACCAGACCAGGAGGACTAGACTGGGAGGAATAGACCAGGAGGACTAGACCTCTCGAAGGCCCTCACCTGGGTCTCTGTATAGACCGGCGCATTGTCGTTGCTATCGGTCACAGTCAGGATGACTTTGGTTTTCCCGGTGAGTCCTTCTCCTACCATGTCGGCGGCTTCGATCTCCAGAGTGTATTTTGGGTTTTTCTGTAAGAGACCAGAACACAGAACATCAGCCACAAGCACTGGCGGGCACACAGGCGGGCACAGGCGGGCACAGGCGGGCACAGGCGTGNTTCTACATTGTTGTCTCTAGGGGAATGTTCCGCAGTTTTCATGACGACACAATGGCCACATTAAGACAGTCTGCAGTTCTGATTAATCGTCTTGAGAATCATTACAAATAAATGTGACATGTCCGATGTTGTTTTTGTCATTGTGAATAAATAAATTTTTATCAGTTTTCTCAGTAAAAGCTGTATTTGATTTGAACACGTTTACGTCGTATCTGGGGACACAGATAAGTCAAGTTCATGGATCTTAAAGTCGGCCTCAGTCTCCTCCTCCTCACCTGAGACACTTTCTTGGGGAAGGGTCCTCTGTCGTTTTCAGGCGTGTTGATATCAGGGATCACCCAGTCTCTCTTCCTTCTCTTCAGACCTTCAGTCGCTTTGGGAAAGTAAATGACCACATCCTCTTCCAGCTGAAAAAACAAAACAAAAAAAACAATATAAAGCTAATAAATGTGGCACCTTCCTTATTTTCAGGGACAGTGGCTGTGAACTGAAAAGAGACTGTAAGACCAGAGGACTAGAAGGAGGGATAAGACCAGACCAGGAGGACTAGACTGGGAGGAATAGACCAGGAGGACTAGACCTCTCGAAGGCCCTCACCTGGGTCTCTGTATAGACCGGCGCATTGTCGTTGCTATCGGTCACAGTCAGGATGACTTTGGTTTTCCCGGTGAGTCCTTCTCCTACCATGTCGGCGGCTTCGATCTCCAGAGTGTATTTTGGGTTTTTCTGTAAGAGACCAGAACACAGAACATCAGCCACAAGCACTGGGCACAGGCGGGCACAGGCGGGCACAGGCGGGCACAGGCGGGCACAGGCGTGACCATGACTGTCTATAAAAGTCGACTAAGCGAGTGCGACGTCACTCTCAGCGTTTGGCTCACTGAAGCTCAGTGAGGCCACGTTTACGGGATGTTTTTTAATTCCAAATTAATTGTTCTGAATTAAATAGTTAGGAATTTAAATATTCTCCTTGGAGTTTACATGGAAAAAATAATTGTGAACTGAGGTTTACATGGAAAACTGGTTAAATGGTTTTTATGTGTGTGGGTAAGGTTCTGATTTAGACGTCTGTCATCTCGGTTTGTCATTACGTCACGGACACAAACACCATCCAGACTTTTTGAACCCACAGTGGTTCTGATGATAATTGTTGTGCAGCGGCTGGAAAATCGTCTCATCACACTTTCCGTCTGTGAGCTGAGGAGGAGGAGAAGGAGGAAGAAGACAAAAGCTCAGCCCACTCCCGCATCCCGCTCACAAATCCAAAGAGACGTGGATCAAAGTCCCGAGACAGGACTGGACCAGGACCAGGACCAAGACCAGAAGTACGACACGACGAGCCTGAAGCACCAGCAGCATTTTAACAACAACAAACCACAAACAGGATCCAGGAAACAAACTCACTCACATTTAACATCAGAACAAAACAAACACTTCACTGTTAAGTTTAATTCAGAATAATCATTTTCATTTGGAATTAAGTGTTTACATGATTTTTTTAAAGCGGAATTCATTTTTATTCAGGATTAAATTATTTTTATTCGGAATTAAAGCTCTCATGGAAACGTGGCAAATGTGGAGCAGAGTTCCATATTTTGCCTTCAAGGCGAACGCTTGTGGGTAAAAATGACAAAATATTTTATGGGAAGTGTCTTTTGTTTAGACGGTGACGACGTTTTTGGGGCTTAAAAATGCAAAAATCCGAAACCACCTCCAGAGTGGAAAAGTTGAACAGGCTCCGCTGTAGTGTTTCCGTCTACACTGCTCAAGACACAAAACTCTGGTCACATGTGCTCAGGTCGTGTTCGTGTTTACTTCACATACCCCAGCATGCACCCAATCAGATCAGTGTACAGAGCCTCACCTCTCGGTCCAGTCCTTTTGCGTTCACTCGGATGAAGCCGGTGACGGAGTTTATAGTGAACATGTCAGGGGCGGGAGCCTTCGGATCCTGGTCAATGATTTTGTAGCGGATGTCGGCGTTCAGAGTCCCAGGCTGATCTGCGTCAGTGGCCGTTACCTGGAAGATCTCGAAGTCTGGAAAAAGTAAAAAGAAAAGAAAATAGACCATTCAATGACAGTGTGACTTATAATCCAGAGTGAACTATAGTGCAGAAAATACGGTAATAATAATAAATGTTAATTATGTTTGAGTTTAACTTGTCAGACGCACTTTAACATTGAAAGCTATTTTTAAATGTTTTTAAATAAAAGAAAAAACGTGTTAAACGCTGCCTAATCGACACGAGGACGTTTGTGTGTGCTGAAAAGTGCAGATAGTTACTGAGGGGTGAAGACTCGGCCACTTCGGCAATGTAGGTGTCTTTGGTGAAAATGGGGCAATTGTCGTTCTGGTCGATCACGATGACGTTAATCTCCATGGGGGTTTCAGCCTGACCGGCACCTTCTGCCACAGCATGAGCCTCGAACTGCAGGACAGACCAAAGGTAAAACACAGAGCGAGAGGAGAGCGGAGGACGGGGCGAGGGCGGAAGTCCGTTTTCTGGGAACTGTAGTTTTTACTGAATAGCTGCTGTTCCCATTGAAAACAGGGATAGATCCTTCTCCTCACTGCTCCTTCCTCCTCGGTCCTTGTAGGTGACCTCATGGTGTGGCTCTCAGAGGTCAGCGAAAAGGAGAAGGAAAGGAGGAAGAGGAAGGAAGAGGAAGGAGAAGGAAGGAAGTATTTTTGTCCGGTTTCAGATGGGGCCCATGTGGAGGACCAGGGTAAGTAGTCAGTATGAATGTATTTAACTGAAATCAGTTTAGCAAATAAAGTGTGTGTGTGTGTCTGCGTGTGTGTGTGTGTCTGCGTGTGTAGCTTTAACTGGATAATGAACTTAATTAAATGATCAAGTGGAAAATAATTGGTCAAAATTACCTAAAACTTATTTCTGTCACAGGTAATTTCAGTACTTTAACTCTTTCCCCCATGAAGACGACATTTGACGACCCCCCCCCCCCGTACCCTTAATGACGACTTTTGACTCCTCCGCCGTATCACTGAAGACGAGATTTGACGACCTTTAGAAATGGCTCGGTTTTTCACATTTAAACAGAGACTGTGATAGGTGGGGGCCACTACAACCCACACTAGACTGACCAATAGGATTCAAGGAGATGTTTTCGCCGATTTTTTCCGAAGTTAATCGAAGTAGTGACTATGGTAGCTTCCGGAAAAAACACAACACGAAACACGTGCAATGGAAAGATTGCGGCGCTGCGACGCACAGTTTTAGAAATAATGAGGAGCGGATGTATTTTATGGATAAGTTTAGAGAAAGTGACTTTTATAGATTTCAAAGTGATGATGTTGAAGTTGATTATAAAGTGGAAAACAGCGATAGCGACGGACTTTCAGGGAGAAGATGAGAATGCCGCTGATGCGTCTGTGTGGAGTCCTGCGATATCCGAACAAACTATCTGAGCTTTATACTCGATTATGAACTAAAATTGCCCTGAAATCTGGATGTTGCCCAGGCTAGTCCTTTAAAATATTTCAGTCTTTTTTTCCAAGATGCGATGTATAACAGAATCGCTACAGAAAAAACGCTTATGTGGAGCTCTGCACACGAGAAAGCAAACAAGATGACAAATACTGGACACACACTGACGGGGAAGAGTTTTATTATTATATTATATTATAATAAGCTAAATTAGTTGAATAAGCTAAATGAGTTGAATAAGTTAAATGGAAAAAAAATTAATTGGGTGCACACAGGTATACAACAGGTAAAAACAGGTGTACACTTGGCTCTACTGTATCTGGTGATATGAAATCTGTTTAAATACTTTGACAAAGTATATTTTTTATTTTTTTATGAATATAGTACTCAGAACATGCAGATATCAGATGCTGAATGTAGTTTTTTGCTTTCGAGTTTGCACCTGATCAGGTAAACTCTCATTTTCAGTGAGCTGTTATACACCTATAAATGAGTTGAATCACATTTAAATATCCATAAATGAATAGTTCAGAGTCTAAGGTTTCCAGAGATACCAAATATGTCTGTGTTACAATTAAGTTCATGAGTGTAAAAACCATTTATAATCACTCGTGGAAGTCTGTTTTCTTTTATGCAATTATGCTCTGTGGGTAGAACTAGTAACATATGTATGGGTTGTTCCTAGTAGGCGTCCAGGGGGGAAAGGGTTAATGACTCTCAGTACAGTGCAGTACTCTGTGCAGCAGTGCAGTACTCTCTGCAGTAGTGCAGTACTCTGTGCAGCAGTGCAGTACTCACAGTGTAGTTGGACTGGACCTCTCGGTCCAGGGGCCGGGTCACGTACAGGATGCCCGTGTACTTGTCCATAGTGAAGAGGTCGACAGGAGGCTGGTTTGCTCCGGGGCCGGTGATGCTGTAGTAGATCACACGGTCTTTGTCGTCGCACGAGCGGATCTGAAAATACACAAACACGTTTACACGCTCATACTGTACTATCACGCTGGGGGTGTTCTACATGGATGTCTCTAGGGGAATGTTCCGCAGTTTTCATGACGACACAATGGCCACATTAAGACAGTCTGCAGTTCTGATTAATCGTCTTGAGAATCATTACAAATAAATGTGACATGTCCGATGTTTTTGTCATTGTGAATAAATAAATTTTTATCAGTTTTCTCAGTAAAAGCTGTATTTGATTTGAACACGTTTACGTCGTATCTGGGGACACCGATAAGTCAAGTTCATGGATCTTAAAGTCGGCCTCAGTCTCCTCCTCCTCACCTGAGACACTTTCTTGGGGAAGGGTCCTCTGCCGTTTTCAGGTATGTTGATATCAGGGATCACCCAGTCTCTCTTCCTTCTCTTCAGACCTTTAGTCGCTTTGGGAAAGTAAATGACCACATCCTCTTCCAGCTGAAAAAAAACAAAAAAACAAACAATATAAAGCTAATAAATGTGGCAGTATCAGAATCTCCTCCACAAACAACAAAACCTGAACACAAATTCTCTGAAATGTATGACAATAAAATGTCTCTTACAGATTGTCTCTTCTGGCGGCTGGGAGCATCTTCAACGGCAACAACTGGAAGAGTTGGACTCTGAAATGTCAAATGGACAATATGTGTTTAAATATTACACAAAACTGACTCTTGTGAGCTTCAAGTCATGTTCTAATGTTGTTCCTTCTCAGACACAGACGTGGAGAAGATCAGATCAGAACATCGAGACACGGGACTTTAACTCATGTAATCTCTACCTCAGTTTGGTGTCCGTGCTGATGGTGCTTCTCGTGGTTTCCCTGGTGATGCCCGTGGTCGCGGTTGTCGTGTTGATGCTCCGGGTCGCCGTGGTGATGGCCGCCGTGATGCTGGTCGCCGTGGTGATGGCCGCCGTCGTGCTGCACCCGGATGGCGGCAGTGAACTTGTTTCCCTCCGAGTCCCAGGCGTGAACGTTAAAGTCCTTGTGTCCTTCATGTAGAACCACATGTCTCTTCACCTAAAGATTTAAACAAAGAAAATAAATCAGTAAAAAGTAGAAAAACAACAATAGAACCGCCCTGGACCACTGAGGGATTCCACAGGAAAAGGACACGTGGGAATGGAAAAGAAAGGAACGTATTTACCGGACTATAAGTCAATGAAGAAAGAAAACAACATAATATAAGTCACGTTTTTGGGGGAAATTTCTAAAATCAGAGACCAAGAGCCGACATTCCCTGTGTAAAGTCAAGTTGTAGTAAAAACAATAGAAGAGAGAAGAACAGACTTAACGTCACATATGAACAGTTCTTCAGATAAACTTGTTCTGTTTTGTTGTTTATAGTTTAAGAAATTCTCCATCTCCCTCCAAATCACTAAATCACTCTTCAGGACATCAATGTCCGTGCTCTGAGATGAGGATGACACCAAGCCGCGACACGAAAGCCGCGACACGAAAGCCGCGACACGAAAGCCGCGACACGAAAGCCGCGACACGAAGCAGCTCGTGCAGGGCGAGGAAAGAGCCGAGGCTCAAATCTGTGACAGATCCACTGAGAAACAGAACACAGGTCTGTTGATTTGAATGAGCTCACTGCAGATCTACTGTTGTATTATTTTACTAATATTTTTACAATGATTCACCTCGTCATGAATCATGTATTTTCTGACTTTGGGCTGTGATTTGCTTTAATGACATGAGACTGTTACTTTCTGGGTCAGTTCTTTCATTTGTTGGACATCAGAAAATCACAAATGAGTTTGTGATGAGTTGAGTTTGTGTCTGATCGAGTCCTGCTCTGTGTCGCTGCTTCTGCAGGAAGCAGTTCATTTTCACATCACCAGATGGAGCTACAGAGCTTTATATACGATCAGGCCTTTGACAGGTAAAGTAACTACAGAACAGATCTGAAAAAACACATGTGGATGATTGTTTATCAAACGTCATTTGTGTTTATAATTTAATTATATTTTTAGGTCAATTATATTTAAAATTCTCTTATGATCATTAAACCATGTTCTAATGTTATTACCTCCTCAAAAACAGACCTGGAGTCAGGTTTTGTTTCACACGTTTGAGTAACTTATTAGTTTGTCACATTCAAAAACAAGAACTAAACCAGGTCCAAAAACATGGACTAAACCAGGTCCAAAAACATGGACTAAACCAGGTCCAAAAACATGGACTAAACCAGGTCCAAAAACATGGACTAAACCAGGTCCAAAAACATGGACTAAACCAGGTCCAAAAACATGGACTAAACCAGGTCCAAAAACATGGACTAAACCAGGTCCAAAAACATGGACTAAACCAGGTCCAAAAACACGGACTAAACCAGGTCTAAAAACACGGACTAAACCAGGTCTAAAAACATGGACTAAACCAGGTCTAAACCAGGTCCAAAAACATGGACTAAACCAGGTCCAAAAACATGGACTAAACCAGGTCCAAAAACATGGACTAAACCAGGTCCAAAAACACGGACTAAACCAGGTCTAAAAACACGGACTAAACCAGGTCTAAAAACATGGACTAAACCAGGTCCAAAAACATGGACTAAACCAGGTCCAAAAACATGGACTAAACCAGGTCCAAAAACATGGACTAAACCAGGTCCAAAAACATGGACTAAACCAGGTCCAAAAACACGGACTAAACCAGGTCTAAAAACACGGACTAAACCAGGTCTAAAAACATGGACTAAACCAGGTCTAAACCAGGTCCAAAAACATGGACTAAACCAGGTCTAAACCAAAAGTGAAATAAATCCCAGAGTAATAATGAAGAGGATAAGGTGTGGTGCTTCTCACCGTGATCACGCCGTCGGTCTGAACGTTGAATCTGGAGTCTTCGCTGTTGAACACAAACCTCCTGCGGTCGGAGCAGTCGCTGAAACCCACTGAAAAACAAACGGACAAACAGGAAAAGTGTTTTTAAAATCTGGAAATTAAATTAAAATAAAAACACTACAAAACACAGAAACTGCAAACGAGTCTAATGATTATTTTACCATTTTAATTCAAACTCTTATTTTGTGGAGATGTTATTGCTTTAAAATGTTTCACAGTGTGGCATTAAACATTTATCTTCATCAGACTTAGACAAACTTTAACAAAGAGGAAAATATAAATGTAATAATAAATATTAGAACAAATAAGTAGCAGAAATAAAAAGCAGAAATATATAAATGTTTATGTACCAGACCAAGTTACAAGTCAGATCTGTGGATCTGACAGGACTAAACCAGGACTAAACCAGGACTAAACACAAAGACTAAACACAAAGACTAAACCAGGTCTAAATCCAGGTCCAAACACATGGACTAAAGCAGAGCTTAACCAAAACTGAAACAGAATTAAATCATTGACTAATCCGGGACTAAACCAGGACTAAACATTTACAGGAAGAGAAACCGGGCCGACCGGTTTATTCTGGTTTATTGGTTTCTGAGGTTGACCTTTGACCCGCTCCACTCCCAGAAAGTGAGTGAAGTGTGACGAATCCGGCGCCGCAGATCAGGTTTGAAATCACAGAGAAGCATGACTCAGATGCCCTCCCACCTCCCTCTAAACCAGGACTAAACCAGGACTAAACCAGGACTAAACCAGGACTAAACCAGGACTAAACCAGGTCTAAAAAACAGGTCTAAAAACCAGGACTAAAAACCAGGACTAAACCAGGTCTTTGTTTGGGTGAAATCTGGTGCTTTGGTTCTCGAGTTTCTAATCCTCAAATCACTGTAATTAACATCAATATTAGGGTTTTAAAAGAACATGTAATTATGCATTTCACATTTCTACAGCTTCAACTCCTCCTCTTCTCCTCCTCCTCCTCCTCCTCCTCTGATCCTGTCTTCTCCTCAGTGCAGGTTAAACTCAGGTTCATCTGGTCTGTTTCATCAGGTCTGAACTTGTGTCTCCTCACAATCCCAGAAGAAGAGGAGGAGGAAGAGGAGGAAGAGAGAAATGCGAAGAGAAAAGAGAGAAAAGAGAGGGAGGAGGAAGAGAGAGAAAAGGGGAGAGGAAAGGAGGCGGTAAAAGAACAGAAGAAGAGAAACGTGGGGAGAAAGAAAAAGAGAGAAAGAGGCAGAAGAGATGAAAGAGATAAAGAAGGAGGGAGTGTGAGGGAGTGAGAGAGGAGAGGACAGCGTGTTGAAACAGGCCGAGCCGAGCCACACCTTCAGTAAACACACGCTTCAGCTTCAGCCCTCCACACTTTTCACTTTGTATTCAAGCTTTTAATGTTACTCCAAAAAAAAAAAACATCGTTAAACTCCTGAGGATTTATTCATTTCTCTTTGGTATTTGGGTCGATTGGACCCGACGAGTCCAAAAACTAAATTACATTTTTACATGATGTAGTTAAAGAGAAAAATGTCATAAAAAATTTACTTTGTTTAAATCATTTTGATGGAAAATGAAATAATAATGAAATAAAGTCACAAATGAAGAAACCTTCTTCATTGGGACCAAACCCGACCACGTTCCAGGTCAGATCTGTGGAGAGGTGACCCCACTGTTGGGTTTTCTAGGGATTTTTGAGCTTAAAAATCATCTGTAAGTGAATAAATGTGAAGTGGAGCTGTTTAAAGTCACGCTGTGGTAAAAATAAAAACGTCTCCTGTAGTGAAAACATGAGCCTCGGTCTCTGGAGTCCTGTTTCTGTTTGAGCTGATCTTTGTTCAGACTCATGAGTCAATGTTTAACTGCACTTTAACCAAACTCTGATCAGCTGCAGCTCTGCTTCTGTTCACAGACTTCACGTTAGAATCACTGCACCAGTTCCAACCAGGAAGTACAATTTGAAAGGCAAAAAAAAAAAAAAAAAAAGACAAAAAAAAAATGGGGAAAAAAAAAGGAACTGGGGTTCAACCAGTGATCAGCACTGAAAGGTCCAAATCACACAAAGCTCTGTGTGTGAGGATCTGCTGCTCCTGTTCCTCCTGCACCACTGTCACTTGGCTCTGCTGCTCATGTCTCCTACACAAAGAACCTCTGTTCTGTCTGGATCATGTCAGTCGATCGCACCGTTACTTCTGCACCACTCAACTATTTATTATTTAAACTTTAAACTTATAAAGACAAAGACTGAGAGACTGAACACAAATGCCTCAAAAAACAAAATCAGATTCTGCAGATTACAAACTGCAAGTCGTGAAATCTGCAGCTGAAGCTGGAAATGGAGCAGCAGAAAGAAAGTTTGGAGTGTGAGAGAAACTTGTGACACCAGGAGGATGCACCATGAAACTTTCTTGAAGTCACTGGATGGACAGACAAAGTCTGGACTTCAGTGACACTGAAACCATCCTGTCGGGATTCAGAAAGATACGAATAATTGTAACTGAACTGAGTCTGATTCTGACGACAGCGACACAGAAGAGTTTACTTTGCTCCGTTTCCCTCCGGAGGTCGAGTTGTTCAGAAGTGACACGAGGATGAAGAACTGAAGTGATTTAGTGATTTGGAGTGAAACGGAGAGTTTGTTCAACTTGTTCTGTTGTTTATAGTTTATCTGAAGAACTGTCAAATATGTGACAGTGTGAACAGTCTGTTCTTCTCTCTTCTGTTGTTTTTACTACAACTTCACTTTACACACGAAACGTCACTTAAACCCAAATGTCCTGACTGTAGTTGATCCCAAAGAGGCCGATACAGACACAACTTTGACCCAAAAATGTAACAAATACACTCGAAAATGCCAAAATAAGACCAGGGACAAAGACACATTTAGTTTAGTGGCTCTTTAAAAACGTGTGAGAAACAAAACACAACTCCAGCTCTGTGACGAGGAAACGACAACAGATCAGAGCAGATATTTGGAATATTTGGGACATTTAAAGGCGCTGTACCTTTCCCCAGCCTCATGCCGGAGTGGAGTCTCCTTCTTCCCACTCTGAAGATGAACGCGTCCGAGGAGAAACCCGCAGAACATGGAGGATCTTCTGAGGAGACCAGGGAGGAGGTCTGGAACACAGGGACAAGGACAGTTAGAGAATCAGTGTGTTTTAAAAAGATGCACTACGTAACATTTTAGTCTGTTTCGGTCAATTTCCCACAGCCCAGAAAGTACGGAAAGGTTTAAGACGAAGACTCGCACTAAAGAGAAAAGGAGCTGAGAACTTGGAAACTACCACTTCATGACATCACAAGGTGGAGCAGCGCGTTTGGGGCTTTGGAGATGGAGATTTAATTCCATTTCAGTTTTGGTCTAGTCCTCATTTTTTGGACCTGGCCTAGACCTGGCCTAGACCTGGCCTAGACCTGGCCTTTAGGTCCTGGTCTATTGCTTTGTCTGGAATGTTCCACAGTACAGCATTACACATACAGCATTTCCATTTTCACGGAAACCAAACCAGACTCAGTCAGAATCGTTTTTTCGATGTGTTTTTGAGCCATAAAAAAAACCTGTGACTGAATAAATGTAAAGTGGAGCTGTTTAAAGTCACACTGTGGAACATTGCAGGCCGAGCGGTGGATAGAAACCATCTCCATAGAAACAAGCAGGTGACGTACGCTCCAACAGAAAAGTTCCACAGTGCACATTTAAGACCGTCGTTATTCCAAACTTACGCCGAGCGAAGACGGTTCCAACGTTTTATTTTAGAGTTTCCTGTCATCACGACGTCGTCATTAACGAGAAAACATTTAAACGGAGTCAGTGGCCGTTTATATCTTTACGTTTGCTTATGCTCCTCTTTATTTTGTGTTGGAAAATACTCCGTCTTCCCGTCGACTCGGAGCAGCGTTCCACGTCCATCGATAAAAGCCCATTAGGACGGCTCTAAGTAACTCGACACGGGGAGTTAATGTATGGTTTTAAAAGGCCGGACAGAACATTAAGAGTCTTATGGAGACGAGAGCAGCGCCGAGCTTAAGGGACACGACCGGACGGAACTTAAACGTGCACTGTGGAACTTTTCTGCTGGACAAGAAATCAGCTGAAACGTCCCACTGAACTACACCTTTGTGAAACTAAGTTAATCTATATACAAAAAATAAAAAAAATATAACTAAAAACTTTTGTGATTATATGTTGTAAACACACAAGTTACAAAATATCTCAAAAAAAAAAAAAAAAAAAAAAAATGACGTGCCACAACTATTTCAGGATTTTAACTTTGTATTTCATTTAAATACATCAGATAAGACTTTCCTTAAATGATTCTGAATTATTTTAGAACTAATTCTGTAGTTTTCCAAGTTTCTTGTGTTTCGCTGTTTACAAATTATGTTCACAGCAGGAAAAGAAATAATGTATATTTCTTCCCAAATCCACAGTTACAGACGCTCCAAGACGTGAGGAACAAGAAAAAATGATTTAAAATACCATTTCATAGTAAAGTTCTGTGAGCAAATGAGGATTATATTGATATTACAGAGTGAAATAATATTAATATTAATACAATATCTGCAAATTAAAACATATTTAAAAGTGTTTTTTGAAGAACTCAGATGCATTTTTTATGTCGATAACTTTTGAATGTTAAAAATAACTGTAGTTTAAACATATTTTACTGAAAATAAAAGATTTGTTAAATGGTTTCTGAACTTCACTTAAAATGACGTGGATCATCTGAAAGTATCAAACTAAAAACCTTAACGTAAGATGTAAGATTCCCATATATATGCAGTATTAAAAATACATTACATTTACACAAAATCCCAAGTCGTTCTCCATCAAAACATTCCTTAAAATACCTTAAAAGAAAGTGAATATGTAGAAATATATAATAAAAGTAAATGTAAAGTAAAAAGTAAGGGGGGGGGGGTCACTTTACTACAGCGGCATGTTGACCCCAGGTCAAAACACTATTCACACTGTTATTCATCTATATAAATATACTTTTTTTAAATAAAAAATAATTATATATTAAATGAATCGTCTGTTAATTTCCTTATTCACTCAGTCAGCTCTGGTGAGCAAGAGAAAAAGACTTCAGAAATATTTGTGTATAAAATACAAATCCGTGCGTATTTGCAGCTGAGCATTAAATAAATATTCGTAAACTCTTGAAGTCGTACATAAAATGTGTCGTGTGTATTTTATCATCAGAATATGAACTGAAAAGTTACATCAAGAAGAATTACAACCAAATCAAAAATGTACGATTACACTTTCTTCAGTACGAACACGAATTCACAGACGCGACTCGACTCAAAAATACAACGTTAGACATTATTAAGTTTTATTTACTGATCAGAAGAAAC
>NW_026571404.1:101500-106500 GCF_026225935.1 Boleophthalmus pectinirostris | reverse complement strand
AGAGATTTGGATTTTGTGACATTCCTCATCCTGAGCTTTCCCACGATATCACAGTAAATATCGTACGGTGAGGTTCATATCGTGACGATATCGTATCGTGAGACTGATATCGTTAAATCCCTCGTAAATCACATTTTCATGCTGCACTTTTCCACTTTTAAGGCTCAAAGTGCTTTACCACAAGGAAACTCTCACCCATTCACACATCAGTGCACACGGGGCGGGTGGGTTAAGTGTTTTGCCCAAGGACACAGTGGCATCGTTTACGTTTATGTGGAGAGCAGGATTCGAACCTTCAACTTTTGTATCAGTGGACAAATGCTCTACTAACCGAGCCACTGTCAGACAAATGTATTTTTGAGAATCACAGCCATGACTAAAGTCTGTGTCCCATTTGTTCTGTTGAATTTCAATTAAGAACGAAAAACAATAAAATGGAAAAACTGTTATTTAATTTTTCTGTTTTAAATTCTCTGAGTTTTTTTTTTTTATATTTTATTCTCTGTTTATTTGTCCTGGAAGTTCTGCTGCTGGAAGAACTTGGCAGAAAAATCATTGTAATTTATTGAACAAACGTGTCGTTTTTTCGATGGTAATTGTTGAACTCCATGACGAGAAACGGAAAGTAGCGATAAACTCTCCTTTGTTCAGTCGACTCCACAGAACCAGAATAAAAACAGTTTTTATTATAGATCCATGTTCGACACTGAACTTACTCACGGCGCTGAGCGGCAGAACTTCCGTTATTTGAAATAATTTAAAATTTATTGGAAATGGAAGTCAAAATCTGTTTTTTGTTTGACACTAAAGCGGAAAAATGAAATAAAACATTTCCCATTTTATTGTTTTTCATTCTTAGTTGGAATTCAAAAGAACAAATGGTACATGGACCATTTGGCTTTTGTTTTTTATTGAACCATAATCGTTTTGAAATATATTCTATCGAATCGTAATAAATCGAAAGTGCCCTGTATCGATACCGTGCTGTACTAATAATAAAGAATTACTCAAACTTCAGCTGTGTTTTTGAGGAGGAACAACATTAAAACTTGAAGTTCACAAAAGTCCATTTTGAAGAATACAGGATTTTAAAATTGCATTTTTTGAGCTCTCCTCTTTGTAAAAGTTGGTCAAATGTTCAAGGAATTTGTGCTTTTTAAATCAATGTTTTACTTTAACTTCTTGAAAATGATAAAAAAATAAATAAAAATCACATTTTTGTCCCTGTGCAGATGTTAGGTTCGGTATTTACGAGTCTTAAACCTTTTCATTTTTATTTAGTGGTAAAATGGGAGTCTGTGTTTGTGTTCGGGAAGGACGAGTCAGTGCGTTTAATCTTTACGGGCAGCGGCTACAGAGATAATCTGAATAAACACAGTAGACGTGCCGTTAGAGAAAACAAAACTATTCAAGAAAATACCAGAACCCATTTACAAAAAAATAAACACAAAAAAATGAACAAACTAAATGTTCTTCTGCCTCATAAACTTGGGCCAAATACAGGAACCCAAGAGCAGAACTAGGTCAAAATAAGTAGGACTAAGGTTAGACCGGGACTAAGACTGGGGCCAAGACTGGGGCCAAGACTAAAAGGAGGACTAAAAACAAGACTAAAACAAAACTAAATCAGCACTAAACCAAGAATAAACTGGGACTAAAGCAGGACTAAAGCAAAACTAAACCAGGACTAAACCCCGTCTAAACCCAGGTGGATATTTTAGGTTTAAAGTTAAATTATGTCAAATTAAAGATCATAGAGGCGGACAAGCACCTTGTGTTTTCTAGATGCTTCTATCACTTTAAGAACCAAACCAAACAGATCACACAGCTGCTCTTTGACTCGTGTGACGCTTCAGGTCACAGTCCTGCTTCACAAAATTTAAAATAAAAACTTAGAACAACAAATAGCTGCTGTGTGGGTCTAGTTCCGCTCTCCAGGTTGAAATGAGGACAGGGATGTGTGGGATTTTAAAAGTTGCAGCGAAGTTTTTCACTCTTAAAAATTCAACATACAACATGCATTATTTTTGTCCATACGTTTTAATGAACCCATTTAGCTGAACCAATTAAAAACAAAAATATATATGTCAACTACAAAAAAATAAATAAATAAAATCATAATCATATCACCATTTTGTAAAATTGCCAAAAAAGTATTTCTTATTTAACCGTCTTAATTTATTATTAATGAATATAATGTTCACTAGATTTTATAAATATTATAATAGACTGACAGCAGTTAAACACTTTTGGTGTTTGAAAACATTGCTGAACAAAAACACAAACTGCAAATAACTTTTTTTTTTAAATAGACCTGATCCGTTTTTGCAGAACTACTCTTCATATTGTTGTTGTAAAAATGAAGTTTGGAGAAGTTGATTACAATTGTACCAGTAACTCATCATCCCACAAAGACTAAATTCTGGGTGCAAGAAATAAAGTATTCATTTTTATTTATATAACTCAAGTCTGTTTTAAAAAGGGCTTGTTATTACGCAGTTTTCTAATCTATGTTATGTTTCCTCATCAAAAACATCGGTAAACGTGCCATATCAGGATTTTCAGATGCAAACAATGAGCTTTGATTGTTGTCAGCTTCAATAAAAGTAGGTCAGTCAAACATTCAAAGGTTAAATTTTAAAACAACGCGCTGAATCACAGTTTAAATCCTGTTTTATTTCGCTTAAACGAATAAAAAAATGAGCCCGAGGCGCCCGGAGGCAGCGGCCTGACCTCTGACCTCTTAAACGAAACTCAAACCGCACAAAAACAGTTTTTAATCGACGCCATTTCGGGGTCTGAACCGAAACCCACCTCACCTTTGCGTCACTCCGGAATGTACCTGCTGCGGCTGCGTCATGACGTCAGCCAGCGGCACGAGGAGGAAGGCGACGCCCGAGTTGTGCCGAAGCTCACCCGAAGAAGCGCCTTCGGAAAAACGCGATTTCACACGAATTTTAGCGCAAACTATAAATTCAATCGAGTTTTTAAGGTGTTTTCCAAAATGTACGACATGTTATGCCCTCGGACTGAACTTTTAATCGCTGAAAATACGTTAAACAGTTGAAAAAAGCGTCTTAAATACGCGACAAGTGAATAAAATGGCGATCTCATAAAACATTTTAGATTCAACCATGATTGGAATAAACTTTTGCACCTGTTCACGGGCATAAAGGACAAGTTAAATCCCTAAACGTAACATTTCCTGGTTTCAAAGGCGTGAAAAGACGGTCAAAAGTCACTAAATGTGACGAAATGTTCATGTATCGAGTTAGGGTTAGCTTTTTTTAAACAGTCATGTGTGTAATTAGCCACTTAGCATTTGGAACTGACAGATTTAGATTGGAAAATGGTACAAACTGACATGTAAAAAGTATTGCAAAACATTTAAACACAAGCTGTGGTTGAGAAGTGCGATAGTGGGAATTAATGTGTGTAAAAATAAACGAAAATTGAGATCTCGGTTCACAGAAATTAGCCCATTGACTAAATTAAGTGACGTAAAAGTAGGTTTGTCTTCAAAAAGTGCAACAAACGACCACAGAAGTGATAAGATCAATGCATAAACGTGTAATTAGACGCTTTAATTAACGTTTTGGCTGTCAGAACTAAATTTACTGTGAATTATAAGTGTAATTTGAATGAAAAATGCCACAGAATCAATGGAAAATCTGTAATATTTCGCAGTAAATTAACTTACTGACTAAAGAATGCGTCGTAGATCTCGTTGGACAATGGGGAGAGGACAGGAAGCTTGCACACCCATTCACAAGTCAAGTTGTGGCATGACACGAAAGAAATCTTACCTGTAAAACCAGGAGCAAAGCGCCCAAAACCGCAAACGTGGCGGTCCCCATTGGATTAAAACTCCCCGTAGTCGCGATCTTTCCTTGAAACACGTAAATTATCCTTTTAAATTAAGCAAAAAGTGTTAATCCGCTGGTTTTGTGTCGTTTTTTTTCGTCCTGTCGCTGTGGATGTTCGCTGCAGTCTGGTCTCCGCACCTCGACGAGCCACGGCAGGTTCTCTCAGCGTGTGACGTCAGCGCGCACAGGTAGGACAGGTGTGTGTACGCGCGTCCAAATTTGGGCAGGTGAGAGGAGGAGGAGGGAGAGGGGGAGGGAGAGGAGGGTTTCGGGGTGGGAGAGAGACAAACGAGTGAAACAAAGTGTAAAAGTGACGCTGTGAACGCGCTCTGCCGCTGTGCGTGTGGACTTTGGGCTTTCGGTTCCTCTTCTCTTACTCTGTCTCTCTTCCTGTCTCTCTCTTTCTGTCTCTCTCTTTCTGTCTCTCTCTTTCTCTCCTTTCTTCCCTCCTCCACCACAAATGCACACACAGTCTTAAGTGTTCGCCCCCCTCCCCCAGCGCCACTGATAATGGAGTTCCTCTCATGTGCACTGATGCTGCTGCTGACTTGCATTAACAGGCTTTTGTTTGGTTTTTTTTTTCGGTTTTTTTACTCTGAATATTCATAAACAAGGGCCCAATCACAATTATCATGTCTATTTATTTCTAGTTTTTCTCGTTGTTTTTATATTACATCATGATGTGTGAGCTCCTGTGTCCAAATCATTTCCCTTGTCGATCAATAAAATTTGTCTAAGTCTAAATCATTTTGCACTGTTTCCTTACGACCTTTTATATATAACTGTGGTATCCTGTATTTATATTACGATATTTGATTTTTATGTACATACTTTATACAATACTCCATACCACTGTACAACAACTGACCCCTATGCAACAAATAATACTCCCTACAAATGTACAATCAATCAATTCAATTTTATTTGTGTAGCACTTTTCATACGTTTGAAATGTAAAACACAAAGAGCTTCACATGGAACAGACCAAACAGTTTCATCCACGTTTACAACCGTTTAAACAGAAACACCAAACATAAAACATAAAAGATAAAAGATAAAACATAAAACTCCTGAAGGTTCAAGTCTGTCAAACCTGATGATGATGATGATGATGATGATGATAGTAAAAATAAA
>NW_026571404.1:91500-96500 GCF_026225935.1 Boleophthalmus pectinirostris | reverse complement strand
AGAAAATGACTTAAAAGTAGAGAAATGATTGTTTCTTGGTAAGTTCTCTTCAAATACACGACCTCCAGACGAGAAGCGTCTGTGGTCCGTGTTCCTGAGTTTATGATGTTGAGTTTGACATAAACAGACTTAAAACCAGTTTATGATCAGTGTTTATGGCCTGATAATAAAGTCTCAGGTGCCAAATTCTAAATAAAATTTTTTAAATTCTGCTAAATTCAAGATAAACAAACTTAAAACAAGTTTATGATGAGTACGAATGTCCAGATAATAAATTCAAAGAAGAAACGAGACCGAGACGAGACCGAGACGAGACGAGACCGAGACGAGACGAGACGAGACGAGACCGAGACGAGACCGAGTCCAATATTTAAGTGTTTACATCTTAAATTTTGGCCAAGTTTTCTTGCAGAGTCAAACGTAGAAACGAGCGTCATTTCAAACACTGAACGTCTGATATTTTAGACTTTTACAGACAGAAACAGATTTTCACTTTCAGACGACACATCTGTCGCCGTGGTAACAGACACTTCATGTTCTTTTTTGTGCAGATTTTGAGATTCAATAAAACTTCAGATGTAGAGATTTTCATTTTCTTTTTTTAAATGTTTTTATTTAAATTTTATTCAGAATTTCTTTAAAAATAAACCCTCAGCCATGGAAACAAACTGTTCGGTGGTTTGGTCCACACGCCAAATCCACTGCTGGGGCCTTTTGTAAGAAATCACTTGTTCTCACCTTTTCTTGGAAATGACACCTTTGTCGACTGGTATAGATTAGGCCTTTGTCATTTTATGGACTTTTTTATTGATGGTTTATTCCCCACATTTGAATTGCTCAAAGAAAAATTCAATTTACCAAACTCTCACTTTTTTAAATACTTACAAACCCAAAATTATGTTAAACATAATAATGTCAATTACCCAAGGGCCCAGCACAAAGACCCATTGACTCATTATTTTTGAGTAACCCTGATACTAGAGGAGCATATCAATCCTATATAATAAACTATCTCAATTTAATGGTCATAATACTTTGCAATACTTAAGACAAGCCTGGGAGGAAGAACTTGGTACTACTGTCTCAGAGGAGCAATGGGAACAGGCCCTGGACAAACACACACTGCCTCAGTTTGTGCGAGACAAAGTCTAATACAACTTAAGATTGTCCACAGACTCCACTGGTGTAAACTCAGATGAAGTAAGATGTTCCCTGACGTAGACTCTCTGTGTAAACGCTGGAAACAGGCCCCACACTCTTTGTCACGTGTGTTTTGGGGGAAGCTCTGAACTGTTACATTTCTGCTCAAATATTTTTCTAATATTGTCAAAAGCTCTACACAAATCTATTGATTTAAATCCTCTTACAGCAGGACTTGGGATAATAGACTCAAAAGTTGTTAAAATAAGATCAGAGCGTCAGGTGTTCACCTGTCTCTGTTTGCATCATGATTCATTTTACTGAAGTGGAAACAGGCAGAGCCTCCGTCACATGTGAACTGGTTCAGAGACGTTATGATGCATTTGGATCTAGAGAAAAGTAGATCCTCTTTGCAGGTCAGGAAGATCAATTTAACAGGATGTGGTGGCCTTTTATTATCTTATTTAAAGAAGGTATTTAAACTACTATTTAAGTCCGAGCTGATGGGATTTGTTCTATCCACCTTTTCAACTTATACATTTTGGTGAAATATTATTACTTTTTGTCTGTGTGAATGTTCAGTTGCTTTTATTTCTTTTCTTTTTTTTCTGTTTTACTACCATCCAACATATAATATTAATAATTTATAAGCATCCTAAGATGTTATTGACAAATATAATGGCATTTATATTTTTGGTGTACCTTGTTTGAAAGGCTGCTTCATTTTTTTTAACATGTCTGATTTCTTATTTTATGGACTGACACTGTATATTGGATGTCAAAAACACTATAAACAGAGTGTTAAAATAAATAAATAAATAACTAAACCCTCAGCCAAATGGTAAAAAGTAAAGGCCTGCATAGTAAACAAAAACATAAAATTACTCATTGTTTAATTTGGGGAAATTCTAAACCAGGAATTGAAATGTCACAGAATTTCACCATCAACCTAAAATATATATTTTTTTCACACTTTTGTTTCCTTATTTTTAAACTTCTCTTTTTGTCATCTGTTTTTTCACACATGAGTCACAGGATCTGTGGAGTTTATTTACGTCAGAATTCACCATAAATGTGTCAGATGCCCTCCCGTCCTCCTGCTCTATATTTATTTTTTGTGATAACATTTTTATTTAAGTGTTATCATTTGCACTTAAACAGATTCCAGTTGGCTTTGTATTTTTCTCCCTTTTAAAGCTCAGACCCCCAAACCCTGATGGACATTTACACAAAACATAAAGACACATGAATATATATTTAGAATACTATGGAGTAAGAAAGCTGTCAAAAATATTTGTGCGCATAAAATAGAAATCTGTGCATATTTGTTTGTAGTTGCACATAAAATAAATATTTGTAAACTCTCAAATGAGTCCAGTCGTACATAAAATATATTGTGTGTATTTTATCCATCAGAATATGAATTGAAAAATTACCACATCATGAATTACAATCACCAAATGAAAATTTACGATTACGCTTTCATCAGTACAAATACGAATTCACAGACGGCACTTTACTGTCAAAAATACATCATCACTTCACAGACATTATCCATCGAGCAGAAGAAACATCGATCAAGATCAAGACTGAGCAGCTCAAGTTTGTATCAGAGTAAAAACAGAGGAATGACACAAGAAGAAACAACAGAACAACAAGTGGGTTCATTCAAATCTATTGTAAAAATGTCTTGAATTCAGGAACTGAACGCTGCTGTATAATATTGTGTAGAAACACCTCCTCTGAACGGGAAACTGCACCTATATGTTAGAAAACATAGTGGAGCCAGTTGGAAACATCAGACGTAACGTTCTCCCAGGATCATTAACAAATATCAGGTTCTCTGTGTGTTTAGATTAAAACATTCACGACTACAGCCACAGCGAACATCAGTCAGTCTGAACCTTCAGCTGCATTTCTTGTATGAAATGCCACCAAAAGTTCCTCTTTACGCTGAAATGTCCCAGTTTACACCAAACACCAAACTGTCCTGGTTACAGACGTCACAGCCAATGAAATGTTCCACATTACACTTTAATGCAGCTTCAGCATCAATTAATGTTCGTGTTTACAGGCAACACCTTGGTATGTTTACAGTATTTACCAGTAAGTTTAACGTCACCGTGACCTGGATGGATTTGCTCATTATAACCCATTATAACTCATGTATAACCCATTATAACTCATGTATAACCCATTATAACACATGTATAACCCATTATAACACATGTATAACCCATTATAACACATGTATAACCCATTATAACTCATGTATAACCCATTATAACACATGTATAACCCATTATAACTCATGTATAACCCATTATAACTCATGTATAACCCATTATAACTCATGTATAACCCATTATAACACATGTATAACCCATTATAACTCATGTATAACCCATTATAACACATGTATAACCCATTATAACACATGTATAACCCATTATAACACATGTATAACCCATTATAACTCATGTATAACCCATTATAACTCATGTATAACCCATTATAACACATGTATAACCCATTATAACACATGTATAACCATTATATAACTCATGTACCCATTATAACACATGTATAACCCATTATAACTCATGTATAACCCATTATAACTCATGTATAACCCATTATAACTCATGTATAATCCATTATAACTCATGTATAACCCATTATAACTCATGTATAACCCATTATAACTCATGTATAACCCATTATAACTCATGAAAAACCCATTGTCTGAAATGCAGCTGAAGGTTCAGACTGACTGATGTTCGCTGTGGCTGGAGTCGTGAATGTTTTAATCTAAACACACAGAGAACCTGATATTTGTTAATGATCCTGGGAGAACGTTACGTCTGATGTTTCCAACTGGCTCCACTATGTTTTCTAACATATAGGTGCAGTTTCCCGTTCAGAGGAAGTGTTTCTACACAATATTATACAGCAGCGTTCAGTTCCTGAATTCAAGACATTTTTACAATAGATTTGAATGAACCCACTTGTTGTTCTGTTGTTTCTTCTTGTGTCATTCCTCTGTTTTTACTCTGATACAAACTTGAGCTGCTCAGTCTTGATCTTGATCGATGTTTCTTCTGCTCGATGGATAATGTCTGTGAAGTGATGACGTATTTTTGACAGTAAAGTTACGTCTGTGAATTCGTATTCGTACTGATGAAAGTGTAATCGTAAATTTTAATTTGGTGATTGTAATTCATGATGTCGTAATTTTTCAATTCATATTCTGATGGATAAAATACACACAATATATTTTATGTACGACTGGACTCATTTGAGAGTTTACAAATATTTATTTTATGCACAACTACAGACAAATATGCACGGATTTTCCCAAATTTCCCACAAAACTGATTTCTATTTTATGTGCACAAATATTTTTGACAGCTTTCTTACTCCATAGAATACACTCATGCACATATTTAATACATATATACAGCGTCACACATACATATATTATATATATATATATATATATATATATATATACACATATATACACACATACACACACACATAAAAAATAAAAATATAAAGACGTTCAGGTTTAAATTTCCTCTGTATAAAACAACTGCAAATTTCCTCTGTCAAAAAACATCAGCAGAAATTATGTTATACAAACGTATTATGAATCCAGGCTGGCGCCACCTAGTGCCTCCGCTCAATGTCATTTCTCTCCAGTGACTGTGTCAGGAATCAGAAACTTGACCAGAGTGTCAAACATACGGCCCGGGGGCCGGATCTGGCCCTCCAACACCTTTAATCTGGCCCTGGCCTGATTTTCCACTCAAATATTTAATTATATTTTCTATTAAAATCTTGTTAATTTTCTGTGG
>NW_026571404.1:16500-81500 GCF_026225935.1 Boleophthalmus pectinirostris | reverse complement strand
CTCCTCCTCCGCGCCCTGGAACAATCACCAACCAAACCACCTGTGTCTTGCCCATGGACACAACAACAGTGTAAAGTGAAGCTGCTGGGGATTCAGACCAACAACTCTGTCGGGAATACACCATTTAAAAGCTGCATTGTGTCACTTTTCTGGTGGATCGTCCATGGAGATATTATCAGTTTGTCTAGAATGTTACAGGAGCAGACGGGAGCGGGCGGGAGCGGGCGGGAGCGGGCGGCGGGAGCGGCGGGAGCGGGCGGGAGCGGGCGGAGCGGGCGGGAGCGGGCGGGAGCGGGCGGGAGCGGCGGGAGCGGGCGGGAGCAGAGCTAAAGGCAAAACTGGTCCAAAAATGCAATAGAAATTAAAAAGTTCTTCATTTAAAGCATTTTTACAAAATTATGTACCACATTTTTAATGTATTGGTAAAAAAAATAAATAAATAAAATCATACAAATGCTTTTGGACAAAAAAGCAAAAAAATAAATAAATTAATTAAATAAAAATGTATTTGTAAAAAACATATATATATTATATGGACAAAAATGTAAAAAATTAAATAAATAATGCATTTGGACAAAAAAACTGACTAAATAAAAAAAACAAAAAAAACAAACAAAAGGGAGCTGTAAGAGAATGGAGAGATCTGATCGGACGAGATCTCCACAGAAACCAAAGCAGACCAAGTTCTAGGTCAGATCTGTGGAGAGGCGCCCTCGCTCACAGTCAGTCTGTTTTTCCTCTGTATTTTTGAGCTATAAAACCACCTGTGACTGAATAAATGTATAAATGTAAAGTAGAGCTGTTTAATGTCACACTGCGGAACATGCCAGAAATGACGTATCCATAGAAACAAGCAGGTGACAAAACAAACCACCAACCAAAAAGTTACACAGTGCAGCTTTAAAGTGAATATACGGTTAGACTCCTCATTTTACTAAAACACAGCAAAGATCATTCCATTTAAGAATTTACTAAATTTTATGTTTTTTTCCTGTTTGGACATTTTTATGGTTTAAAAATTCACTTCTTGGTTGCAAATCGTGACATCACAATGAAAATTCCATAACAGTTACCTAGCAACCGTGTCGCACACTGGGTCAAAACTCCTGATGTACACAGGGATTATCTGACAAATAAAAATGTAAGAAAACACCTTTATTTGGATGAAATTGTGTTTGAAAATGTCAGAAAAATGCATTTCTTGTGTAAATTGTGCCCAACTTTTGGACAGAATTCTCCCAAAATACAAAATAAAACTTCCTGTGATTATTAAAATGTATTTTTCAATGTTTTCTTCGCAAATTTCTTTGTGACTGAAGTGTGTTTTGCCAAAGGACACATCAGCAGTTATGACAAGCAGCAAACACTTACTTACCCAGAATGCCACTGCACTGAGTCCAGGTAAAATTAAAGCTGCCCTATGGAACATTTCCGGGGGAGTCTGCCGTCTGCTTTGCCTGGAATGTTCCACAGTACTGAGCTTGTTCATCTCCAGCGCCGTCATGAAATTATTCTATTTCTACTTTGATACCAAAAAATACTCAATTCCCAAATGATCAGGTTGGATTTGAAGTTCCAGGTCAGATCTGTGGAGGCGCGAACCCACTCGCAACTGAATAAACGGAAAATCTAAACTCATGGAACATTCCAGGACATTCCACAGGAGCAGGTAGCAGACCCCCCAACAGAAATGTGACATAGTGCAGCTTTAATATGTACAAACATGTGAAAAACATTAAATTCTGAAGACAATTTATTCCTTGGTGCAGGAAGGTGGTGAGTGTGAAACCTGGAGGAGCAGACAGGAGCAGACAGGAGCAGACAGGAGCAGACAGGAGCAGACAGGAGCAGACAGGAGCAGACAGGAGCAGACAGGAGCAGAGCCAAAGACAAAACTGGTCCAAAAATACAATCAAAATTAAAACGTTCTTCATTTAAAGCATTTTTACAAATTTATGTACAACCTTTTTAATGCATTTGGACAAAAAATTAAATAAAAAAATAAAAGTAAAATTTAAAAAAATAAAATAAAATAAAAACAGGAGCTGCAAGAATATGGAAAGATCTGACTGGATGAGAGAGCAGTCAGTCACAAGTAACAAACGACATTAAAAGCATTTAGGAGCAGAAAAAACACTTCCAAAAAGTCTGGTATTACTTGGGAATACTGGCATCAATTTAAGAATTAAACAGAGCAAAAAATAGAATTATGGGACTTAAAATTACTGGAATTCATAATATTAATTTGCCAGAAATTCAAAAGACGTGAACCTGATTTTTTTCCCCCATGTATTTCAGGGAAAATATTTGTCTTCCCCAGTAGAGATATTTCATAAAAGCAGTTCTTAAAAAGTCAAAGTCCACTGTGTACTGTCTGTAATTAAACAGTTATATTGTGTGAGAATCAGGAAGTACGCATCAGCATGGTAGTTACAGTAAGGTAAGTGGGGAATAACTTTGGAGCAAACCATTTAAAATGTTTAATAATTCTGTTTATCAAGATTTTTAAGAAGTTAAAAGGGTAAAAATCAGGTACAGCGCCTTAAAGTGAATGAAACTTAGCAAAAATTAGTGAAGTCAAGTCATTTTAAGTCTTGTAAATACATTTTTATGTGTAACCTCCATAATTTTAACAACATTAAAGAGATCCAAAACATTTGTACAAAAAATACGAACATTTTAATGGAAAGTAAGATTTTTACAGTCAAAATCAAAAAGTAAAAACAAAACATGGCTTGGTTCAGTTCAGCTCAGGTTTGTGGAGTTGGAGTTTTGAGGTGGCGCCCCCTTCTGGTCGTCTCCGGGAAGACACACTCTGGGAAGAACGCGCTTTTTCTGGTCATTCGAAGATTTAGGAAATGTTCGGAAACGGGTTACGGTTTAGAGTCGGTTAAAGGTAACGGTAGCTCTATTCACGTTTACATCACAAAGCGGGAAGATGTTTGGAAACCTGAGATGACAACTTCCGGCGGGTTCTGTTCCCGGCAGTAAGTCTGACAAAATCTAGGAATAATTAGAAAATGGCTTAGTTTTCTTCATCTAGATGGTATTGGCCCAAGTTTATATGATGTTTTTAAATTCCAAATTATTTGTTCTGAATTAAATAGTTCGGAATTAAAATATTCTCCTTTGAGTTCACATGGAAATAATTCCGAATTGAAACTTGTTGAACCTTTGTGGGGGGGGGGGACACCAACGGATTTATGTCTTTGTGAAGAAAACACACACTTCAGCTGCTCCCGCCTTTTCTGTCGTCTGGGTTTGTCGTTCCTCCATGGACACAAACACCATCCAGACTTTTCCCGCAGTGGTTCTGATGATAATTGTTGTGCAGCAGCTGGAGAATTGTCTCCTCACGCTTTCCGTCTGTGAGCTGAGGAGGAGGAGGGAAGAGCGTCGGAGAAGGAGGAAGAAGACAAAAGCTCAGCCCACTCCCGCATCCCGCTCACAAATCCAAAGAGACGTGGATCAAAGTCCCAAGACAGAACTGGTGGAGCCAGATCGTCCGGATCGACGCATCAGAAGGACGACAGGACGAGCATGAAGCACCAGCAGCATTTAAACAACAACAAACCACAAACAGGATCCACCAAACAAACTCCCTCACATTTAAAATTGGAAAACACCACCCACTTACTTTGGAATTAAGTTAATTCCAAATAATAATTTTCATTTGGAATTAAGGGTTTACATGGACTTATTAAAGTCGAATTAATATTTATTCAGAACGTAATTATTTTTATTTGGAATTAAAGCTCTCATGTAAATGTGGCAATTGAGAAAAACATTTGCAAACCAAGTGCATTACTGATAAAACACTTGTTCTTTGTTGCCATTTTGGTTTCATAATGTCCTCGTCAAATCAGATGATGACACATTTACATAAAAGGTGCACTGTGTCATTTTTTCTGTTGTCTTGGGGAAGATCATGTCTTGCCTTGAAAATTCTATTCAAAGACACAAGCATTTGGCCCCATCAAGACGATTTACGTGTCTGATCAACGGAAAGGCGACTCCACTCACAGGAAGAATGCAGGTTTTTGAGCAATAAAACCACAAAACGGACTGTTCTAATGTTGTTTACTCATCACAAACAGAGCTGGAGTTGTGTTTGTTTCATTCACATGTTTAACTCTTTATTATTAGTCTGTCTACATCTCAAAGCTCAAAATGCTCCGTTCCACCTTGTGATGTCATGAAGTGGTAGTTTTCAAGTGAACAGCTCCTTTTCCCTTCAGTTCAGCAGAGACTGGATGATTTCAGCACTGCAGTTACCAAATGATTCTAGTGAAGGTGTGTGGAGTTTAAAAACACAGTGCAGCACAACCTGTATCACCACGTGACATCACAAGGTGGAGTTTTTTCTGTTTGAGAGAAGGTTTGTGTGTTAAACGTGTGAATGAAACAAAACAACTCCAGGTCTGTTTGTGATGAGGAAACTAAGAAAAACAGTAACATGGGCCCTTTAAATAAAAGCAATATTACGGAACATTCCAGGCAAAGCAGTAAGGAACATCTCCATGGAGACGAGCAGGTGGCATACGCTCCACCACAGAAGTTATGTAGTGCTCCTTTAAACTGCGCCAAACTGAACCAAACCGTTTCAGTCAAAAACGCTCAAAACTATTTCTTAATCTTTTTCTTCTTTTTATTACTCTTCTTCTTTTTCTTTTTGTGCGGTTTCTTTTCACTCTCTCCGTCACTGCTGCTGCTCTGGGACGCGCTCCTCGTACTGCGCTCGTCCCTCGCCCTCTTCCCGCTCAGCTCCGGTTTACCGTGGACGCTCTCGTTGGTCGGTTCGCCCCCACATGACACCGTTATGAGCATGCGTTCTGCCTGGAGTTTTTCCTTCAGGTAGGTGTTGGTAGCATTTGTAGGTTTCGTCACTTTCGTCGTGTCTGTGGATGATTTCTGCTTCACTTTCCACTCGCGCTGGTTGAGTTTCTTCGAGGCCTTTTTCGAGTCCGTTTTGCCGTCTTCTGGATGTTTGTCCCCTGAAGGCTTCTGTAGGAAAACATGATCATTTAGACCAGACATGTCAGACTCAAAAAATTTGGCCTGCGATATAATTATATTTGGCCCACGAGGTTCTATCAAATATGTATTAGAGCTGCTCACCGGCTGCTGCACCAGTACAGCGCACGCTACTACTACTACTACTACTACTACTACTACTACTACTACTACTACTACTACTACGGACTTGTATCTAAGAAGAGATACCAAGTACCGTATTTTCTGCACTATTGAGCGCCCTCAAAAGCCTCCAACTCCATCAAAAAATGACTGTGCGCCACAATCCAGAGCGCCCGATACACCAATCCACTCAGGTGTCCCAGCACGACTTCAGTAAACTACAAACACACACAGAACACACAAACACACACAGAACACACAAACACACACGGAGCAGACAGCGACCGCACAACCAAAAACACACACAGACACACTCATCACTCCACACCGACGAGGAACGGAGGAACAAACTGAAAAAGCGAGTGCAACGTGCCACTTCTAGACACGACTGAACAACTGAGTCACTGCAAACACGCCGACAATCCAGCGACAGACACTACTCCCTACACGCCACAACTGAACAAAGCCCAGAGTCACCGTGACACTGTGGGTGGCAGAAATACGCTGAATAAATCTAAAAACCACTTTGGCGACATACACTGGATTGTGGGGCATGGAGTCATTTTTGATAGGGTTGGAGGCTTAACTCATAGTTATCGATTACAGCAATAAATTCTTGGACAATTAATCATCCAGCAATATCCGTTATCGTCACAGGCCTAGTCCTGACTCTTCCTGAATCATTCCAGCGTGTACAGTTTCCAGATCGTCATTAGCCCTGTAAGATTGTGCCGTGTTAAAGAATGTTTAGTCTTATGGGTCTTCTGCTCATCCCCTCTTAAAGGATTCATTTATCAAGCTTACAAAGGTAAAACATTTTTTTGCAAAAACTGTAAAAATGTGAATTAAACCTCCGGAACCAAAGAGGATTCTTTCTTTGGTTGAATTCTGTCAGTTGGGTGTGATTGACAGCTGGATTGGCCCATCAGAGCACGGCCTTAAACTCAAACCTAGACGGAAAGCGCCGACTTCACGCCCTCTTTAAGTGTCACTGAAATAAGTGCAGTGTTGTACTTACGGCACTGGGCTGGTGAGCGGCCCCGTGCTTCTCCGCTGTGCTCAAATCTCCAATGAACTCTTCACATTTATGACAATAGAAGCCGATCACTGGGGTCAGAAATCCCAGACCTAAAAAATATTTGTTAAATTATAAGATAATTTACATGGGTTACATTTTTATTTTGAGTCATTTGTAGGTATAGATAATTTCAGTCTGTGATGTCATTTAAATCTTTATTTTAATGACATCAGCATGACGAAGCATTGACACACAAAGATGTACCTCTGTACCTCTGGGAAAGTTTTTCCCACATTTATAAATCAGACATATTGTGCTCGTGTGTCTCTATAGTTATAATCTCTGACTCTCTGGATCATTGTTATATTTTGGACATTTTAGATCTCAATATTGACCTAAAAGGACTGTCCAACGGGAGCTGAGGTGGCCGTAAACGTCATCACAAAAAAGTGCTAGATCCTGTGGGCCCCTCTTGTGGATGACTGCACATTACACTCGTGAGGTGCAGACTTTTTCCCCCCATTTGTACCAAAATGGGTCATTCCACACCAGATCTCCGAATCTCATCTTCACTGAGGCAGTGTGTGAAGGGAAAGAGCTGTGTGCACCACAGGCACCAGTTCCAGAGCTATTTAAGGGCCACTACAGACTGTAAATAGATATTTTTTTTCTTAAATTTTTTCACTATTTTGTGCACTTCTGTAAATAAAATCAATAACACTGTTTTGACCTGTCCATATTACTTAATTTTCATCAAAAAGAATCCACGACAGCATGCCACAATGAAGAGTTAAAAGCTCTGAAATGTCCATTTTGCATAAACCTCAGATCACATTACAGCGGAAAAGCCCAGAAGGAGCCGGCTGCCGTTTTGCACAGAGCTCATTCTCATGTCAAACTTTTTTCTGCTCAAAATTAAAATCTTACCGTCTTGTTTCAGTAATCCCTCCAGCTCCTTCATGAGAACCTCCATTTTGGTTTTGCGAGCCTGTTTGCTCTCTGCGCTCATCTGAAGATTCAAGTTAAAAATGGTTGAAATAAAGATTAGACTTTTTTTTTTTTAATCTAAACTGACTTGCATTTATTATTTTGATATATTTTTACCTTTCTCCCTGAAGACTGAGATGAGACACTGCTCTCTCTGTCCCCTTTTTCCTGAACACGTTTCTCTTTTGTCGCTGTAACAAGAAAAATATTTAGTTTTGAATTTGAATAGTTTTAGAACAAATGTTAGACTACGGTTCACCTCAGCAGTAGACCAAAGTTACCCTGGAGAGAAATTCACACTACAGTAAAATAAAGTGTTTAATGAACTGAACATCGACTACACAGCGGCTCCAGTCAAATGAAGCTCATTGATGCTGGTGATTAAAGGGATAGTTTGAGTTTTTTGACATGAATCTGTATGGCATCCCCGTCAGCAGTGTCGTGCATCCACACTGACTTACCCCTGACAGAGTCCGGTGAGCCGAGATACTGGCCGGTTTTCGGTGCTGATAAAAGTCGTCCGGCAAGATGGCTGGGGACATTAAAATAAAGTGTTTTTCTTCTCAAAACAATATGTATTTGAAAGAGTGATACATTTGCATCACAAAACCTTTGTCCTAAAAAAGTCAGACCTCATAATCGCTTGGCCCTATTTTCTCTCCGTTCGTATCACTGCGCACAGATCCATCACAGACTTTGCCCTGAGGAAACTTTGGCTTCTTGCCTTTAGCTTCAATGTGGAAACCAAAGATAAAAAAGCTTCGTGTGCAGTGAACAATTCAGCGAAGAAGATGATGTTCCTTCATACCAGTGCTTCTCAATTATTTTCTGTCATGCCCCCCCTAGGACGAATAAAACATCTCGCGCCCCCCCGCGTGACTATAGATAGTATCATTTGTCTATAAAACTGTTTTAAGTACACCTCTGCGTAACACTGCCACCTTATATGACGCCAACAATGCTCGCTGGTTTACTGAAGTAGCAGTCACAAGCGGGATGATTGTCGGCAATATTCAGCACGTTTTCGCTGAAAAATCTCACGCGGCTTATCAGAGTGATTGGAGAGTAATGTATTTAAGTGACGCCTTAATTTATTGGGCTTCATGCTGTCGGCTGCCAACATTTTTAGACACAGTAACACACCGGTCTTTCCTCGTCTCCCACCGTAGTCACAGTGAAGCCGAGCGCTACATACGCTTCGTCATATTTCCTCGTCTTAGCTTTCGGGAGATTTTCGTTTGTCTCTTTATCTCCGTCTCTCTTCTCATCCCTGTTAAATATTTTTCATGGTGTCACTTGAGCGTCTGCTACACTTCGTGTCTACACTTCATACTCAAACTCTGTGCTGTGTGCAAAGCGCGCATGCTCAGTGCAAACAAAACTCCTACACCACCGAACGAATGCTCCCTGCGCACACTCTGCCAATGAGAGCGCTCTGCCCCCTAATGTAGTGGAAGTGCAATTGCACTTTATTCTAAAGACCCGTTCAGACCAAAGCGTCAAAGCGTCCACTTTCTATGTAAAGTCTATGTGGACGCGCGACTAGAGCGTCCTGCGTTTTTGCGGCGCGTCTTCGGCGTCAGCGCGGCGCGAATCTGGCGTCAGCTCGGCTCGTCTTCAGCGTTTTGGCGTCAGCGGCCAAGACGCGCGTCCAAGGCGTCAGCGTCAAGAAGTTGAAAATGCTGAACTTTTCGCGTCAGACGCGCCGCGTCAACCAATCAGGGACGAGTATCCAGAGACGCAGCGACGTTATTATCAGGAAGAAAGACCCGAGAACCAGAACGAGAACCACAAACATGAACGGAGAATAAATATATACACCACAATCACGAGGACTACACCAGGACCGGACCAGGACCAAACCAGGACTAGACCGGGACTAAACAAGGACTAGACCGGGACTAGACCGTAATTAGACCAGGACTAGACCGAGAATAGACCGAGACTAAACAAGGACTAGACCGGGACTAGACCGTGATTAGACCAGGACTAGACCGGGACTAGACCGGGACCAGACCGGGACCAGACCGGGACCAGACCGGGACTAGACCGTGATTAGACCACGACTAGACCGGGACTAGACCGTGATTAGACCAGGACTAGACCGGGACTAGACCGGACTAGACCGGGACCAGACCGGGACCAGACCGGGACCAGACCGGGACTAGACCGGGACTGATCCAGTGTCATTAGCGGAGTATAAATATATATACGGTCCAGTCGTCGACCCGATCTCCTCCTTTGATGTTTTATGTCATAAAAACGCTCTCTCAGTCTGGTCTGACATTGTTTCGGGAAAAGACCGGGACCGGGCTCTTGTTTCCAGGGCAACGGACGCGCGTCAAGTATTTTTGTCCCGTTCGTCCACGGCGTCAAAGATGCGCGTCGGGGGCGTCTGAACTCAAATGCAAAGGCTCCAAATGGAGGCGTCAAGGCGTTTTTTGACGCTTTGGTATGAACGGCCCTTAAGACAGTAAAAAAAATCTAAATAAAAAAAATAAAAAAGCATGTTCCCCGAGGTCAAACGCGCCCCCCTAGACGGAGCCTCGCGCCCCCCCAGGGGGGCGCGCCCCACTATTTGAGAAGCACTGCTTCATACCCACGACAGAGGAAGAAATCTGCTGTATCTGCACCCAGGTAAGAACAAAGAAGTGCCGCTGTGTTTACAAGAGGACAAGTGATCGAGAATCAGCAGCAAATCACTCAAATCACTCAGTGTCGTATCAGCAGTGAAACTTCTACAAAACAGAACTTTATAAGTCGACTGTTATTACTATTGTAAATGTCTCTTACACTGTTGGCAGCAGCGACGTGGACGTGTGGATGATTCATGTTTCTATTAGTCGTCCATGCTTCAGTCACAGTGTAGACTCTATGTTTGCTGTAGACGAGTTTATTAATGACGTGATTGTCGCTCACTCGGTCTCTCACGGCTCCAGCTTCAACTTGTACCCCTTCTCTGTCTCTGTCTGTTCTAACTCCATCTGGTGAATTTTGGCATCGGTATATTCAGGTTCATAAAGATCTCCCCTTGGCTCTGTGCTAAAGACAAGGTCTTCTTCGTCACTGTCGTAATCAGACATGTTGTCGTTAACATTCCGAGCAGTAAACGGTGAACCAGGCGCGGCTGTCAGCTGGTGGCAGCGCGCAGTGATACGAACAGAGAGAAAATAGTGCCAAGCGATTATGAGGTCTGACTTTTTTGAGGCCAAATGTTTTGTGATGCAAATGTATCACTCTTTTCAACACATATTGTTTTTGGGGGTAAGTCAGTGTGGAGACACCACACTGCTGACGGGGATGCCATACACATACATGTCAAAAAACCCAAAACATCTCTTTAAAGGAGTGAAATTAGAGCCAAGTTCCATATTTAGAATTATTAGAGTATCATAGCAACCAAAGAGCCAATCAGGAGAGAGCCTGCTGAAGGGAGCGGGTGCTAAGCAACGCAGTCAATCAAACCTGTTGCTAACTCTAAGTGGGAGTGACCTCAGGGAAAGAAGGCACCTGATTGGTCTGTTATTAAAGTTCAGATCTTGATTTTGGGACAAAATAGTGAAATAAAGCGGGTTAATGGGAACATTTTTAGACCAAAATGACGAGGTAAGTGAGTCAACTGACACTGAATGGTATTTTAATGAACCGTGCCGTCACACTTTTTTCAGTGTGCATTTTAGTTTGAGATGATGCACAATATTGCCAAATTTAAACAAACATGTTCTGAAATGACTTCCTGAACTCAAATGAAACTCTTCTTAGTGGGAATACAAATTTTAACTTTGACATGAACCAAAATTTTAACAAGACATTTGCTGGGCTTGGGTCGGTCTCTATGTGGGATCAACTCTTGGCAATTTGCTGATGTCTTTCTTCATGCCCATCTCACACTTAAATTTGTTCACTACAGCATTTGTTTCGGTAAATGACGTGAAGATGTGGTTTTAAACTGAAACTACAATGAAGTGTTACCTTTGATGAGTGATTGCAGGGACTCCAGAGCCTGCCGCACGTTGGGATTGTTCAGTGCTGGAAGTGCGTATGCCGCAGGTTCACTCACAGCAGGGGGCGCTGTGTGTTTTACTTTGGCCTCCTCGTTGTTTGACCCTACGTGTTTCAGAATATTCTTAATCTTATTGACCTCTGCGGTGTTGAGACTCGGGTAGGGCTGGGAGGATGAGGGGGTGGGGTACTGAGGGGCGTTAGCAGAGTTAGTGACGTTAGAGACGGAGTTGGACAATTCGTCATTTCCGTACAAAAACGATTCCTCATCTTCGATTTCGTTGGCTTTTAGTGTCAGCAGATCCCCCTA
Organism: Boleophthalmus pectinirostris; assembly: GCF_026225935.1. Taxonomy (NCBI): domain Eukaryota; kingdom Metazoa; phylum Chordata; class Actinopteri; order Gobiiformes; family Gobiidae; genus Boleophthalmus; species Boleophthalmus pectinirostris. The sequence goes on along the minus strand of NW_026571404.1, from coordinate 70,047 downwards.
AGAGACAAGACCGTAAATATTTAACAAATAACCATGATAATGAGTATAAAAACATGTGTCTTATTGAAAGGGCAGCAATTAAACAGTTTTATTGTATACTGAGATAATCGGTGTGTCAATCGTTAGTTTTTAGAAATAAATCCAAAAATAAGAAAATGAAAAAACAACTATTTTCCTCATTATTTGTCTCCAAAACCAAAACGAAAAAAACAGATAACAGTTTTCGATTCTGTGTTTAAATGAATAATGGAAAAAAACGGCTAATGTTTCCGAAACTTAAACTGCAACGCCCAACTTATGTGCCGCATACGGACTGAACCAGGACTGAACCAGGACTGAGCCGGTCTCAGTCCTGACAGTCTACACGGGCACACCATTGATGCGCAGTTCTGGTTTAGTCCTGGTTCAGTCCTGGTTCAGTCCGGCATCTCATTTTAAGTCACAGAAACGGGAAAGATGATTCCAAACAGCACATACGTCTGCAGTCTTCATTTTACCACTGATCACATTTACTTCAGTGGGTTTGATCACAGTCGGTCGGTGAGCCCAGCGTCGGGAACTACACGGGAAGTTTTCATCGCATGTTTCCAAACGTCTTCCTAGTTTGTGATGTAACGTGAATAAAGTATTTTGTTACAGTGCTACAGTTTTGCTGCTTGTTCAGAGGAAGGAAACTCGTTTATGCGACAAATTTGATATTTTCACTGATGATTAAAATGTTGGTGTTTTTTGGCACAAAAAGTGGTTTAACAAAGAATTTTAGGCTATATTTATATGATGACTGTCTGAACAGAAGATGCAAAAGTGTCGTTGTGTCTTCACTTCTTATTCCACGTTTATACAAGCGTTTTTGGGAGGAAATCTGCGCACATACGGTGATGCAAAAGTGTGAGGAATTCGATTGGGTATGCATGCCAGTCGGCTCAGTGGTGATGTATGTGACGTAAACACGAACACGACCTGAGCACATCTGACCAGAGAAACACTACGGTGGAGTCTATTCAACTTTTGGCTTGAAACCAGCCTCCACTCTGGAGACTGGTTTCAGATTTTTGTGTTTTTAGCCCCAAAACCGCCGTCACTGTCTAAACAAAAGACACTTCCCATAAAATTTATATTTTTTTTACCCGCAAGCGTTCTCGTGTAAACAGGCCCTTAGTATCACAGCCATAATTTAGTCTTTATTTTTTATTGAGCCGAAAAATTGAAATTAAATTGAATCAATATGAAATATATCGTATCGAATCAAACACTCACTGTATCGAGGTATGTATCGTATCTGCAACTTTTTAATGAAGCCTAACCCTATTGAACTGCTTTTCTGGTGGAGGATCCGTCACCTGCTTGTCTTCATTTATCCAGAATGTTCCACAGTAGAGATTAACCCAATACATAAAGGCATACATAAATAATAAATAAAAAAACATCTCAAAAGGAGACAACTGTAGTTACATTACAGGTCAGATCTGTGGAAATACAACCCTATTCACAAAGAGAATTATTGTATTTATGAGCAATGCAAACCCCCGTAACAAATAAATGTTTAGATGTGTTTAAAGTCAAACCATGGAGCATTTCAGGCAAAGCAATAACACCTCCAATACAACTAGCAAATGACGGACCCTAAACCAGAAAAGCTCCTTTGCACCTTTAAATCGTCTAGTCCAATTTATTTCATTTATCATCACAGCCCTACTTATTGGAAGTTTACCTGAGACTGAGTTTGAATCCAGGAGAAGTCTGAGCCGCTGCGTTCGTGAGGCAACAGCGAATCATTGTCCGAAAACATGGAGAAGATGGAAGGCTCCGGGGCAGGCCCATGGGCAAAGGGCTGTCCCAGGAGGAGGGGGAGGTGCCCGGGGGCGGGGGCAGGGGCAGATTTAAGAGCTGATTTCAGAGGGGCCACTGGCTGCAAGGGGAAATACAAAATGGAATTCAGCAAAGTGCAAAAACTGGGTCTGGATGTAAAATTACAACTAAAAACTACTCATTAAAAGGTCCTATATTACACAAAATTGACTCTTGTGAGTTTAAGTGGATTATAATGCTGTTAATTCCTCAAAAACATAACGGGAGTTGAGTTTTGTTTCATTCATACATTTAATCTTACATTATTAGGCCGTCTACCTCTCCAAATCTTAAAATGCTCTATTCCACCTTGTGATGTCATGAAGTGCGGCTTCCAGTTACCATAAAATAGCAAATAATAGCCGGGGCGTTTATTTGTTTCAGTCACTTAACAGACCAGGCATTTATTTGAGACCAGGCAGCAATTTGGAGCAGGATATTATTAGATCGCCTTTTGACTCAGCTCCTCTTTACCACAACGGTCCGATACAGCGACCGCATCACTGCCGAAGCTGCACCGATCCACCTGTCAATCTCACGTTCCGTCCTCCCCTCACTCGTGAACAAGACCCCGAGATACTTGAACTCCTCCACTTGAGGCAAAGACTCCCCACCCTCCCGGAGAGGGCAAGCCACCTTTTTCCGGTTGAGAACCATGGCCTCAGACTTAGAAGAGCTGATCTTCATCCCAGCCGTTTCACACTCGGCTGCAAACTGCCCCAATGAACTTTGCAGGTCCTGGCCTGATGAAGCCAACAGGACAACATCGTCTGCAAACAGCAGAGATGAAATCCTGTGGTCCCCAAACCGGACCCCCTCCGGCCCCTGACTGCGACTAGAAATTCTGTCCATAAATACGATGAACAGAACCGGTGACAGGTGCAGCCCTGGTAGAGTCCAACATGCACCGGGAACAGGTCTGACTTACTGCCGGCAATGAGAACACAGCTCCTGCTCCGGTCATACAGGGACCGGACAGCCCTTCGCAAAGGGCCCCAGACCCCATACTCCCAGAGAACCCCCCACAGGACACCACGAGGGACACGGTCAAACCCCTTCTCCAGATCCACAAAGCACATGTGGACCGGTTGGGCAAACTCCCATGAATCCTCGAGCACCTGATGGAGAGTGTAGAGCTGGTCCAGTGTTCCACGGCCGGGACCAAAACCACACTGCTCCTCCTGGATCCGAGGTTCGACTATTGGAGATTAAGTCCTTCTTCACAAAAATCTTGCTCAACAAAACGTGAAAGTATGGTCCTCAACTCTTCTAACCAATATGTTTTACTGTATTTTCTGCACTATTAGTCGCTCTGGCTTATGCGGTGCTCTGTCCTTAAATGGTCTATTTTCAAACTTTTTTCACAAATAAACCGTGTGGGACTTTAAAGGAAACCCAACAGTGTGATGGGTGAGTGGTTTTGTTTGTTCATTCACGGTGACTCTGGGCTTTGTTCAGTTGTGGCGTGTAGGGAGGGTGCTGTCTGGGACCAACGGATTGTCGGCGTGTTTGCAGTGACTCAGTTGTTCAGTCGTGTCTAGAAGTGGCACGTTGCACTCGCTTTTCGGTTCGTTCCTCCGTTCCTCGTCGGCGTGGAGTGAAGAGTGTGTCTGCGTGTGTGTTTGGTTGTGCGGTCGCTGTCTGCTCCGTGTGTGTTTGTGTGTTCTGTGTGCGTTTGTGGTTGTGCGGTTGCTGTTTGCTCCGTGTGTGTTTGTGTGCTCTGCGGGTGGCGTGGCTTTGTAGTTTACTGAAGTCGTGCTGGGACACCCGAGTGGATTTGTGTGTCAGGCACTCTGGATTGTGGCGCAGTTGTTTTTTGATGGGGTTGGAGACTACTTTACCGACCTTGTAGACATGATTCCTGCCACCTCGTCCTGTGCCTTTTCTCGCCCCTTTGCCACAACGTTCCTCTTACGCTGCAGCAGCTACGATCACATCACTGCTTCCCCCCAATCGCCAAACTGAAGTCATTTTACCAAAACTCCTAAAAACTGCTTCCATTTCCTGCCCGCTGTGTTGCGCTATCTTTCTTTTTTTTACGCCACTGCACTGACTAGACTGCATTAGACTCGACCGCTGGACTAGACCGCATTAGACTTCAGCAGTTATTTATTAAAACATACACCTGCACCCGTGTTTAAAGAGGGCTACGTTCAGACAGCAGGGTTTAATGCTCAATTCCGATTTTTTTGTGAAATCTGATGTTTTTGTGAGGTCGTTCACATTTCCAATTAAATGCGACTTGTCTGTGACTTCAGTGTGAATGTAAACGGCCCGAAAGTGTCCCACATGTGCACTGGAGGACACGATGACGTCAACCTCATGCGTCAACCGCAGCGAGCGTGCTCTGTGTTTACGGAAGTTGTCCAAATATGGTCGCGAGCATCGAGCACCTGGAGATTTTACAGTTCCGGTTTCTGCCTGCTTCAGCGCAGAATAGTGACGTTTATCGCTTGTTAATGACGTGTAGGTCGGATGGATGCGCTTTGGCCGTTCAGACTGAAGTCACATGTCAAAAGATCGGATATGTATCGGATTCAGGACCACATATCTAAGTGGCCTGGGTCGCATTTGAAAAATTCGGATCTGTGCCGTTCAGACTGTCATTAAAAGATCGGATACAGGTCACATAGAAGCCAAAAAATCGGATTTGGGTCACTTCAGGCTGCAGTCTGAACGCAGCCGAGGACTCGTTGGTTAATTGAAACCCGGTCGTTATTTGGCATTTTACAGTAGCTACCTTTTACCTTGTTTAGTAGAGACTGACAATTCCAAGGCTCAAATTATCCAAACGGGTTCTAGTGAAGGTGTGTGGAGTTTAATAACAGAATGGAGAACTTCCTGTATTATCACGTGACATCACAAGGTGGAACAGAGTGTGTACTGTTTTAAAGAAGAATTAAGCCTAAGTGCGAAGGATGTGTGTTAAGTGTGTGACAAACAAAACACAACTGCAGGTCTGTTTGTGATGAGAACACAACATAACAAATCAGATGAAGTACAGGTGTCACTATAGTAAGGTTAAAGCCATACTGTGTAACCTAACCTTCCATGCACAGCAACAAAAACCTCCATGGACACGAGGCCCTCCACCATCTTTAATAAACATGTCTGAATATAAACAGTGTGGTTTAGGGATTGTGGACGAGACTCAATTAGACGCTTTAATCTTGAGGTTATGTATTGAGGCATAGACTTTTATGGTTGTCAAGTCAAATCAAGATAAAAATCATGACCATAAAAGGTACAGCTGAAATTAAGTGCTTCAAACAGGAAGTCTGAGATGAGTTAGCAGTTTTTATGCAGAATAATAGTCTGTTTGTAGAGGAACTTATGGTACTACAAAAATGGCAGTATTTCTGATTTGCCAATTGGAACCATTTAAATTAAGATTTAGATTCAGTTACAATGAACCTTCCAGCCCTAGTTTAAACTCTCTAGTCTTTCCACAATATTGTACCATGGGATTTGGGATTATATCATCACAACATTCCTATTTACGGCCTCATAAAAAGAAATCCCTAACCTGTGCAGGAAGGACAGTGTCTTTGAGCATCTTGTGTTCCAGCTCTTTACTGTTGATCACCATCTTGAGTCCCTCCAGCAGACTGTTCTCAGCGGACACCACTCCGTGCTCGGCTCCGTGCTCGGCTCCGCGCTCCGTTCCATTTAGGCCCTTCTCCACCTTCACTGTGACTCCTCCTCCGCTGCTCCTGTGTGAGGACTTGTGCTTCTTCTTGTCTTTGTGATGTCTCCTTTCGCTGCTGTGAGATCTGGACTTTCTGGAGCAACTTTTGGCACGACTTTTCTTTTTGCTGCGGCTGGAGCTCCAGCTCCGGCTCCGGCTCCTCGGGCGGCTCCTGCTCCTCGGGCGGCTCTTGCTCCTCGGGCGGCTCTTGCTCCTCGGGCGGCTCTTGCTCCTCGGGCGGCTCTTTGCTCGGCCTCTGCTATGGCTTCGTTTATCTCTACTTCGGCTCCGGCTCCGTGTTTTACTTCGCGCTCGACTTTTGGCTCTGCTCCTGCCGCGGCTCCGCCCTCTGCTGCGGCTCCTGCTTCTCTTTTGATTGGTCAGTTTATGGACTTCTGGGTCAGACTTTACAGCGTCTTTCAGAGCGTTGGCGGACTTGATGGCCTCTGCCAGGTTGTACTCCATGTTGCCTTTGAGGTAATCGGGCAGAGGCTTGTTGGCTGCGAGGCAGCGCAGGAACTCCTCCCCGGCTTTGTCACTGAAAAAAAAAAAAAAAAAAAAAAAAATTACTGAAACTGACAATTTGTAGACTCTCGAAGTTTGTCAACAATCACCTTCCATTTTTCCCTCACAGACTTTGAAATTCTAAATGTCAATATCCATTTGTATAAATTCACAAAGTATTTCAGAGAAACTATGATGATAGTCAGCTGCCCAGTGGCGCGACCACAGACGTGGCTGCCATTCTCCATCGCCTCTCTGACCTGCACAATCACACTTAGCAGTATCTCTGACAGGGCCGTACCTGTCGGCTCCAGGGGTCATGGAGTTTGATTTCCAGCGTGCGGTAGGTGAAGCCTCAGGGTCAACGGGCCGAGAGCTGCCCATCGCAGCAGGGCTGGCCCCAGGCTGAGGGCGTCAGAGGGTTGACACAGATTTAAATACACACAAGTACAATGGACGATGTGCTTACAGAACAGTGACACACATTTCAGTTTCTCCTCCAGCAAACCAAACAAGACTCATATTTACCAAAACAACAGTCCTATTAAGTCCTACTTCAAATATCTCACCTGGTAAAAACAGCAAACATTTTAAAACACATGTGATGTCTTGGGAAATTTAAGGAAGATTGCAAAAAATGTAAACTGCTGAATAACCAAATGTATAAAAAAACAACACGTGTCCTGGTTTGTTTCTTAGAAGATCCATAATGTAAATAGATTTCATTTTAAAGCATATGTATTTGTATAGTAAAGCCTGTAAAACAAAAATGAGGGGACCCAAGAAAACAAATTAATCCACAAAATTACAAATTCCTTAGGCCATATATTAAGCAAATTTGACACTTTTGAATTTTAAGCCATGTTATAATACCTGGAGTTGTGTTTTGTTTCATTCACATGTTTGATTCATCCAAAATGCTTCATTTCACTGTGTCCGTCTTGAAGCAGAAAATAAAAAGATAACACCTTTTTATATTTGTTTTGTAGAGATTGGCAATTCCAGGGCTGAAATTCTTCCAATGATTCTAGTGAACGTGTACGCAGTTTAAACATGACATCACAAGGTGGAATAGAGTGTTTTCAGTTTGAGAGAAAAACTACACAGGATTTGTGTGTTAAAAATGAATGAAACGACACAACTCCAACTGTGTTTGTGATTAAAATCATAAAACATGGATAAGAAAATGGTGTAATATGGGCCCTTTAAATTTACACAATTCTACACATGTACACGTTTTCCACTGCATGAATTCTTTTACCACAAAGTCTCTAAAAATGCCCTAAATAAAGACATAAAACAACGTTTCTAAAGAGACATTTTACTGTGGGGTCCCTTTGAGAAAAATAGAAAAATGAATACCTGGCCAACTTAAGGAATGTTCAAATGAAAAGTCAAAATTCAGATCTTATTATTACAATGTATGTCACAAAATCAATGAACAAGCAACACAAAAACTAAAACAAAGAGATGAACCCAGGTCTTCTTTCTTCTCACCAGGAGTCCAGAGGCAGCGTGAACCACACAGGAAGCACACACAAGCACCGACACAAGAATATTTACAACAGAGCCATAATGAAAGAGAAAAGTGCAATTAGAGGAGCACAGGATGAAGAGGATGAAGAGGAGAGGGTCAGATGGAGCGGAGGGGGTCAGTCCATATGAAATCAGCCATTTTCAAGGAATCTCTCCTCTATGACCCATCTCAGATTTGGCTGAAAAAAATTCTAAAAATTTCTAAAATCACCAAATGAAAGAATTTCAAATTTTAGCTCAATCAACTGAGTCGTTCCTGAGTTTTGGCCCATTGAAATTTTGGCGCCTTGCTCACTTTTCTGAAGCCTTAATTTATAATCATGTTTGAGAGACCAAAACTTCATAAAAATAGAGCTAGGGCGCTGAATTTGTTTTATTGTAGATTCTTGGTCATAGATTCTGAATCTCTTGTCAAATATTCTGTGTCTTTATTAAAGGGGGCGCTGTGGGCCCCAAAATATCACATTTATTAGCCAGATTCGTTTCTGCAGGTGGAAAAGTCCCTGAGCTTCACCAAAATTGAACCGTGAGACTCATTTTCAAAAATTCCATTTGAAATGAAGGAAGTTAATAGTTGATGTTTTTATTACTTTAAACTCATCAGAATCTGCCAAAGTTTCTCTGATAAAAATGTGATCATCTAACTGTGCAACACGAGGAACCGAGGTCCAAAGAAGAGACTAAAAAGATCAAACCAGGACTGAAACTCTCAACCGTCCACAGGAAAACTCACAACAGTGTGAGATTTGTGTCAGAAATGTTCATTCTGTCAAATATTCAAGTTCAATTAGTTTGTAAAGATCTGCTTGAAGGAAATACATCTTGGACCTCAAAAATTGAAAAAACAACCAAAAAACAATTGAGTGGCAACCAAATGTGATATTTTGGGGCCCACAGCGCACCCTTTAATAAAAGAGACACAATATTTCACACAGATTCAGAATCTATGACCAAGAATCTACAATAAAACACATTTTCATCTTCCTCGCTCGATTTTGATGAAGTTCTGGTCTCAAACATGTTTATAAATTAAGGCTTCAGAAAAGTGAACATGGCCCCAAAATTTCAAAGGGACAAAACTCAGGAACGACTCAAGGGACTGAGTTTTATTTTGAATTTTTTTTTATTGTTTTGTTTTGAATTTGAGATTCTTTCATTTGGTAATTTTAGACATTTTTCAGCCAAATCTGAGATGGCTCATAGGGGAGGGCGGCTGATTTCATATGGACTCACCCAGAGGATGAAGAGGATGAAGAGCAGCAGGTCAGAGGATGAAGAGGAGAGGATCAAAGATGGAGAAAAAAAAATTAAACATTTTGAGCAAACAATGACAAAAGTTCAGAATGCAGCTTGTAGCTACATTTAAGGAAAAATCTTTTATTAAAATACTAAAATACACTTCAGATTGAACAAAGTCACTGGAGAGGTTCAGTGTCTCCTGCTGATGCGTCCACGGGCTGCGTCTAAAACACAAGTAGAATTTAGCATTCCACTGCAGGAACAAACTAATCAATACTTTTTCATTTAAGATGTTTTTCACAATTCACAATGTTTCAGTTTTTAAATTAATTAAAAAGAAACTTACGTTTGAGCAGTGTCCAACAGATCTGAAAGAGGAACATTTTGGTTAATACATAATTGAAACAGTGACTGCAGCGAGTTAGTTTTAACTTTTCTATTTTCTGTGTAGAATGTTCGACAGTGGCCACGTTTACATGATGTTTTTTTAATTCCAAATTAATTGCTCTGAATTAAATAGTTCAAGATTAAAATATTCTCCTTCAGTTTTACATGGAAATAATAATTCTGAACTGGAAAACACGTTAAATCTTCTTTATTCAGGGTTCCCGTTCTTTTTCACTAACAAAATTTCAAGACTTTTCCATGATTATTTTCATGAGCTAAAGTTAATTTTCCATGACTTTACAGCACGTACATGTGTAGAACTGATCAGACTTTCAGGGCTAAATCTGAAACATGTTACTTTCCATTCACTTTATGGTTTGGGATTATAGTTTTTGAACATTCTAAATCCTGTCAGTGCATTTATTGTCTTTTTTAAACAAAAGGCACAAACATTTGGAAATAATCAGAATAGTCCAGTTAGAACTTAACCTAACGATGGAGCAGCATGAAAGAGATACTAAAATTCCACGACTTTTCCAGGATTTCCATGACCCTTGCTTCCTTGTTTATTTAATTCCGTTCAGCGTCTGGGGGGGGGGGTTCTGATTGGACAGAGACACCAACGGATTTACATCTTTTGTGAAGAAAACACACACTTCAGCTGCTCCCGCCTTTTCTGTCATCTGGGTTTGTCGTTCCTCCACGGACACAAACACCATCCAGACTTTTCCCGCAGTGGTTCTGATGATAATTGTTGTGCAGCAGCTGGAGAATTGTCTCCTCACGCTTTACGTCTGTGAGCTGAGGAGGAGAAGGGAAGAGTGTCGGAGGAGGAGGAAGAAGACAAAAGCTCAGCCCACTCCCGCATCCCGCTCACAAATCCAAAGAGACGTGGATCAAAGTCCCGAGACACGACTGGTGGAGCCGGTTCGTCCAGATCGACGCGTCAGAAGGACGACAGGACGAGCATGCGCCGAACCACCCGCATAATTTTTAAGAAGAATAAACGTTTTAAGCAGGATTAATGTTTATTCAGAATTAAAGCTCTCATGTAAACGTGGCAAATATGACATTAAAACTTTCAAACTTGCAATTTTGGGATCACCTGCTTTCTGGAGTTTAACGCCTAACGGCTGGTTTATGGTCCAGAGCCAGGCTCCGCTCAGAGTCCAGTCCCAGACCCACACGAGCTTCTACTGACAATAAAAAACATTTCATTCACACTAATCGATCCAATAAACAGCTCCCGGTGTCATGATTTAACAAGATATGCGATAATTGATAAAAGACATAAGATATTCTTTTTTTTTTGTTTTTTGTTTTCAGAACCAAACACATTTTAGCAACAATATTTCTGTGTTAAACCAACGTTAATACAAAATCCACCTATTTTAATGATCTAAATAGTGAATATGTCAAGAGTATCGCACAAAACGGTTTCCTTCCACTAAATAAGCAACAGAATTATAAAACTAACAATACTGTATCACAAAATTTATTATCACGATATATCGAAATTTAGATATTTTTGCACATCTCTAGTTAACAGAACAATTAACTGACTGAAATGCATCAGGGGGCAGGTGGGGGACGTACGCCTAGATCTAGACCACAAGTGTCAAACATAAGGCCCGGGGGCCAGATCCGGCCCTCCAAGACCTTTAATCTGGCCCTCTGCTGATTTTCTACTAAAATATTTAAATTTTATTTTTTATTAAAATCTTGTTAATTTTCTGTGGTGTTTATCACAGCAGCGTCTCTGTACGTGGCCCCTCCCACCAGAGCAGAGCCTCTGTACGTGGCCCCTCCCACCAGAGCAGCACAAATGAAGACTTGTCTCTTTCCAAACGCTCTTAAAGGACGATGGTTTTGACTGTTGACCATGACACCCTCATCAGAAAAATGTCCAACATGAGAAAAGTGGAGCCGAGTGCAGGATTTTACAACAAAAACTGACTTATTCCTATTTATACAAGTTAATGTTAAACAAGTTAATGTTAAGACATTGTGTTGAAATTGTATTTTTCATAAACTTTTAGGTTGTTCATAATCTTATAATATTTTGTAAAAGAAAGAGTTCATCAATTTAAAAAAAAATCTGTAATAGATTTGCGTTTCTCTGCACAAATATTTGAACTTATTGTTATTTTTGGAGTATATATGCCATGAGTTTTCTGATCCAGCCCCTTTGGGATAAAAGTCGGTTGGATACGGCCCCCAGACCAAAATGAGTTTGACACCCCTGATCTAGACCATAAACCTAACCAGGCTGGCACCATCTAGTGCCTCTGCTCAATTTCATTTCTCTCCAGCTCCAAGTCAGGAATCAGAATACACTAGACGGTTTGCAAAAACCTCAGAAGTGTGAGTCCGGGCACCAGCCAATCAGCGAAGAGATACATATTCAGTTTTGTCAACGATTCCCGAGATCCAGGATTTAAAGCAGGAACAAAGAGAATGTTCGGTGAATTTAATCAAGGGCAAAGACATTATTGTCCGTTTTCCTATGGGATTTGGGAAAAGCTTAATATACCAGTTAGCCCCGTTAGCGGCGCATTACATATGTCACAACCAAACAGCAGCGATTAGTTAATTTAAAAAGTACCCGCCTACCGTCAAGTGAACGAATCCTAATGCTGCGAGTGAAACCGACTGATGAATCAGTCTACCATAAACCAGCCTTTACTGTGGAACATTCAAGGCAAAACCATCTCCATGGAGACAAGCGGGTGACGGACACTCCACCAGAAAAGTTATGTAGTGCAACTTTACGACAAAATACTGCAGTTTGATTCATTTTAAAACATTATTGGCAAAGGCATAACAAATAGCATTGTTATATGAAATGCAAACTTACCGAGCAGAGGAAATGCAGAGAAGGAAAAATGCTTCAAATCCACAGAAATAGAACAAATGACAAAATTTACTCCATTATATCGCTCACACCGGTGAAACTTTTTATAATAAATTAAACATTTTGTACATGTAACTTGTTTTGCATCATTTGCAGAGCAGTTAATAAATCGAAATGATACAAAAATAAAATTGTGTGTATTCTTATTTCTTTCAAATTATTAGATGCACTGTTCCCGTTTTTTCCCCACAGTTCTGATAACGATTCTGATACTATGAGTTTAAGAAACTGCTGATATGCAATAAATAGATACCAGTGCCGAGACTGAAAATTGCATTTATTCACTTAAACCAAAAATAGGACAAAACTGATCCAAAAGTGTGATGGTGGAGCCGTTATTTATCCCTAAACTAACGACAGGACAGACCTGTAAAAATGGAAAGAGTTTTTCAAACTCTACTACGACCAGTAAAGTCTCATTACATCAATTCATACAGTATGTCCAACTGGAGCCGTCATCTGGCGCCGATCCAGCTATTTTTTTCAATATTGGTGCCGATATTCGATACCAGCATCAGATCACTGCATCCCAACAAATTATTTCTACTAGTCCACTGCCCCTTTTGGGCAAGTTACTTCAAAACTGTAATGTGTTATTTATGAATTGTTACTGTCATTTCTAAGTAATTTGTTACATTAGAATATTACTGTATTTAAAATGTAAAACATTACATGACTATTACACTTTTAAGTTACACTCACTCTAACTGTGAAGATGCTGAACTTTTGCACCATATATGGACTGAACTAGGACCAAACTAGGTCTAAACCAGGACTAAACCAGAGCTAAACCAGGACTTAAGTAGGACTAAACTAGGTCTAACCCAGGACTGAACCAGGTCTAAATAGAGCGGAGTTCTGCATCAGTCTGCTCTTGGTCACCTGACAGTCTACGCGGGCGTGTCTCCGGCGTTTCACTGCTGCTGATATTGCAATGATTTTAGCGAATTTATATAAAGAAAAATGAAAAACCCACCACTTCAATCCAGGTAAAAAAAACATTGTAATGTGCGTTACAGACATTTGTACCGAGTAAAATATTACATTTTTTCCCCCTGTAATGTCACATTACTGTGTTACCACAAAAAGCTACGCATTACAGTAATTCGTTACTTTTATAACGCGTTACTCCCAATACTGTCCACTGCAAAAAAAAGGCTGCAGCTCCATTTATAAAAAGGCATAAATCCTGGCAGTCCAAGTTGTCAATTTCAGATTTAGACTTTACTGATCCACAAGAGAAATGAGTTGGACACAGTAGCTCACACATCACAATCAGGGATGCAACGATACAGTTGTCCCATGATTCGATACAAATCTCGATACAGGGTCACGATATCGATTCGATACATTTTAAGACATAGAAAAAAAATCTCATGTAATTTTTTTCTGCTAATACGTATAATAACACTATGATATTGAGTAGGGATGGGCATGATTAATCGATAATTGATCATTAAGAATTTCATCGATTACGTTAATTTTAATCGTCAAACCGAATGTAGGTTGCTGTGTGAGTCGTGACCAAACAGGTGTGTACATGTGTCTCTGCATCAGAAGGAGCGAGACACAAACAGTGGGTCAGTCTGTAACGAACCGAAGCACAAATGTGGATTTAACCAGGATTTGTACAAGAAATTCCACACTTTCCGTTGCGTTGGGACAAGTGTGAGTCCATGTGCACAGTGGATAAAGCAGCACATATGTTTCTGTGTCCAGTGGGAAAAAGTTTTTCCAGGTGAGAGTCGCTCAATGTGGATGACGAGGCCCCGCCCCCCTCCCCCCGTACGCTGTCCTGGTTTTGACAAACACAAATCTGGTCACACTGACCTGTATTCACCTGAATCATGTCTTTTAATCTGACAGAAATTGACCACATCAGCGACACAAGAGCTGGAGTTTTATCTTCACTTAGTTTATGTAAATTAGTGATGTGGTTTTAAGTTTTGTTTCTGTGAGATTTGAACAAAACTGAATTAAACACATTATAATGTCAAACAGCTGATGTGGATCTAGAGTCGTTATGTTTATATGTCGTAAAGTTGAATTTATTTATGCAGATTAGTGCAGATAGTAATAATAACGATGATCATTTTATTTATATAATTTATAAAAATGTTAATGATTAATCGATAATCGATCATTAATTCTTCCGACGATCGATTAAGAAAATTTCATCGAATGCCTGTCCCTAATATTGAGAATGAAAATCCTGACTTGCCCAAAATAAATACGTGAAATAAAAAAAAACTAATAAAATATTAATCAAACATTAAATTACAGCAGTTATGCTGTAATCTCTTGTATGTAAAGTTGTAGTTTATATGTGAAGTGTTTTAGTTCATTTGGTTCAGTGATTTACAGCTCAGAATTTTTATTCAGTGAAAATAAGAAGTGTTTCTCAGGCTGTTTTATATTTTATAATAAACCAGTCTGTTTTTAATATAAACTGTAGGGGAGCTATGTTATCAGACTTTTCCTTTTTTAATGATGATCTGAGGTAAAAAAGTGAGTGAAAGATCAAACCTTCCTCTGTTAGAATATTTCAGCTGTTAAGTCCCTATGGAGCAGTTTTCTGCTGCATCTGAGGACGACGCCAACAGAACCGTTTAACTTTTGGACCAAAATAAATGAGAACCAGAGGCCTGGAGAGACACGTGTATCGAATCCTGACACCAGAATCAAACTATTCAATATTATATTGAATATCATTGCATCCCTTATCACAATATAACTGAATAAGAAGAAGAAAAAATATAAATGGTGCTAATAAACAGAGACTGCTGTTGAATAAAAACATACTCAATCTTTCTTTAGCTTCCAGTACATCTGAATGTTCTCACTTTTAGTACCGTTACTTGTTGCTCTAGTTTTCCTTCAGTTTTACTCAGGCTAAATTTTTTTCATCCTCAACCGTATCACAAAAATCATCATGTGCCCGCTATCGATTTGTATCCAAGGTTTTTAACCAATTTTCAAAACCGCACTCGTCCGCCATCCGCCGATGGAACGCCGAGTTCCAAGTTTTTTATTTGAGCAACTAAGAGTGAAGTTTAATTCTGCGTCGACTCATCGCAGTCTATGCGCCGTAAAGTAATTCACCGGCAAAATGATAGGCGGCTAGAATATATGTCCATTCATATATACGGTCTATGCGTGTGACCTGCCAAGTTTCATTTCTGTAAAATATAAACAAAAGTGCAAAACTGCATTAAACACATTATTACTCAATGTATACTGAAAGAAAGGAAAGCGGACTAAAACTGACACCCGCCCGAATTTAATTAAAATATAATTTTTTGTCACATCCACCCGACCCGCGGGTTAACTGCAGAGTCCTCAGCTGTAACCGCCATCCGCGCATCTTGACCGACCGCAAAGTACGATCGCACCTCGTCGCACCTTGTTGTACCTTTAGTAGTTTCTTATGCCAAGTTATAATATATTATTTATTTAATTTGTATTTTATAATAGTTACATTATACTGTTTATTTTGTTTTACCAGAAAAAAAACATTAAATACAAGAACAAGTTCATGTTGGTTGAGCAGGTCTTGAGTTAAGTATTTGAATTATAAACATCAAGATTTAGGTTTGTTTTTTTCCCAATTCATTCATATATCTTATTAAACTGACAAAAAATGTGAACTCTGGTGCAAATAGCAGAGTTCAAGAACCACTAAAATAAAAACTCAATGTGCAATGAAATAAATGTATAACACGGCACAAAATTATATATTTTGAGCAAACTGAACAACTTTACCAACCAACAGTTAAGTTACAGCTCTGTGGTTTCATGTGAAGTAACAATCTGTGATAGACCTTCGTTTTCATGGCATCAGCACCGGCACCAGCCTGAGGAACAGTTTCAGAACCGAGTGAGAAAGTATTGAACCCTTTGCAGAATCACACCTCAAGATTTAACATTTTATTCTTCAGACTGCAGTTTATTCTTCAAATAAAGAGACTAGAAGAAGCAAAACAACTGAAATAGTTCAATCCTGTCTATTTTGCTAAATTTGTGTTATTCTAAACGGTGTTCGACCCAGTGACAGTTCTAGAGAGGAAAACCACACCTCTGGTCAACTCTCACTGGTGTCTCACAAAAGCTTCACATTTATGCAAGTTCCTCTTAAATATGTAAATGTCATCCTGTGAAATAAAGACATGGTTACACAAAAACATACCTCCTCATAACAGCATAGACATGTTCTCTGTTTTATAAATACAATTAATACTAGAAAAAAAAAAAACATTAGCCACTAACGTAGTGTGACCAGAATTTCAAATTTTAAAAACTGGAACATCCCCAGTTTTTTGGTAGTTGATAATAATAAAATTGTGAAACGAGTGCATAATTAAATTGTTATGCAGAGACCGTTTTCAGGTAACGTGTACAGTTACGTTTACTTTGTGTTTTGGTCATTTTAAAGCAGATTTTCTGTATTTTACCGAAACAAAGTACAATTTAGGCCTCTCTTTACTCTTGACAACGATCAAATTGGTCCAAAACAGGGACACCTGGGACATTTGTTGTATGAAACTGAAACAAATGAGTGGTTTTGTATAAATGTGCAGTGGGACTGCTCACTAATGCTAACGCTGCTAATGCTAATGATGATGCTAGCGCCGAAACTGGCTTAAGACAAATTAAACTTTTACTAAGACGTTGATTAAAATGTATAAAATGTCTGGTTCGGTACGTACTCGGGCCACGGGGGCGGTGGGTGGAGGAGGCCGGTTGAAAGGCAGCGGCGGCGGGGGAAAGGGATGAGCAGGCCCGGACCCCACGGCTCCGGCGGGCATCATCCCCGGCGGAGGGACACCGGGAGGCGGCCTGAAGAACATGTGCGCCAGGCTGAACGGAGGAGGCCCGGGGGGGACGGGTTTACCGGGGGGAAACATGCCGACGCTACACGAGCATTTAGAGGAGAAAAGGAGTCAGACCGGGCGGTGAATGTTCGGCCTGCAGCGGGGGTTTAGTGCGTCTCTGGTCCGTATCAGGTTCGGCTCTGGTGTCTGCAGCATCTGTCTGCACGATCTGCGGCGGAAACGCGACCTGTGGAGGGGGGGGGGGGGGGTTAAGATTAAGTTTATTATTATTATTCTTTTAAAAAACATGGTAATAAAGATATCGAAATACAATTTATTCCAGTCTTCGACATTCATAAATTATTTGATTAAATTTTTTTGGATGTAAACTGTTAAATGTAGTACACGTTAGCGGACACTTGAGGGCGAACTACAGCTGCTGTATGTGTTTGGTGGAACTTGTTAGGCCCGAGCGCCAGAGGCTGTCGAAGGGCCTATTAGTATCGCAAAGCGATGCTCCAAGTGGCCGAAAAATGGAATGGCGCGACGTGACTCGCCCGTAGTGACCAGGGACCCTCGCCATCACGTAGCAATGCGCCTGAGGTTTCCGAAAATGTATAGTTTGTCGGCCAAAAAATAGCGGAACATTGTTCTCGTATCGGTTGGTTATTCTCCTAACCAACTCACCAATTTTTCACCCACTGAACAATGACGAAAAGTCCTGAAATTTTGCCATCTGGTAAAACTCGTGCTTCTCTAACTTTTGGCTATTTTCATTTTCCAAAAATAAATAAAATGGCTCGTCAGCGCCACCAAACGACTCAAAAATGCATTAGGGAATACGAATGACACACAAAAAAATTTGCACGTACAATCATAAAATTTGACAAAGAAGTCGATCATGTCAAGACAAGGAAAAAATATTATTACGCCAACACCGTGCGCTCCACTAGGGGGCAGTAATATTGGCTTAAAGTTGGCTACGCTTTTACAAACTCCTCCGAGGGCGTTCACCCGAACGAGCTCAAATTTGGTCCACATCATCTCAAGACGTGGAACATCAAAACTTATCCAAATTGTTCACACACGTCTTACGATCTCTGAGCAGTGAAGCAACAAAAAATGCACACAATTTTGGACATTTACAAATTGCTCCCATTTGCTCAAACAAACTCTGATTTCAATGAAATTTGAAACATTTGTTAAACTCTCTGCCCTGAAGCTACTTCATGTGAAAATTATTAATTTGGTGCATTAGCGCCCCCTATACATTGAAACAAATTTAATATGTGAGAAAATCATTTGTTCCCAAATAGTTGTTCAAAAATTTCTGAAATTTTGCACAAAATTCCATTTTGGCATCTTGATCCAAAAGTCAGTGACACCCATGTCATATTTTTTATGGCGTTGCCATAGCGATGACATAAACTCTCCACTGGTAAAATCTACAAATTCTGGTACAAACTTTGGCCGATTTCACTCAAATTTTAATCGCGGGTTCACACCCCGACCCTGAACAGATTTATATAAGAAAATCTCAGATGGGCGCAATAGCGCCCCCTAGGGAAATTGCATGGTAGTGCCAAAATTTACTTTGTTGTAGACATATAAAATGTGGTACAAAGATTCATGACATGGTCTCGATCAAAAAAGTCAATGACGACCCCATGCCATTTCCCCATCGTTTTGCCATGGTGACAGGCCAAACATCTGCCCTCACCAATAGGCCTGACAAAAACTTTGGTGTAGCCAAACCAAATTTGGTACACAGATGCATCATGGAAATAGGAACAAAAAAGTATATTACACGGTTGCTCGGCAACCAACAGGAAGTCGGCCATATTGGATTGATCGGGCGACCTGGTGACGAAGGCACAAATTCCTGGCCTCATATTTGAACGAACTCGTCCTCAGGCGTTTGACCCAGACTCACCAGAATCATTCTGTATCATCTAAACAAGTGCGACATTAAAATTTGTTAAAAGCTTTTTAAAAGATCAAACGGTGTGACCATCAAATTTCGACGCCTGATAATTTGCACAAACTTTGGCTGATTTCACTCAAATTTTAATCGTGGGTTCACACCCCGACCCTGAACAGATTGGTGTAAGAAAATACAAAACTGGGTGCAATAGCGCCCCCTAGAAAATTTGTATGTAAAAATCAAGTTTTTTTTGTCACAAATATACAACATTTGGCACCCACATTTGTGACATGGTCTCGATTAAAAAACTCAATGATGCTCACATCCCGTTTACATTGTGTTGCCATGGCAACAAGCCAAAATTGTATCCTTGCCAATGGGACGTCCTGACACAAACGTTGGCGTAGCCAAACCAAATTTGGTATCCAGATGCATCATGGCAATAAGAACAAAAATGTATATAGTGACCACGCCCCTTTACAAACCGGAAGTCCGCCATCTTGGATATTTTTTTTTGCCAAATTTTGAAAATTGCAGGGTTAAATTAAGATTTTTAGGGTTAGGGTTGGGGCTATGGTTAGAATTACGATTAGGGTAAGGTTTAAGTTTAGGCTTATTAGGGTCCGTGTGAGGTGCGGCGTTTGCAGGCTGCGGCGTTTGCGGGGCGCGGCGCAAGCACGAGCGAGGGCCGATCATTGCCTCTTGCAGCTATATTTATATTACAAATCTTACTTTTTCCTAATAAAACATCCAAACCAACGCTATTTTAATATATATAGTGTCTGTTCATACAAAATCTAAAATATGTGAAACATATAAACATAACAAAAAGTGAAACATAACTTTTGATGGATGCTCAAGTGACTGTTCTGTATGTGGATCTATTAAAATAGCATGGAAAACAAAAAAAAAAAAAAAAAAAAAAAAAAAAAAAAAAATATATATATATATATATATATATATATATATATATATATATATATATATATATATATATATATATATTTAAATAACAACAAAAAATGTAAAATAAATTAATAAATAATGTTTGTATAACATGTCCCAAAAATGTCTCTATTAAAATAATAAGGTCCCATAGACTGTGGGTGTTTCTCAATTCCCAGGATCCTTCCTCCAAAGATCAATGTGTAGCCCTCCTCCAGAGTCAGAGGCGAGTGTCCTGCTCACAGCTCCTGGGAGGGCTTCTGGAACTAAATAAATAAATATATGGGCTGAAACACTTTCAGATGATAGGCTAATTGTATTCACAATCCCCATCTTTAATAGATTCTGCAAAAAAACAAAATTATCTGTTATTATTTATGGAACACCCAGTGAATGCAGATTTATATTTATATTATTACTGATTATATTGTAGGCTATATTCTTGAATGTACATTTAAAGTGCCTCTGGTTTCCCCCCTGCTTTTCTCTACTGCACTTCAAATGTTTGTGTCTTTATTGTCAAACTATAATAGGCCTATAATAAGTTTATAATAGGCCTCTAATAGGCTCCCATTATTGACATTTGACAACATCATTGCTTCATTTGCTTATTTAAACTTCAGTGTTGGAAATTGGTCATATTACTCTGTTTAGAAGGAAGTCTGGGAGTCCCTGCTTAGACTGCTGCCCCTGCGACCCGGCCCTGGATAAGCAGAAGAAAATGGATGGATGGACTCTGTTTAGTTATGTACAGTTGCCACATTACATTCTTTATTTACATACCTAAAAAAATCAATTTGTTGCCACTAAATGGCTTCTTAATGCAGGTTAGGTTTGGCCTACCTAATCCACGTTTCAGTGTGTCATGTGACCATCATGTCACCTTGTGTCTTCAGCACATGTGAGAGCCAAACGTTCATATGAAATCATTCATGTTGTAACTGGTGAACACTGGGAGGAATTTACATAAATGTAAAGCTTTTTTGAGACGCCAGGGAGAGTTGAGCAGATGTGTAGCTTTTCCTCCCTCTAGAACTGTGTCACTGGGTTGAACACAAACTAAAATAATAATATTGCAGGACACAGAGGAGGGACACTTTTGGCTCTTCCCCTCCTCAAACTGCCCTGACACAAATCTGCTGACCCTACCGGACCAGTCCTTTTGTTAAAGTGACCTGAGACCTTTGACAGAGACACAAAGGGACAGAGACGCACAGTGGAAATATTGCTGCAGCAAAACTTGAATTTCCCTCAAGATCAATAAAGGACCTGTCTGTTTGTGTCATAAACATTAGACAAAGAAAACAACCACTTTAAAATCACAAACAGCACAAATAATGTAAGACTAAGCCCACTACAGGAGCAGACAGGAGCAGACAGAAGCAGACAGGAGCAGAAGGAAATGACTCACTACAGGTTCACACATTAATTGACAATTCACAACTCATTAATTTCTGTCATATATTAAGAAACACATTTCACCATATTATTTTCCTTTAACACATGTTTATAATGTTCTAGTGTACATTCCCTGATATTTTCCATGTATCTTTAAAGTAACTTTAAGTGCATATGACAGGTTTGTACGAGAATTTAAGTATTTTATCCTCCACATACATCTCTCAGTTTAACAATGACTCACAGGAGCTTTAGTAACACCATCTTCCCTTGGCACACCATTATCTAAATAGTTTTACATCAGTTCAGTAACGGTTTGTGGAAAAAAGGTGAGAAGAAAAGTATAAAAATACAGGAAGTACTGCTGAGTTGTAAAACAAGATTCTTCTGCCAATGTCATGAACAAAACAGAAAACTCCACCCAAAATGCAGAGACAATTTATGTAAAAGATGTTTCAGTGAAGTGAGTGGTGGAACCTGTCACATGCACTTTAAGTGACAGAAACCAAGAGTGTTGTGTTTGTCCTCCCTCTCTCCTCCCTCTCTCCTCCCTCTCCTTCACTTGCTTCTTCACTCACTCAGTCACTCAGTCAGTCTCTCATCATGGGGGTGAACATACCTGGACTGATTGCTATGGTGATTTTCTACCTGCTGGTTCTTGGGACGGGTATCTGGGCTTCTTTGAAATCCAGAAGGGAACAGAAGAAAAATGCAGCATCTGAAATCGAGATGACTCTCCTGGGGAACCGCGGCATCGGCCTGGTGGTGGGCGTCTTCACCATGACAGGTTGGTTGGACACACTTTTTCATTTATGCTTCTTTTTTATTTCTGAGATTATTCAAATTGAACATTCTCACTGACAGTATCAAAACTATGAATTTCCCTCTTTTTTTCTCTCATAAAGTTTCAGGTCTGTGTCATATCTCCACTCTCTGTGCCGAACTTTTGCTCTTGTGTTTCTGGTGTCAGACCAGTCGATGACTTTAAATCGTCTGTGTTGACCATTGTGCACCTCTGATTTTCTAACTATGCATTGAAACAACGCAGACAGCAGCGGGAAGTGATGCAGACAATAATGTTTGTGATTGGTCGTCTCCACCGTGCTACGTACATTTACAGTACTCTGTTTTCCCGCTTTGTTTCTTTACCAACATTTGTACCAGAAGCATTTGTTCCTTGATATTTAGTTGAAGCTGTGCAAAAAATAACTCCGTGAAGGTCAGCCTATTGTCTGACGGCACATGGCTGGATAATTTTTATCTTGAATTGAAGTTTGGGTCAGTGGAAGATTCATAGGAGCAACCAGCTGGAAAAAACAAGATCCACCTGGACCTAAGCGGTCCGAGTTCTTTAGGTTCTCACTTTAATGTCAGGACCTTGTTTTTGGTTCTGTTCAGGCCTTTTACGTGTGATAATGGTTAATACTTTCTGATCACACAGTGTCCCAGTGACAGGGCAGATGTCACGTTCATGTGAAGTGTCTGAAGAAAACATACAACTTTGTGAATGCATTCTCCTGTTTCCCCCACAGCCCAAACTGAGCCCGCATCACCAGAGCGAAGAGCAAACACTATAACTTAACACACTTTGGCCTGTTCTATTGTGAAAATGACTTTTACTACAACAGGATCAGACAGCACTCATGTGTCTGTGTGGTACATCACCTAATATCTCTGCAGGGTTCAGCCCCAGGGGCCCTTTTTTCTCTGATAATACTTATATTTTATTCTGAACTGTGCAAAACTGGAAACACTTAAAGCTAAATGTGAAGTACAAACGAGACTGAAACTACACTGAACTATTTAAACTACATACAAAATAAAAGTCATGTGAATGAGAAATCTCACCTCTTAATGATGAAAAGAACTGTGCCTTATGTTTAAGGACAGTAAAAAAAATTTTCCATCCACCCTGTGCTGTTATTGGCTTATTATTTACAGATGTTCAACTTGAGTTTAACTTTAGCCCTCGCTGACAAGTGTGTCCAGATAAAAGTAACAACAGAAAACAAATATTGACTTTTCTGATAACTGTGGTGTTAACTTATTCTTAGTCAGAAAAACACTGACATGATGACTGCTTTTTTACTTAGAATTTTGGTTCTGAAGACAATTTCTTATTTCTTATTTTCTTATTTTATTTATTTGTAAAGGGACAGTACATATTAATGAACATTAAAAATGTAAATATGCAAAGATTATAGCCAACGTGGCTAATTTCCATCTTCAGTCCCTCGGCAGGTTGATGTAAAATCATCTATAGGACGAGGAAAAGTACAGCAACAATCACACAAAAGTACACAACACCAACACACTCACTATACACAATTAGTTTCAAACAGTTCATTTGAAGTTCAAAGTCAGAAGTTTAAGAATTAAGTCAAGAGTTAAACCAACAACCCCTCAAAATAAAAGAAAAGATAAATTGGTTAAACATGGTGACATATTTGACCATTGAGTAACCACTGTTTTAAAGCTTTAGAAAATGCTGCCAGTGTTGAAAGTTCTCGTATATGAGCTGCACTGCATTCCATGTTTGAGCTGCTCGATAAGCAAAAGAGAGTTGTCCAAAGGTACTTTTCCTAAACGGAACAGAGCAGTCGCCTCTGGAACCTGCTCTTGTTGTGCGATTTGAATTTCTTTTCACAAACTCCTTTAGAGGAGGTGTAGCAAGATGATTAAAAACTTTGTAAACCAGAATTAAATCTCCATATTTGATTGTGTTGTCCCAATTTAGGAATTTGTATTTGTCAAGTATTCTGCAACAGTGATAATTTGAGGCTTTTTGTCTAATACTTTAAGTGATTTTTTATATATTGTTTCAGCTAATTTAAGAGTACTTTTGTTTGTCAGAGTCCAAGTAGTAATGCAATAATTTAGGTGTGGCAAAATCATTGAATTTAAGTACATAAATGCTGAGTTGGTCATTAGATTATTTCTTATATGGCGAAAATTTGATAAATGATATTTGATTTTATTCACTGTTCTTTTGATGTGTTGTTTGAATGATAGTTGTGGGTCCAGGGTGACTCCCAGATACTTCACTTCATGGACCATTTTCAGTTTTGTTCCAAGCACAAATACATGTGGGTCTGTATCCTGATTCTCCAATTAGAAAGCACAATGAGTCTCACATGACTCTCTCATTTGGGTTGCTAGTTCAAAGCTGAAATCCAGTGTGTTTAAACCTAAAATGCCTCTCTCTGATCCAAACGGTCTCTACGTAAACCTCAGCACCTGCTGCCAGTGCTAGTGCAGCCTCTGCGGCTCAGGGAGGGAATTCTGGAAGTTCTGAGTTTCACATGAGGCCTGAACATAAACTGAGAATGAGACAAACGCAGGACGTGTCTCTGTCTGCAGATGAGGTGTCCACACTAAACTTTGCCTCTACAGCAGCTGTGAGAGAAACACTTGGTAGGAAACAAACAGACGTGGGCAAAATTGTTAGTGCCCCTCTGCAATGAAAGAATAGAAGTACATTTTGAAAAATTCTTTTAAAATCATTTTAGTTGGTTTACTTACTTTGTTCATCTGTGGTCTGTGTTTTGTTGGTTGTCAAACATCTTCCTTTTTCCTGAAACATCAAATAGAACATTCATGAACTTCCCCACAGCTCCAGCAGAGCTCTGGACGTCACTCTTTGTTTGTAGACGACTCTGGAACAAACACATTCAACAACTGTCCTGTGTCCTCTGCTCCTGGAACTGTCCTGTGTCCTGCTACATTTGAATTTTCCCTCCAAATGTTTTGGGGAGGAGAATTCCAGAGGGAGGAGCTTCACCAGAGATTATAATAAAGTCATGCAGGTCTCACATCGGCCACAATCAAGCAACCTTTGTAAGATTTAAACATGCTTTACAGAGAATCATAAAAATGTCATGTTATTGTTGTAAAAAATTTTTTTTTGCAATTTGAGCAACCCCTCTCGGACCATTTTTTCAGTGAAGTAATGAAACTGGCCTGGACAAAAATGATGGTTCCCTTAACTTAATATTTTGTTGTACAACCTTTTGAGGCAAACTCTGCAAATAAATAATTTCTCTAACTGTCAGTGAGACTTCTGCTTTGGTCAACTGGTATTTTGACCCACTCCACGTTAACAAACTGTTCTAGTCTCAGGTTTGAAGGATTCCTTCTCCAGATGCATGTTTCAGCTCCTTTCACAGATGTTCAGAGGGACTGAGATCTGAGCTCACAGAAGAACACTCCAGAACAGTCCAAAGTTTTGTTCTTAGTTGTTCTTGTGTGTTTTTTCATGTGTTTTGGGTCATTGTTCTGTTGGAAGTCCCATGATGTATGACTGAGACCAAACTTTCTGACACTAGGCAACACATTTTGTTCCAAAACACCTTCATAGTTTTGAGATTTCGTTGAACTCTGCACAGATTCAAGACGCCCTGTGCCACATGCAGCAGAACAGCCCCAAAATCAAACCAAACCTCCTCCGTGCTTCACAGTAGGGACAGTGTTCTTTTCTTGGTCTGCTTCATGTTTGCGTCTGTGAACATAGAGCTGATGTGTCTTGCCAAAGAGCTCCAGTTTTGTCTCATCTGTCCAAAGAACATTCTCCTAAAAGCTTTGTGGTTTGTCCGTCTGTATTGTAACAAATTCCAGTGTCACTTTTTGATGATTTTCTCTCAGCAGTGGTGTCCTCACATGAAGTCCGCTTTGACTCAAACAGTGACGGATGGTGTGATCTGACACTGATGTTCCTCGTCCTTCAACTTCACATTTCATTTGTTTGGAGGTTGTTCTGGCTCTTTGGTTCCATTCGTATGATCCGTCTCTTCAGTTTGTCATAAATTTTCTTCTTGCGGTTGTGTCCATGGAGGTTGTCTTCAGTCCTGTGGACCTTAAACTTCTGAAGAACATGTGGAAGTGTAATCACAGGAACATCACGCTGCTTGAAGATGGTCTTTTTGTCTTTATCTTTAAACTGCTCGTCTCTCATGTTCTTTGTGGTTGTCTTCTTCTCTTTCTCTGATCCATGTTCAGTGTTGTGTCCATCATGTCTCCAAACACAATGACACATGTCGCCCTTTAAACAGACACACTGACTGAGGACAAGTTTGAAGAACCTGTGATGCAGATTAGAGACACACTGAAGTTTAACATGTCCATATTGTCCAGTTACAATCTTTTCTAAGGGAACCATCATTTTTGTCCAGGCCAGTTTCATTAGTTTGTTTTTAAAAATAATTCTGTTGAACAACAATTCAAAAACAGTGTCTGATTATCATTGGTTATTTGTCAGGATTTTTTTTATTTATTATTGCTTTTCTCAGTTTCAAGTTATTTCAGTGAAAATAGGTGAATTTCCTTTTCCTTACCAGTGGGGTACCAACAATTTTGTCCACATCTGTAAGTATGTTTATCTGTATGTAGTGTTTATGTTTCTGAAATGTTTCCAGATCTGCTGTGGATCTAATGAAGTTCAGTATAAGTTCCAATGTTTGCTCTGTGCAAACTGCAAACGGCACTTTTAGGACTTCCACTAAAATGAACAAATAAAACATCATCAAATGTTCCATTACATTTTAGCTGTCCTTTTGTTTTCTTACAGCCACTTGGGTTGGAGGAGGCTTCATAGTGGGCACAACTGAGATGGTGTACACCCCCTCTATGGGTCTGACCTGGGCCCTCTTGATGTTAGCCGCCTACTCTGTCTCATTTCTGCTCAGTAAGTATTCAAGTAATTTTACTCATGTAAACTTGTAAACTCAAAACAGTGTGAGTGCATGAGACTCTTATCTTTAGTGTGTTATATGAAGATTACAAAATGAATGTTTCATTTATGAATTAACTTGTGGTAAACTCACGGCAACCTCCCCTTTGTCATTTGTGGGGGGTGCAGCCGCTGTCCCCTGTGCCCTGCTGAACGACATAATGCACCTGAATCAACCTGATCATTGACTGTGTTGAGCTTTTAGCCATGTTATAATGTACCTCAACAAAACCAGACCTGGAGTTGGGTTTTGTTTAATTTACACATGTTTGAGAAATTCTTTATTCTTAGTCTGTCAACATCTCTAAAACTCAAAACTTGCTTCCACTTTGTGATGTCATGAAATAATAGTTTTCATTTTCTGAGCTTTTCTTTACCTTTTCTTCAGTAGAGAGGAGCATTTCCAGGGTTGAAATCATCCAAATGATTCTAGTGAAGGTGTAAAAGTCTATGGAGTTTAAAAACACAGTGGCTCCTCCTTGATCCTCCACCTTAACATGGTGGAGGGTTTGAGTGTTGGGGCATAAAGCTCCTGGTAGGGTCACCCAACATAAACAGGTCTTGGGAGATGGGTCAGACTAAGAGCGGTTCATTTGCCCTTTATGATGAGTACAAGAATGAGGCGAGTTACTTCGCCTGGATTTTTGTGCCTGGGACCCCACCCTGGAGCCAGACCTGCGGTGGGCACTTTACAGCTCTGGAGGAGGAAAAGAGGGTATAGTGAGGGCCTGTTGGGAACATCTGCCTCTGTCAGAGAAAGTTTAAACTCACACCTCCAGGAGACCTTCTCCCAGATTCCAGAGGAGGCTGGGAACATGAAGTCCGAGTGGGCTTTGTTCTCAGCATCTGTTTTCGATGTGGCCACTCGTAGCTGTGGTCTGTTGTGCCTGTTGCGGTGGCAATCCATAAACCCGGTGGTGGACACCGGAAGTAAATGGACAGCTGAAGGAGCCAAGGGTGCTGCAGCCTGTGCAGTTGCAGAGGCAGAAACGCAGAGCTGAGATGAGTTTAGGGAGCCCATGGAGGAGGACTATTGGTTGGCCTCAAAGAAATTCTGGCAAATTGTTCGGTGCCTCAGGAGGGGGAAGCAGTGCTTCACCAAGGCTCTTGACCTCGACTGGGGATGTTGGTGGACAGTAGAAGGAAAACTTGGAGCATCTCCTGAATCCCACCGTCATGTCTTCCAAGGAGGAAGCAGAGGCTGGGGACTTAGAGGCAGAATTGTCCATCACCATGGCTGAAGTCACTGAGGTGGTTGGCAAGCTCCTCAGTGGCAAGTCTCCAGGGGTGTATGTGTTAAAAAATCACTAAGTAATGCCCCTTTGAATCTGGGAGCGAAGTGGCTTATAATGTACAAACAAACAGAAATGAACTGCTATATAAAACACTGATTTGTTGATGAAATGACTTCTGTTCTGTCAAAAGACCCCAGAGCCTGAGGTCCTTTAAATAATTAATCTTCAGGGCCCCTAAATAATTGACTGATACTTATAAAGGTATTGGAAAAAGTGCCCACATTTTCATCTATTTCTGTCATCTTTTGTTTAGGTGGCTGTGTGTTTGCTGAACCTTTACGAGACCAAAAGTGCGTGACCATGATGGATCCCTTCCACAGGAAGTACGGCAAAGGCTTCACAGCTGTCATGTGTATGGTCTCAGTTTTTATGGACGTACTCTGGATGGGTACAACACTTATCGGTTTGGGTAAGACACAATTCTCACAAAAAGTTGATGTACAATAACAAATGTCTAGTTTCTCATGAAATACTAGAATTGACCTTAAATGAGTGAAACATCACATTCACACAGCGGCTTGACTCATACTGTCTGCTCATCATCTGGGCTCATAATTCAGGCTAAACTTTTGTTGTACCTTCAACAGGTGCTACCATCAGTGTGGTCCTGGACCTGTCCTACACTGTGAGCATCTGGATCTCTGCAGCTGTGGCCATCACCTACACTCTGATGGGAGGACTCTACTCTGTGGCGTACACCGACATCATCCAACTGACCCTTATCTTCTTTGGTCTGGTGAGACGTTAAACGTTTAACACCCTTTATTATTCTCCGTCCTTTTTCTTGCACTTTATGCAGGAGCGGCAGTCTGAGACTTCCCTCTCTGCGAACACTTCCTCCAGGTCTTCTGGGAGGATCCCAAGATGTTCCCAGGCCAGCTGAGAGGCCCAGGCCCTCCAGCGTGTCCTGGTCTTCCCAGGGCCTCCTCCCCAGAGAGGCATCTAGAAGTAAATCGAGAGCTTTATTTGTCTTTCGACTCAGCTGTTATTAATAAGAATAACTTAACCCTAACCCTAACCCTAAACCCTAACCCTAACCCTTAATGTCTTAAGGGTTCTTGGTCAAATACTCTCAAAGTGTGTGACAGTAGAGCTGGACTCAAGCTGCACTGAGCCCTGGTCATGGTCTGTATGTGTAAGTGGACAAAGCTCACCTGCTGCCATCCAAATAGGAAGTGAGCGTCGGTGTTCCCTGGTGGGAAGGGACAAGTACCATCAACAGATTTTCTCCTGACTGGCTCTTTGGTTATTATGAAACGCTCACTCGGATTTACAAATGTGGAAGTTTGCTCCAAATTAGCGGCCTCAACTGGTTGGAGTCCAACAGTGTGGCATCCCTCAGTCCACTCTTATGTACAGGCTACGATCTGTTCAGATAGAGCCTCACAGACCTTTGGGGCATATTACAAATTACTTTGTGTAGTAATCGTGCTCTACAAATTAATTTGCCTCACCTACAAGAAAGGAGACAAGAATGGTGCTTATTGTAATCTAAAGAAACATATTTTTCTTTGTCTGTCAATATAATACTGTATAAATGACAACCGAAGACAACTGTTGATTTAATGTATCGGAAAGAAAGATTCTCGTATCAATTAATGTTGTCGAACTATAAAGAAGACTATAATAAAGACCAAGTTTGTGAGCAATTTAAACAGAAAATGTTTGGAAATGAAAGATGTAATATCTGCAAAGGGTAAAGAGAAGTGTAACGATGTAGTTCAAAAAAAGATGATAAAAACATGATGCAGATGTGACTTGACTTTAATGTTCTACCCTTGTGTTTCAGGGGATCTGTGTTCCCTTTGTGCTGATTAACCCTTACTCTGTGAACATTGGCGAAACACTGATGAACAACACCCTGCACTCTCCCTGGATCGGTGCACCAAACCCAACAAGAATCTGGATTATGATGGATGATTTTTTATTTTTGGTATGTTTCCTTAACCATTTAAGGCAAATTAATACTTTTCTCAGACCTTTAGACTACCAACACGCTGACATGTCACATGGTCAAATCCAAAATGTCCTCTTTCCACTCGCCTTCAGAAGGCTGGGTGCTTGAGCGCTGTTTGTACCAGTCCAAACCCAGTCAGAACCAGTCCAAAAATACTCTGAGACTTGTAGACCCACTCTATCTGTCCATACCCAGTTTAAGTCCAAACCCTAGAAGAACCATTTCACACTCAGTTCTCGGTCCTAGGGGCAGCAGCCCGGCAGTGTGAACACAACACCTACTCCAGTCACACATGGACTGGACGGCTCTTAGCAAAGCTAAGCCCAAGCTGCATCTGGAGGTGAAGTTGACTAGATCTAGTCTTTAACACTCAAACTCCCACACACTCAGGCCCCTCCCCACGGATCCTCCTGGAGGTGGTGTGGTGACCCCACGTTTTTCATTCAGGCTTTGCTCGGTCGGTGGGAGAGCTGTAATTTGCAGTGTAATAGTGTTTCAGAAGTGTTTTGTGACTACATCAGTCTGCTGAGTGCTGTCTGCATCTGATTAGAAAATGCCAGTGTTTTATTTTCCATTTGTTCATGTAGTGACAGAATGACAGAATGTTTGTCTGCAGGCAGTGGGAAGTGTAGCATACCAGACCATACACCAGAGGACGCTGTCTGCTTCTTCAACCAGGTCAGCTAAGATCACCTGCTCCATTGCTGCTTTGGGAATCCAGGTCTTTGGAATAGCTCCCATTCTGTTTGGCGCAGCTGCGGCATCCACAGGTATTAAGACTCTTGTACACAGCACATATACGGTAAAGTGTGCAGGTCGGGAGGGCAGGGACACTTGTACAACAACACTGAGCCAAACTCCCTTAGTCCTCTTTTTTATACAGTTCATGACTCTTCCCTGCGTACAGTGTTCTAGCAGTTTTTCTTTAATTTGTCAGACTGGAACCAGACGTCGTACGGGTCTCCTTCTCCTTATGAGCGAGGAGAAGGTGCTCGGGTGCTGCCCATCATGCTGCAGTTCCTCACTCCCTCTTACATCTCCATCATTGGGATCGGCTGTGTGGCCGCTGCTGTCATGTCCTCTGCAGACTCAGCGCTGATGTCGGCCTCTTCAGTCTTTTCAGCCAATGTGTACAAGAACATCATAAGACCCCAGGTGAGATGACACAGACGAGCAGTTTCCTAACGCTAAGATGTGTGGTATGTCCACGTAGACTTAGTGGAGAAGTATAAACCGACCTTAACAGTGTGGTTTCCAGCCACTGTTGTGCACAAAGTCCATTATAGCATCCCATGTTTTGAATTTACATTTTTTATTTTGCCCTAAGTGATCTGGTTTTCAATGAGTTTGGTAAAGCTAAAAGTCAAATGTAATTTTGAACCATTATAAAATTGTTTATTTTTTCCCTCAGGCCTCAAACAGAGAGATGCAGTGGGTGATCCGGGCCTGTGTGTTTGTGGTCGGTGTCACTGGGACTGCTCTCACCACCTTGAGAAATAGCACGTTACTGTTCTGGTTTCTGGCAGCTGAAGTGGCTTATGTTGTAGTCTTCCCCCAGTTCTTCTGCGTCCTCTTCTTACAAAGGACCAACCTCTATGGAGCTATCGCGGGCTTGCTCCTCGGCTTTCCTTTCCGGCTGATGTGTGGAGATCCCTCACTAGGACTGCCTCCAGTACTACGTTTCCCAGGATGCACTCTGGAGGGCGGGGTTTACGTCCAGTACTCTCCCATTAAAACCATCTCCATGTTGTCTTCCTTGGCTACCATTGTGTTCTTCTCCTATTTGTTTTCTCAGCTCTTCAACCGAGGTCACCTTCCTGAGCGATGGGACGTGTTCCATGTGAAAGTTCAGACATCACTGCAACCAGGACAAAAAAATAAGGGCACCCACACAAGTGATACAGATATGAAGATGTCAAAAGCTGACTTTGAAATGGAAGCTTTGGACCCAGAGAGAAACAGATCATAAAGAAACTCAAGACGATCTTTAACAACTACAAACAGGTTCCTAGATATTCTATCAGCCTACAGTGGTCAGGAATGCCCGTGATAGGGCTCAGTCTCTCGATCGGGCCACTTTACTTACGAAGAATAATACGGTGAGGTCCAAAGAGCTATCTCGCCCTATGTTTGTCACCACTTACAGTACTTGTGCTGAACAAATCAAAAATATTGTTCAGGTCTATACTCTTAAGTGACCCTGTTTTAAGCAAAGTCTTCCCTGAAACACCTTTATTTTCTTTTAGACATGCTCCAAATCTTCGAAACACGTTGACGAACTCTTACCTTCCTCCAGAGAATAAAAGCACATGGCTGAAAAAACCTACTGGCACATTGAAATGTTTGAACTGTCCTCATTATGCAAATGTCCTTAAAACAAAAACATTAATGGATGTATACAATAATAAATCATTCACACAAAATCATTTCATTAATTGTTATACAACTCATGTTATATATCATCTTTCGTGTCCTTGTCCTTAAAGTTTTTTTATTTAATTTTTTTATTGACTATTTTATTTAACATGTGAAACCATTGGCAAGAGGTGGAGATAGAGATGTTATTGTCTAGATCAGGCTTGTCCAAATTATGGCCTGTAGGCCAAATGCGGCCCTCAGACAAATTTTTCTTGGTCCTCAGGCTTCCAGGTGAATTGGCCCAAATTACCTTGCATCAGTGGCAGGGCCTCAGGGCCTGCAAGGCCTTCTATGCTGGCCTAAAAAAATGTCTGAATCACAGACTGTTGTGAATTATATTATTATTATTAAATAATTCCAAATGTTCTGTCCTCTTCCTTTCAGAGCTTTTCCAATGCTTGTGCTGCTTCCACACATGCATTTTCATATTAAAGCATTTGACCAATCACATTTCAGCCGTCACTTGTTGCTACGCAGAGTCAAAGTCAAAGAAGTGTCCCTGAGGCCTTCACAATCCATTCAGCAGGAACTCAAACACAGTTTCATGGACAGTTTCATGTCCATGAAACTGCTGTTTCAACCAATCAGATTTTGAGTTGGTGTCATCAGGGCCTTTAGCAGCGCACGACAACAACACCGGATTCAGACTCGTGATTGGACAGAGAGCGAACCAGCCAAACAACAAACTGGATCTGTGGCAGAACCGGGACTACACCAGGTCTAAACCAGGTCTAAATCAGAACTACACCAGGACTAATCTTGGACTTGAGCGAGAGAGAGAGCAAGAGCAAGAGAGAAAGTGGCCACAAAGCGCGTTCGGGCGACAGCTGCACTGAGCCCCATGCGGCCGCCAGGGGCCGGTGGTCCGTGCAGCGTTGATCCGAGCCCCAGGCAGCATGGAGCACTGACCCCGGCCCGGGTCTTTCATCTGCGGTCACCCGACAATCTACGCGGGCGCACCTTCGGACCAGTCCCGACAAACAGACCTGGCTTAGTTCTGGTTTTGTTCTGGTTTAGCACCCCAGCACTCCTCACAGTGCGCCCCCCTCTCCTCACTTCTCCATGGCACGGAATCTCCACTCCTCTTTATACTGTGTATAATGTAACTATAAAATAGTTACTGAGAAGGAGTATTGAGTATGTTTCAGAAGGAGCACTACTGAAGGCCTAGGTGTGAAATGCATGCTTCACCACTGTCTTGCATCAATTAAAAATTTACTTTTTTAATATTTAATGATTAGTTTGTGGTTTTAAGGATCTTGAACAAAGCATGAATAAAGACTGATGGCTTATTCTAACGTGTTAAACATGCACATATTTCAATGATTCACTGTATTGAGCATCAGTCTACGGCCCTCGATCGGCCCTCTGCTTTGTCTGTGTTTAGATATGTGGCCCTTGATTAAAAAAAGTTTGGACACCCTTGGTCTAGAATGTTGCACAGTGTGGTAGTAAACCTTTCTATCTTCATGGAAACCAAACCAAACCAGACCAAGTTACAGATCAGATCTGTGTAGAGGCAAGTCATTTAATAAATGCCATGACATCTCCTTAGAAACAAGAAGGTGACAGACCCTGAACCAAAAAGTTACATATTGCACATTTAAGAACATGAGCCTCATATGTCCCCAGGTCTGTCCAAAAAAACAGTGTATATTAGTGTCGTAGTCCTCGAAACCGGCCTCGAGACCGCTCTTTTACAGTCTTGGTCTCATCTCAGACTCAAGCACATTTGGTCTTGATCTTGTCTTGGAGGTCTAACACTCAACTAGTGCGATCATATTTCATTACAGCCGGTCAATGTGCAGAGGCTAAATATCACTGCAAAAACAGTAAGAGAATATAAATTAAATGTTATGAATATTGAAAAGTTTTCAGAAACAGTGTGCAGAAACATATGAAATGTGTGACAGTCACTGCTACAAAGCCTCTCAGAGTCTCTGGGGTCATAATCACATTTCAGTAAAGGGAGTATGGATTCACTGGGCTCTTACCTCAGACTTTGGTTTCTTTCTGAAGAGGCTGCCTAAGCCAAAAGAGTGATTCAAGCTGGCCGTAAATGTTATTGAACTTGATAGACATTCATTTTATTTCAAACATTCAAAGTATTATTCTTTAATAAAAGGTTATAAAGATATTGTAAAGGTTCTGTAAAGATACGGTATGGTCTATATCTACCATATATTTATCAGTTTTACATCAGTTCATTGACAGTTTGTGGAAAAAAAGGTGACAATAAAAGTACAAAAAGCCTATGTCTTCAATAAAACAGAAAACTCCACCCAAAATGCAGAGACAATTTAGACACATCTATGTAAAACATGTTTCAGTGAAGTGAGTGGTGGAACCTGTCACATGCACTTTAAGTGACAGCAACCAAAAGCCTTGTGTGTTCTCCCTCTCTCCTCCCTCTCCTTCACTTGCTTCTTCACTCACTCAGTCACTCAGTCACTCAGTCAGTCTCTCATCATGGGGGTGAACATACCTGGACTGATTGCTATGGTGATTTTCTACCTGCTGGTTCTTGGGACGGGTATCTGGGCTTCTTTGAAATCCAGAAGGGAACAGAAGAAAAATGCAGCATCTGAAATCGAGATGACTCTCCTGGGGAACCGCGGCATCGGCCTGGTGGTGGGCGTCTTCACCATGACAGGTTGGTTGGACACACTTTTTCATTTATGCTTTTTCTTTATTTCTGAGATTATTTACATTGAACATTCTCACTGACAGTATCAAAACTATTAAGGACATATTTTGAGTGTAGTGAACAAAAGATAAACTTTCAAAACATGTTTTATATTTTTAAAAACAGACGGAACTTGAAGGAAAATAAAAAGCTCAACAAAGTAAAGGGTGGATCATGAGCCAGGTTAGTTCTAACAGGTGTCCACACTTTAAACTCTGCCTCTACAGGAGCTCTGAGAGTCTAACACTGGCGAGCAAACAGAAGTATGTTTCTGAAATGATTCCAGATCTGCTGTAGATCTAATGAAGTTCAGGATAAAATCCAACGTTTGCTCTGTGCAAACTGCCAAGTGTTTTTAGATCCTTATAGCTCTAAAGGCACTTTTAAGACTTCAACTAAAATTAACAAATAAAACATCAAATGTTCAATTACATTTGAGCTGTAGACGCAATGAAATCCAGGCACTCCAAAAAAGTAAAAGTCACACAAGGAGGGTTAAAAGTCCTTTATTTAAATGGTCAAAGCCAATATGTTTCGTCCATGACTGATCTTCATCAGGGCTTAGGTAAAAAACTGAAGCACAGGGTATCCCCAGGTTTAACTACCCCAAATTTAAGACTTTTTAAGACCTTTTCAACACCACTTAAATGAAAATTAAGACCAACATCGCAACCATTATGCAGGCGAAAAACACCAGATCCAATTCTAATAATGACCAACCAACTACAGGTACTGTATCTTGTATCTAAGAGTCATTGTGGATTAAACCTTCACTTTCCCATGATCCATCCAATGTCTTTCTCCACTCTGATTATTTACACATAAACCAAAGTATTGTTTGCAAATACTCCAAATTACACGTTCATTCACGTTATGTGATTTGACGTTGATTTTTTTTTCCTCCTTCCATTTAACATTGCACTGCAGCCTGGTTGAGTTTACAAAAAATAGGTTAATGAAATTTAAGACCTTTGTGAAAAAAATAAGACTTGGACAATAGAATTTAAGACTTTTAAGGCCTTAATTTAGGAACATGAAATTTAAGACCTTTTAAAGACTTTTAAGACCCTGCAGGTGCCCTGAAGCATGCGCGTGGCCTTTACAATACACCAACCAATGGTAAGAATAGATGTTAATTAGAGGCAAACAAGGCAGGTGCAAGACATGCAACACGGTACAGAAAAAAGTTTAATAATATATAAGATGAGTAGTATTAACTAAAATGATTTTGTGTGAATGATTTATTATTGTATACATCCATTAATGTTTTTGTTTCAAGGACATTTGCATAATGAGGACAGTTCAAACATTTCAATGTGCCAGTAGGTTTTTTCAGCCATGTGCTTTTATTCTCTGGAGGAAGGTAAGAGTTCGTCAACGTGTTTTGAAGATTTGGAGCATGTCTAAAAGAAAATAAAGGTGTTTCAGGGAAGACTTTGCTTAAAACAGGGTCACTTAAGAGTATAGACCTGAACAATATTTTTGATTTGTTCAGCACAAGTACTGTAAGTGGTGACAAACATAGGGCGAGATAGCTCTTTGGACCTCACTGTATTATTCTTCGTAAGTAAAGTGGCCCCGATCGAGAGACTGAGCCCTATCACGGGCATTCCTGACCACTGTAGGCTGATAGAATATCTAGGAACCTGTTTGTAGTTGTTAAAGATCGTCTTGAGTTTCTTTATGATCTGTTTCTCTCTGGGTCCAAAGCTTCCATTTCAAAGTCAGCTTTTGACATCTTCATATCTGTATCACTTGTGTGGGTGCCCTTATTTTTTTGTCCTGGTTGCAGTGATGTCTGAACTTTCACATGGAACACGTCCCATCGCTCAGGAAGGTGACCTCGGTTGAAGAGCTGAGAAAACAAATAGGAGAAGAACACAATGGTAGCCAAGGAAGACAACATGGAGATGGTTTTAATGGGAGAGTACTGGACGTAAACCCCGCCCTCCAGAGTGCATCCTGGGAAACGTAGTACTGGAGGCAGTCCTAGTGAGGGATCTCCACACATCAGCCGGAAAGGAAAGCCGAGGAGCAAGCCCGCGATAGCTCCATAGAGGTTGGTCCTTTGTAAGAAGAGGACGCAGAAGAACTGGGGGAAGACTACAACATAAGCCACTTCAGCTGCCAGAAACCAGAACAGTAACGTGCTATTTCTCAAGGTGGTGAGAGCAGTCCCAGTGACACCGACCACAAACACACAGGCCCGGATCACCCACTGCATCTCTCTGTTTGAGGCCTGAGGGAAAAAATAAACAATTTTCTAATGGTTCAAAATTACATTTGACTTTTAGCTTTACCAAACTCATTGAAAACCAGATCACTTAGGGCAAAATAAAAAATGTAAATTCAAAACATGGGATGCTATAATGGACTTTGTGCACAACAGTGGCTGGAAACCACACTGTTAAGGTCGGTTTATACTTCTCCACTAAGTCTACGTGGACATACCACACATCTTAGCGTTAGGAAACTGCTCGTCTGTGTCATCTCACCTGGGGTCTTATGATGTTCTTGTACACATTGACTGAAAAGACTGAAGAGGCCGACATCAGCGCTGAGTCTGCAGAGGACATGACAGCAGCGGCCACACAGCCGATTCCAATGATGGAGATGTAAGAGGGAGTGAGGAACTGCAACATGATGGGCAGCACCCGAGCACCTTCTCCTCGCTCATAAGGAGAAGGAGACCCGTACGACGTCTGGTTCCAGTCTGACAAATTAAAGAAAAACTGCTAGAACACTGTACGCAGGGAAGAGTCATGAACTGTATAAAAAAGAGGACTAAGGGAGTTTGGCTCAGTGTTGTTGTACAAGTGTCCCTGCCCTCCCGACCTGCACACTTTACCGTATATGTGCTGTGTACAAGAGTCTTAATACCTGTGGATGCCGCAGCTGCGCCAAACAGAATGGGAGCTATTCCAAAGACCTGGATTCCCAAAGCAGCAATGGAGCAGGTGATCTTAGCTGACCTGGTTGAAGAAGCAGACAGCGTCCTCTGGTGAAAGGCCTGGAACGCTACACTTCCCACTGCCTGCAGACAAACAGTCATTCTGTCACTACATGAACAAATGGAAAATAAAACACTGGCATTTTCTAATCAGATGCAGACAGCACTCAGCAGACTGATGTAGTCACAAAACACTTCTGAAACACTATTACACTGCAAATTACAGCTCTCCCACCGACCGAGCAAAGCCTGAATGAAAAACGTGGGGTCACCACACCACCTCCAGGAGGATCCGTGGGGAGGGGCCTGAGTGTGTGGGAGTTTGAGTGTTAAAGACTAGATCTAGTCAACTTCACCTCCAGATGCAGCTTGGGCTTAGCTTTGCTAAGAGCCGTCCAGTCCATGTGTGACTGGAGTAGGTGTTGTGTTCACACTGCCGGGCTGCTGCCCCTAGGACCGAGAACTGAGTGTGAAATGGTTCTTCTAGGGTTTGGACTTAAACTGGGTATGGACAGATAGAGTGGGTCTACAAGTCTCAGAGTATTTTTGGACTGGTTCTGACTGGGTTTGGACTGGTACAAACAGCGCTCAAGCACCCAGCCTTCTGAAGGCGAGTGGAAAGAGGACATTTTGGATTTGACCATGTGACATGTCAGCGTGTTGGTAGTCTAAAGGTCTGAGAAAAGTATTAATTTGCCTTAAATGGTTAAGGAAACATACCAAAAATAAAAAATCATCCATCATAATCCAGATTCTTGTTGGGTTTGGTGCACCGATCCAGGGAGAGTGCAGGGTGTTGTTCATCAGTGTTTCGCCAATGTTCACAGAGTAAGGGTTAATCAGCACAAAGGGAACACAGATCCCCTGAAACACAAGGGTAGAACATTAAAGTCAAGTCACATCTGCATCATGTTTTTATCATC
The DNA here is from genome assembly GCF_026225935.1 of Boleophthalmus pectinirostris. Classification (NCBI taxonomy): domain Eukaryota; kingdom Metazoa; phylum Chordata; class Actinopteri; order Gobiiformes; family Gobiidae; genus Boleophthalmus; species Boleophthalmus pectinirostris. The sequence goes on along the minus strand of NW_026571404.1, from coordinate 30,899 downwards.
TTTTTTTGAACTACATCGTTACACTTCTCTTTACCCTTTGCAGATATTACATCTTTCATTTCCAAACATTTTCTGTTTAAATTGCTCACAAACTTGGTCTTTATTATAGTCTTCTTTATAGTTCGACAACATTAATCGATACGAGAATCTTTCTTTCCGATACATTAAATCAACAATTGTCTTCGGTTGTCATTTATACAGTATTATATTGAGTGCGTCACATGCACATCAATAACCCGGTTATTAGCCATATCCTGGTTCTGTCAGTATTCGTGTTACTGTGTTTACATGTTCACTGAGAAACCTGGACACTCATATCCACATGTACATGATCAAATGGAGTGTCCCGGTTTCTTGACATAATCTTACAAATGCGCAGGCGCAAAAATGAACTTAAATCAATTTCATAAACCAGGAAAAATACAAACCGTGAGCTCCTTTAGCATAAGAAGCTAAGGAGCTACGAGATCTCCCACAATCCACTGTGCAGATTCTTCATTAAAATCTTCTGCATAAATAAACTCAACTTTACAACATATAAACCATAAACACTATAGATCCACATCAGCCCGTTTGATCAGATCGTTCAGCTCTGATCACATTTGTTTACGTTTTACAGAAATGAAAGTTAAGACCGTTTGGCTAATTAGCATAAACTGTTAGAGGTGATAAAAACAACTCGCTCCTTGTGCCGCTGATGTGATCAGTTTCTTTTGGACTAAATGACACGACTCTGTGGATTATGTGTGTTATTTCTGTGACAGAGGAGGCGCTAATGATGGTGAGTGTGTTTCGTGTGTATAGAGTTTAGGAGATAGTTCATGTTTTAGTTTTTCAGCGTCACACGAGTGCAGGTCGTACGAGTGCAGATTGTACATGTGCAGGTTTAGTGCAGCTCTTTATTTTACAGTCATTTCACTCGTTTGGTCACTTTATTTATGTTGGTCAATTTATTTATGTCACTACTGTTGTGGTGAAAGGCTGGAAAGTGTATTTTGGACGCATGTGCACTCAACTTTATGTTGCAGTAACCAGGGTACTGCGTATACATGCCACAAGTAACCCGGTTACTATCGGAATAAACCAGCTACAGTAACCCGGTTTCTAATAACCGGGATACTGCCATAACCAGGTTACTGAAACCGGGTTACTGCGTTTACATGCACCATCAAGAAACCGGGATACTCAAAAAACCTGATCATTACTGGGTTATTGATGTGCATGTATACGCACTCATTGACAGACAAAGAAAAATATGTTTCTTTAGAATACAATAGGCTCCATTCTTAATTATTAATTTGTAGAGCACGATTACTACACAAAGTAATTTGTAATATGCCCCAAAGGTCTGTGAGGCTCTATCTGAACAGATCGTAGCCTGTACATAAGAGTGGACTGAGGGATGCCACACTGTTGGACTCCGACCATTTGAGGCCGCTAATCTGGAGCAAACTTCCATATTTGTAAATCGGAGTGAGCGTTTCATAATAACCAAAGAGCCAGTCAGGAGAAAATCTGTTGATGGGGAAGACCAGGACACGCTGAAGGGCCTGGGCCTCTCAGCTGGCCTGGGAACACCTTGGGGTCCTCCCAGAAGACCTGGAGGAAGTGTTCGCGGAGAGGGAAATCTGATCCTCCCTGCTCAGACTGCTGCTCCCGCGACGAACACATAAAGTGCAAGAAAAAGGACGGAGAATAATAAAGGGTGTTAAACGTTTAACGTCTCACCAGACCAAAGAAGATAAGGGTCAGTTGGATGATGTCGGTGTACGCCACAGAGTAGAGTCCTCCCATCAGAGTGTAGGTGATGGCCACAGCTGCAGAGATCCAGATGCTCACAGTGTAGGACAGGTCCAGGACCACACTGATGGTAGCACCTGTTGAAGGTACAACAAAAGTTTAGCCTGAATTATGAGCCCAGATGATGAGCAGACAGTATGAGTCAAGCCGCTGTGTGAATGTGATGTTTCACTCATTTAAGGTCAATTCTAGTATTTCATGAGAAACTAGACATTTGTTATTGTACATCAACTTTTTGTGAGAATTGTGTCTTACCCAAACCGATAAGTGTTGTACCCATCCAGAGTACGTCCATAAAAACTGAGACCATACACATGACAGCTGTGAAGCCTTTGCCGTACTTCCTGTGGAAGGGATCCATCATGGTCACGCACTTTTGGTCTCGTAAAGGTTCAGCAAACACACAGCCACCTAAACAAAAGATGACAGAAATAGATGAAAATGTGGGCACTTTTTCCAATACCTTTATAAGTATCAGTCAATTATTTAGGGGCCCTGAAGATTAATTATTTAAAGGACCTCAGGCTCTGGGGTCTTTTGACAGAACAGAAGTAATTTCCTTTACTCTGGGGTAAATTACATCAACAAATCAGTGTTTTATATAGCAGTTCATTTCTGTCTGTTCGTACATTATAAGCCGCTTCTCTCCCAGATTCAAAGGGGCATTACTTAGTGATTTTTTAAGACATTCTCAGTGGACTCCCATCCTCTGCTCCATCCCTATGTTTGGCACCTGCTCTCCGGCTCCCCCTGTCTGTGATCTGCAGCCATGTGGACAGATAGTCGATGCAGTTTGAACCTCAAAATATTTGTTCAGACTTCTGGGTTTATGCTTTATGTTGCTTCTATCAAAATTAAATCTGATTATTTATTTATAATTTATTAGTTCTGTTCTATAAAAAAACAGAACTATGGAAACAGATATGTGACACTTTGTCTCGATTTTCATGCTATAACATCAATAACATGATCCTATCACTGTTTGTTCTCGTATCCTTGTAAATATTAAGATTCTTTGATTTAGTGTTATACACTGTTAAAGGGCTCATATTACACTCATCTCTCATCTGTGTAATGATGGGCTCATTCAGGTGCATTCTGTCGTTCAGCAGGACACATGGGTGTTTGTGTTTGTTTGTGTGTGTGTGATGCTTTGAGACAAACTGAAAACATAAATTTAGGAACTGACTGACCACTCTCATGGTTTTAATAAAAGAGTAAAATGACTTGAATACTTACAGAGTAGAAATGAGACAGAGTAGGCGGCTAACATAATGAGGCCTGAGGTCAGACCCATAGAGGGGGTGTACACCATTTCAGTTATGGCCACTATGAAGCCTCCTCCAACCCAAGTGGCTGTGGGAAAACAAAAGGACAGCTTAATGCGGCTCGGGATCATTTAATCAAGCACAAATATGTGATCAGAGTAAAGAACCGGGACATTAGTTGTTTACGCTGATGCTCTGCTTTGCACTGAAGGTATTGAACATGTGAAACCACTGGCAAGAAGTGGAGATAGACTTCACAAATTAAAACAAAGAGAAGCTTTCTGGATTCATAAATTAAGAGAACATGAACATCTTGGTCTGAATGAGGACTTTGATTTGTCTTGTTTTTTTATAAATGTTTTTTTTTTTCCTGTGTCGTGTTGCATGTCTTGCACCAACCTTGTCTGCCTCTAAATAACATCTGTTCTTACCATTGGTTGGTGTGTATTTTAAAGGCCATGCACATGCTTCAATTTTTTACCTAAGCCCTGATGAAGACCAGTCACAGACAAAACACTTTGGCTTTGACCATTTAAATAAAGGACTTTTAACCCTCCTTGTGTGACTTTTACTTTTTTGGAGTGCCTGGATTTCATTGCGTCTACAGCTCAAATGTAATTGAACATTTGATGTTTTATTTGTTAATTTTAGTTGAAGTCTTAAAAGTGCCTTTAGAGCTATAAGGATCTAAAAACACTTGGCAGTTTGCACAGAGCAAACGTTGGATTTTATCCTGAACTTCATTAGATCTACAGCAGATCTGGAATCATTTCAGAAATATACTTCTGTTTGCTCGCCAGTGTTAGACTCTCAGAGCTCCTGTAGAGGCAGAGTTTAAAGTGTGGACACCTGTTAAAACTAACCTGGCTCATGATCCACCCTTTACTTTGTTGAGCTTTTTATTTTCCTTCAAGTTCCGTCTGTTTTTAAAAATATAAAACATGTTTTGAAAGTTTATCTTTTGTTCACTACACTCAAAATATGTCCTTAATAGTTTTGATACTGTCAGTGAGAATGTTCAATGTAAATAATCTCAGAAATAAAGAAAAAGCATAAATGACAAAGTGTGTCCAACCAACCTGTCATGGTGAAGACGCCCACCACCAGGCCGATGCCGCGGTTCCCCAGGAGAGTCATCTCGATTTCAGATGCTGCATTTTTCTTCTGTTCCCTTCTGGATTTCAAAGAAGCCCAGATACCCGTCCCAAGAACCAGCAGGTAGAAAATCACCATAGCAATCAGTCCAGGTATGTTCACCCCCATGATGAGAGACTGACTGAGTGACTGAGTGACTGAGTGAGTGAAGAAGCAAGTGAAGGAGAGGGAGGAGAGAGGGAGAACACACAAGGCTTTTAGTTGCTGTCACTTAAAGTGCATGTGACAGGTTCCACCACTCACTTCACTGAAACATTAGGTGGAGTTTTCTGTTTTGTTGATGACATAAGCAGAGGAATCCTGTTTTACTCAGTGCCACTTCCTGTGTTTTTGTACTTTTTTGTGCCACAAACTGCCAGTGAACTGATGAAAATCTATGACAAGGTGAAATCGTACTGCTCTTCTCTCCTCTTCCTCTTGTCTCTTTCTTCTCTTCTGTATACACAGTCTATGATTTAGCCCAGACACACTGAGGCGGCAAATGGAGACGATACATTTCCTTATGTGACAATAAAGTGGAAATAAAGTGGACCTTACCTTTTCAAAAAAGGTTTATTTGGTAAATGTACAGTTCCTTGACAGGCAGGTTTGTAAAGACTCTTGTTTAAACAATTCTGAACTTTTAGGTTTGTCATGATAGGTCACGTCCTGGACACAAAATGTTAAATCAACTTTGGAGGAGCTCCTCTTTGGTCAACACAAACTTCTATTTAACTCCAGAAACAAGAAGCTCACAAGAATCAAACCAGAAGAAACCTTATTGAAAAGAGAAAAGTTACTGAAAAAGGATTACATGCTTTTTTTATATTTCTGTGTGTAAACATGTACTTCATAACATATTTATTTATATGAGTTGTATTTTAGTTAAGTTCTTATTACTTTTACTACAAGTGAAACATGTCTCTTGTCTTTCTGTTCTAATAATCTGAGAGACAAGACCGAGACAAGACCAAAACTTTTAACCTGTTACCACCCGCCTCATTTTGGTGTGTGCACAATGGTAAGACATACCCAAATGCCATAGCTTATTAAAAGAAAACCTTAGAACCCACATGCTTGTGTGAGGCACCATTTTAAAGCTTAGGCCTTCTAGTTTCTGTAGATATGTACATGAAGACTGTGAGTGCTGCCTAACCTACAGTACAGTCAATTAAAATTGAAAAAAAAATTGTATTTTTTTGCTTCGAAAAAAAAAAAATAGAAAAAAATAAAGGCCTTAGCTTGGTCATACTTCATGCTAGGCATTTGTGACTCACTACACTCACTGTTCAAGTTGTTGGCAACAACTGTGTAGAATTTCAGATCTCTAGGACAAAGGGTTTTGATGATGTGAGCCTTTGTGTAAACAAAATGACAATTCGGCACAAGATTGCCAAATTTGTGCCAAAATAATAATAATAATATAATAATAATAATAATTGTTATTATTATAATACTAATTCTTCTGATCTTTAGGCATGTTTTCTCAAGAAAAAAACCTAAAAGTAGCCAAAATTGTCTTCCAAGTGGCAAATCTGCGTTCCATGGCCCCTCGCGCACTGCTCCCTGTCTCCCTCGCTCTTACGCTTATAAACACCGCGCCCGTTTCAAAGACGACTGCATGTCCCACCCACCGTTTGAAAGCTCTGGTGATTGGCTAAAACAATATGTCAATCACTTTCTGGAAGATCCAATGACTGAAGAGATTTCCCGTAAACAAACTGATGACGCGTGCGTAAAGCCAGGAAGTACGTGAGTGCGTTAGCTTCTTCTACAACAGCGGGGAGGGTCTCATTTTGAAGCTAAGAGTGTGAGGAAAACAAGCGCACCCAAGAGCGGGAGAGAAAGGGAAGTGAGAGCGGGAGAAAGAGGCGGAGAAGAGACATAATATTTTCATTCACGGATTCATCCACTCATACGGACGACGGTTTTATGGATTATTTCCCCACATGGAATTATTTTTTGGAAAAACAACTTGATATTCTTTTTCTGTGGATTATTACGGACTTATTGAGTACAACTTTTCATAGATTGAACGTGTTTTGGACCGACAGAACCGGCTCAAAGGTAAGAAACGCGTATTTTATTCTTTGATTATGATGTGAATTTTTAAGTTATAGCGGTTTGGGCTCGTTGTACGGCATAAAATGAATGATATGGTTGTTTTATTGATAAATTAAGCTTTCAAACGATTTATTTATTTATTTATTTATTTTTTATTTGAGACAGGGATAGCGCACAATCTTCGCATTAACCTTAACAGGAGAGATGCATTGTACATCAGGTTGTAGCATCAGTGCTAATTTCCACCTGTCGTCCCTGGACAGGTTCATTGATTGATTGTATTTAACTGACCATGATTATGAACTGTTCTGGAGACCTGTAGCATGTTTTGGGTTGATGGGGGAAATCGGAGCACCCGGAGGAAACCCATCCAGACACGGGGAGAAACATGCAAACTCCACACAGAAAGGCCCTGGGCGACCTGGGGATCGAACCCAGAACCTTCTTGCTTCCCGTGTCTGGATGGGTTTCCTCCGGGTGCTCCGATTTCCCCCATCAACCCAAAACATGCTACAGGTCTCCAGAACAGTTCATAATCATGGTCAGTTAAATACAATCAATCAGTGAACCTGTCCAGGGACGACAGGTGGAAATTAGCACTGATGCTACAACCTGATGTACAATGCATCTCTCCTGTCAAGGTTAATGCGAAGATTGTGCGCTGTCCCTGTCTCAAATAAATAAATAAATAAAATTTAAAAAAATATAAATAAATAAATAAAATTTGGCCCCTATGTGACCTGTATCTGATCTTTTAATGACTAGACCGGGACTAAACCAGGACTAGACCAAGACTAAATCAGGACTAGACCGAGACTAAACAAGGACTAGACTGACACTAGACCGGGACTAAACCAAATAAACATGAGGGATGAAGTGTTTACATGGTCTTTTTTTAAAGCGGAATGAATTTTTATTGCAAATTAAGGCATTTTTAATCTGATTTAAAGCTCTCATTTCAACATGGCAGTCGTGTGGTTCTAGAATCGCCGTGGCAACCCTTAGAACCCCCTCACCCCCCCACCCCCGGTGTCATGGAACTCTTTGTTGCTAGGCAATATTTCAAAGCTTTGAAATATACAACTCAAAGAAAGATTGTAAGTGTTGGACACTCGCGTCATTTTTTCAGATTTTGACAAGAGGCAGAAGAGCTGAACGTTAGTGAGAGCTAGTTATTTGACTGTTTATCTTTTACGCTATACAACGTTTTGCGATGAAGAACACAGCCACCGACCCGTCTACATCCTATAAAATGGCCGAGTCATCAGAAATGCAGGACGTGGCCAGACCTCGGACTTGCGAAGCGTGTGAGTCCAATCGGGCCCAGATCGATGCGCTGTGGGCCGAGGTCAGGAAAAATAGAGAGATCGCGGAGCTCAAATTTCAACTCAGCGAGCTGTGTACTATTTACCAGGACGTGCGCAGGGACCTGAGCGCACAGTACGATGCTCAAATGAATACACTGAACAATAAAAGGAAGTGCGCCGCCAGCAGGAGAAGATGGACAATTATGGAGCAGGATGGAACAAGTAATAGTGAAGAGTCATGGAGTCCAGCGAACTTTCTGACGACATCGGAGGAGGTGGACCAAAATTCAGAGGAAGAGGTGAGGCCAGTGAGGGCAATGGAGGAGGAAGAGGAAGAGGCAATGGAGGAGGAAGAGGAAGAGGACAAGGTGGAAGAAGTGACGGCTGTCACACAAACACAATCCCGGCCGCAGGATTTAGAGAGGGTCAACAAGGAAAGGGAGCCCGAAGTTCTTAAGCAGGAATATGAACTTAAAATTTGCGCGCTGGAGGAAAAAGTTGCTCTCCTCTCCTCGTTAAACCAGAAATTAGAAGGTGAAAACTTGAGAAAAGACCGAATTGTGAAGAGCATGGAAGCTAAGCTTGAGGAAGCAGCTGAACTCAAAGGCCAATTGGAGTTTTTTATGAGGCAATTGCAGGCCAATGGGAAGATGAAGAGTTTTATGAACTTCTTGTCAGACTCTGTCGGCATTCAAAACTTTAATTTCTTCCAAGCTCTAAATGTGAATGAGCAGGTTGTTGTTGAGGTCAGGGAGGAACTTAACGCAGAACCATCTGTCTCCACTGACAACACAACGCCTCAGTTAGATGGGTTGCTTACATCACCTGAAGTTTTAGACGATCAGGTGAGGCCAGAGAGAGCAATGAAGGAGGTAGAACAAGAGGTGAGGCCAGAGAGGGTAATAGAGGAGGTAGAGGAAGAGACAGAAGTCGACGGAGAGGAGACAGTCGACAGGGAGGTAGAAGTCGACAGAGAGACAGACGTAAACGAGGAGACAGAAGTCGACGAGGAGACAGAAGTCGACGAGGAGACACACGTCCACGAGGAGACAGTCGTCCACGAGGAGACAGTCGTCGACGAGGAGACAGACGTCCACGAGGAGACAGAAGTCGACGGGGAGGCAGAAGTCGACGAGGAGACAGAAGTCGACGAGGAGGCAGAAGTCGACGGAGAGGCAGAAGTCGACGGGGAGGCAGAAGTCGACGGGGAGACAGACGTAAACGAGGAGACAGTCGTCGAGAAGGAGACAGACATCCACGAGGAGACAGTCGTCGACGAGGAGACAATCGTCGACGAGAAGACAGACGTGGACGAGGAGACAGAAGTCGACGAGGAGACACACGTCCACGAGGAGACAGAAGTCGACGAGGAGACAGACGTCCACGAGGAGACAGTCGTCCACGAGGAGACAGATGTCCACGAGGAGACAGATGTCCACGAGGAGACAGTCGTCGACGAGGAGACAATCGTCGATGAGAAGACAGACGTCGATGACGAGGAGACAGACATTGACGGAGAGGTAGAAGTCGACGACGAGACAGAATTCTACAAGGAGGCAGACTTCAACATAGAGTTGCGGTTCGTCGACGGCTTGACAAAATTCTACAAGGTGACAGGCGTCTACGGAGAGTTCTGGTTCTATTACCCGGGGGCAGACAAGAAGGGAAACTTCGATGACGTGACAGACGTCGACAAGGAGACAGAAGTCGACGGGGAGGCAGAAGTGGCAGAAGTCGACGGGGAGGCAGAAGTCGACGGAGAGGCAGAAGTAAACGAGGAGACAGTCGTCCAAGAGGAGACAATCGTCGACAAGGAGACAATCGTCGACGAGGAGACAGACGTCGACGACGAGACAGACGTCGATGACAAGACAGAAGTCGACGAGGAGACAGACATCGACGGAGAGGTAGAAGTCGACGACGAGACAGAATTCTACAAGGAGGCAGACGTCAACATAGAGTTGTGGTTCGTCGACGGCTTGACAGAAGTCTACAAGGTGACAGGCGTCTCCGGAGAGTTCTGGTTCTATTACCAGGGGGCAGACAAGGAGGGAGACTTCGATGACGTGACAGACGTCGACGAGGAGACAGAAGTCGACGGGGAGGCAGAAGTCGACGAGGAGACAGACGTCGACGAGGAGCCAGAAGTCGACGGGGAGACAGAAGTCGACGAGGAGACAGAAGTCGACGAGGAGACACACGTCCACGAGGAGACACACGTCCACGAGGAGACACACGTCCACGAGGAGACACACGTCCACGAGGAGACAGTCCAAGTCCAAGCACAACCTAAAAAAGCAAGAAGCAAATACAAAAATATCGCTGAGAAAGTGGAAAAACCAGCGGAAGTGTTTTATCCACGTAAATTCCAGCACTTTCTGGAAAAAAGAAGGCTTTCTGACCCTCCACTGATTTACGACGTCATGTGCCCCATCGCCGGACCAATCGGCGAGGATCAGTTATCGGAATATGGCGCAAAACGTCCAGAAATGCAGTTAATGCTTTTGGAAACCCTTCAAAAGGCAGAAGTCGACGGGAAGGCAGAAGTCGACGGGGAGGCAGAAGTCGACGGAGAGACAGACGTAAACGAGGAGACAGTCGTCGACGAGGAGTCGAGGAGACAGAAGTCGACGAGGAGACACACGTCCACGAGGAGACAGTCGTCCACGAGGAGACAGTCGTCGACGAGGAGACAGACGTCCACGAGGAGACAGAAGTCGACGGGGAGGCAGAAGTCGACGAGGAGACAGAAGTCGACGAGGAGGCAGAAGTCGACGGAGAGGCAGAAGTCGACGGGGAGACAGACGTAAACGAGGAGACAGTCGTCGACAAGGAGACAGACGTCCACGAGGAGACAGTCGTCGACGAGGAGACAATCGTCGACGAGAAGACAGACGTGGACGAGGAGACAGAAGTCGACGAGGAGACACACGTCCACGAGGAGACAGAAGTCGACGAGGAGACAGACGTCCACGAGGAGACAGTCGTCCACGAGGAGACAGATGTCCACGAGGAGACAGTCGTCGACGAGGAGACAATCGTCGATGAGAAGACAGACGTTGACGAGGAGACAGACGTCGACGAGGAGACAATCGTCGATGAGAAGACAGACGTTGACGAGGAGACAGACGTCGACGAGGTGACAGTCGTTGACGAGGAGACAGACGTCGATGACGAGGAGACAGACATTGACGGAGAGGTAGAAGTCGACGACGAGACAGAATTCTGGCAGACTTCAACTCTTGCTTCGCCTTCCCTTTTTGTCTCTTCGTGGACGTCTGTCTCCTCGTCGACGACTGTCTCCTCGTTTACGTCTGTCTCTCCGTCGACTTCTGCCTCCCCGTCGACTTCTGCCTTCCCGTCGACTTCTGCCTTTTGAAGGGTTTCCAAAAGCATTAACTGCATTTCTGGACGTTTTGCGCCATATTCCGATAACTGATCCTCGCCGATTGGTCCGGCGATGGGGCACATGACGTCGTAAATCAGTGGAGGGTCAGAAAGCCTTCTTTTTTCCAGAAAGTGCTGGAATTTACGTGGATAAAACACTTCCGCTGGTTTTTCCACTTTCTCAGCGATATTTTTGTATTTGCTTCTTGCTTTTTTAGGTTGTGCTTGGACTTGGACTGTCTCCTCGTGGACGTGTGTCTCCTCGTGGACGTGTGTCTCCTCGTGGACGTGTGTCTCCTCGTGGACGTGTGTCTCCTCGTCGACTTCTGTCTCCTCGTCGACTTCTGTCTCCCCGTCGACTTCTGGCTCCTCGTCGACGTCTGTCTCCTCGTCGACTTCTGCCTCCTCGTCGACGTCTGTCACGTCATCGAAGTCTCCCTCCTTGTCTGCCCCCTGGTAATAGAACCAGAACTCTCCGGAGACGCCTGTCACCTTGTAGACTTCTGTCAAGCCGTCGACGAACCACAACTCTATGTTGACGTCTGCCTCCTTGTAGAATTCTGTCTCGTCGTCGACTTCTACCTCTCCGTCGATGTCTGTCTCCTCGTCGACTTCTGTCTTGTCATCGACGTCTGTCTCGTCGTCGACGTCTGTCTCCTCGTCGACGATTGTCTCCTTGTCGACGATTGTCTCCTCTTGGACGACTGTCTCCTCGTTTACTTCTGCCTCTCCGTCGACTTCTGCCTCCCCGTCGACTTCTGCCTCCCCGTCGACTTCTGTCTCCTTGTCGACGTCTGTCACGTCATCGAAGTTTCCCTTCTTGTCTGCCCCCGGGTAATAGAACCAGAACTCTCCGTAGACGCCTGTCACCTTGTAGAATTTTGTCAAGCCGTCGACGAACCGCAACTCTATGTTGAAGTCTGCCTCCTTGTAGAATTCTGTCTCGTCGTCGACTTCTACCTCTCCGTCAATGTCTGTCTCCTCGTCATCGACGTCTGTCTCCTCGTCAACGACTGTCACCTCGTCGACGTCTGTCTTCTCGTGGACATCTGTCTCCTCGTGGACATCTGTCTCCTCGTGGACGACTGTCTCCTCGTGGACGTCTGTCTCCTCGTCGACTTCTGTCTCCTCGTGGACGTGTGTCTCCTCGTCGACTTCTGTCTCCTCGTCCACGTCTGTCTTCTCGTCGACGATTGTCTCCTCGTCGACGACTGTCTCCTCGTGGACGTCTGTCTCCTTGTCGACGACTGTCTCCTCGTTTACGTCTGTCTCCCCGTCGACTTCTGCCTCCCCGTCGACTTCTGCCTCTCCGTCGACTTCTGCCTCCTCGTCGACTTCTGTCTCCTCGTCGACTTCTGCCTCCCCGTCGACTTCTGTCTCCTCGTGGACGTCTGTCTCCTCGTCGACGACTGTCTCCTCGTGGACGACTGTCTCCTCGTGGACGTGTGTCTCCTCGTCGACTTCTGTCTCCTCGTTTACGTCTGTCTCTCTGTCGACTTCTACCTCCCTGTCGACTGTCTCCTCTCCGTCGACTTCTGTCTCTTCCTCTACCTCCTCTATTACCCTCTCTGGCCTCACCTCTTGTTCTACCTCCTTCATTGCTCTCTCTGGCCTCACCTGATCGTCTAAAACTTCAGGTGATGTAAGCAACCCATCTAACTGAGGCGTTGTGTTGTCAGTGGAGACAGATGGTTCTGCGTTAAGTTCCTCCCTGACCTCAACAACAACCTGCTCATTCACATTTAGAGCTTGGAAGAAATTAAAGTTTTGAATGCCGACAGAGTCTGACAAGAAGTTCATAAAACTCTTCATCTTCCCATTGGCCTGCAACTGCCTCATAAAAAACTCCAATTGGCCTTTGAGTTCAGCTGCTTCCTCAAGCTTAGCTTCCATGCTCTTCACAATTCGGTCTTTTCTCAAGTTTTCACCTTCTAATTTCTGGTTTAACGAGGAGAGGAGAGCAACTTTTTCCTCCAGCGCGCAAATTTTAAGTTCATATTCCTGCTTAAGAACTTCGGGCTCCCTTTCCTTGTTGACCCTCTCTAAATCCTGCGGCCGGGATTGTGTTTGTGTGACAGCCGTCACTTCTTCCACCTTGTCCTCTTCCTCTTCCTCCTCCATTGCCTCTTCCTCTTCCTCCTCCATTGCCCTCACTGGCCTCACCTCTTCCTCTGAATTTTGGTCCACCTCCTCCGATGTCGTCAGAAAGTTCGCTGGACTCCATGACTCTTCACTATTACTTGTTCCATCCTGCTCCATAATTGTCCATCTTCTCCTGCTGGCGGCGCACTTCCTTTTATTGTTCAGTGTATTCATTTGAGCATCGTACTGTGCGCTCAGGTCCCTGCGCACGTCCTGGTAAATAGTACACAGCTCGCTGAGTTGAAATTTGAGCTCCGCGATCTCTCTATTTTTCCTGACCTCGGCCCACAGCGCATCGATCTGGGCCCGATTGGACTCACACGCTTCGCAAGTCCGAGGTCTGGCCACGTCCTGCATTTCTGATGACTCGGCCATTTTATAGGATGTAGACGGGTCGGTGGCTGTGTTCTTCATCGCAAAACGTTGTATAGCGTAAAAGATAAACAGTCAAATAACTAGCTCTCACTAACGTTCAGCTCTTCTGCCTCTTGTCAAAATCTGAAAAAATGACGCGAGTGTCCAACACTTACAATCTTTCTTTGAGTTGTATATTTCAAAGCTTTGAAATATTGCCTAGCAACAAAGAGTTCCATGACACCGGGGTGGGGGGTGAGGGGGTTCTAAGGGTTGCCACGGCGATTCTAGAACCACACGACTGCCATGTTGAAATGAGAGCTTTAAATCAGATTAAAAATGCCTTAATTTGCAATAAAAATTCATTCCGCTTTAAAAAAAGACCATGTAAACACTTCATCCCTCATGTTTATTTGGTTTAGTCCCGGTCTAGTGTCAGTCTAGTCCTTGTTTAGTCTCGGTCTAGTCCTGATTTAGTCTTGGTCTAGTCCTGGTTTAGTCCCGGTCTAGTCATTAAAAGATCAGATACAGGTCACATAGGGGCAAATTTTATTTATTTTTATATTAAATTTTATTTATTTATTATGAGACAGGGATAGCGCACAATCTTCGCATAACCTTGACAGGAGAGATGCATTGTACATCAGGTTGTAGCATCAGTGCTAATTTCCACTGTCGTCCCTGGACAGGTTCACTGATTGATTGTATTTAACTGACCATGATTATGAACTGTTCTGGAGACCTGTAGCATGTTTTGGGTTGATGGGGGAAATCGGAGCACCCGGAGGAAACCCATCCAGACACGGGGGGGGAGAAACATGCAAACTCCACACAGAAAGGCCCTGGGCGACCTGGGATCGAACCCAGAACCTTCTTGCTTCCCGTGTCTGGATGGGTTTCCTCCGGGTGCTCCGATTTCCCCCCATCAACCCAAAACATGCTA